>NW_027509230.1:9822962-10185155 GCF_048541705.1 Temnothorax americanus
TCGTTGAACCGACACACAACGCTCCTCCATTGCAATAACAGAATTTTTCCGCGGCGACGTCTCGGTGGCCACACCGAGAGTTTCATCGATTCTGCCGCAGATTCTGCCCACAGATATGCAACAGAGAAGAAGTTTTGCCCCGTGGCGACACGAGTCTCGTGTGGAATTTTTCATTTCCCCAATGACGAACGACTTCATACGAAGTCGAGCATGTTCCGCGCGCGCGATTTCAATGCAAGATGTTTGCGCGCTAACAATACCTGAAATGATTGTGCGAGTAGGAAATTTCCGACTTGAAGTGTAATGCTGAAACAAACCAAGTCAAGTTTCACACAATCGCGACTTCTATTCGATGTTCGAAATTTATGGAAAAATAATTTGCAATATCTGTTAGCAATTAAACGGATTTGAAGAAAATGAATAAGCTCCAAAGAGCATTTGTTACACGCTGTTATATTGTGTTTATTTCGATTAAATCGGTGTCGAGCGCAATTATCAGGTCTGGTGCGGTTCGTGTTGGATAAAAGCCGAATGACAGAAAAAACCAGCTCTCTGAAAAGGACGGCGCCTCGTATTCATGCCGAATTCCAAATCTTTTTCATCGCCGTTCGCCGCGCGATTGTTCAATGGCACGCTGTTTCAGCGAACGCTGATTTGACAGCTCATCTGACATTCTGATTCGTTGTCTCGATTCCTCTTTTTATTTTCCTGCGACGCGCCTTTCTACCTGTGGCACCGTTGTACCGTATAGTCACTCGATGTGTCGACTCGATTTTCTGAATGATCTGTCTATTAAATCAACGACGCGTTTTATCGGAACATAGATTCCGCCATTCATTCATTTGCAGAAAGCGCGAATACTCTTTCGCTTTGTAATCTCACGTGAAATTACCTTGGATTAATCTTCTCGGCATTGAGCGTACCATAATCTGTTACCGCATAATCTGTCACGTTTTGACGTTCCAAATTTAATTTCAGAAAAAGGGTGATTACTCTCGATAAAGAAAAACTACATAAAACTATTCATTAAATTGTCTTCTTACGAGAGACATTGATATATTGGTTATGCAATGTTAAAGAAACATAAAAACTAATAGAAGTTAAAATGAGTAATTTGCACGATTGAATTGCATTACAAAACATCATGAGAATTATCATATACGTAAATACACAATTATGTCAAAATGCAAAACTGAGATCTTTAATTAATGTAATCAACTAACCGTCTTACTGAAGACAGACTAGCTCGCTTCTATGAATAATACGTGCCTTGTTATGCACTTTGGTAATAGGCTTTACGACCGGCGGTAAGTTGCCGCGCATTCCCCTCGAAATGTTTCTTTTTTAGAACCCCACAAAACGCAGGACTTGTGGGGCCGTTACCAAGAGAAGATCTCTACACTGCGAACATCCAGGCCGCAATATTAACGTTCGCGTTTCCCATCACGTGCGTTTCATTAAAACGAAACGTGCCGGCTTCGTATTCGACTTCACTCTGTCAGATTCACATTTGGGATCGCAAAAGCGTATTGCGTAAAAGCAAGTAAAACACGAAATAAATCCATAGTGGCGCAATGAGATAAAGTAAAAACAAATCGAAACGGAATCGATGGCAGTCCGAATCAATAAATGCGCTCTGTTACATGCTTCAATGCATGGATATAATCCAGATTCCGCAATCTCTAATGTAAATGACTTCGTGGATATCGAACAAATGTGTAATAACAAGTCACATGTAGTTAGTCTAAGTTAGTAAATCATTCATTTTTCACTAACTTTCCCTCAATAATAATAAAAATACCAATTTAAAATAATATCTAATAACTTCTTATCAAATCTTATATATAAATTCAAAAATTTATTAACATATAAAAATATAAAATAGGAACTATTTTTTTTATAAATGGTATCAAGCATCGGAAGATTAATTGCGTTTTTGATAAAATTATTTCACGATCTTCATTAATTATTTTACATCGATGATTTGACTATTAGATATATTCGTACAAACTATTTTTCAAACTCATCGTACTTTTATAATTTTTGACCGTATTCATGTCCTGCAATTTAGCACCACTCATTTTGATATATCATAGCAGACACGTAATTTAAAGACACTTGATTTTCTTGAATGTAATGCCAATGACATATCGTACATCAGCTATACGACGTTAACGACGCAGATGCCACGACGTAATTCTTTCGGTTTGTTACGCGACAGTGACGACATAGATTCGTAGAACAATTTCTCGAAGTCCCCAAGGATTCCGCGACGAGTGGATGTTTTTCAATTTGGTGTCCACTAAGGGCACAGCGAGGTGGAGGGAAAGAATGAGGAGTAGAGAAAAAAGGAACGAGTGGCGGATCCTCTACTCGTCGGCGGCAAGATAAACGACGGAAGGGCTTTAAACCTCGCACGAGAGATAAATTAGCTTGTCCGGCCAGTGGCCTCCGGTTTTTAGAAGCTATCTACGAGGAGGAATTGCGGATGGTGGCTTCCACTCACGAATCGAAACTAACGCAGAAGCATTCGTGTTACGCACGAATTCCAGCATGATTCCGTAACATCTTTATTAACAATGTATTGTTAATTGCAAAAGAAATTTGCTGAATATAAGTCCAGATACAATTCTGCAAACAATTCTGCACGAGTAATTTTGAGCAAAAAATGTCATGTATAAAACAAATTTAGACATTTTTTTCAGGTTTTTAAATAGAAAAATTAGTAATATATATATACTTTGGTGTATTTAAACTGTTGCAAAATAAAATAATTAATTAATATATAATTACGAATTTTCAATGTTAGGTTATTAATGTTGTCCCGTGAAAAAAGGAAAGATTTATTACAGAGAAATAATATCCCCAAAGAGAACGACCGGAAGAAATCAGTGAAGAGAATAACGAAGCCTACGGTGCCATTAGTTTCGTATCGTCGGCGATTGTCGTCGTCGATACCAAAAGAGAGTCGTTCATTCGATCTGAGATAGCATCCGAAGAGACAACGGAAGATAGACGAAGTTAACGACGTAAGAGATAAAGGGAGAAATAAAAAGTAGTGGAAACCTACTCAGAGCAGAGAGTGCGACTCAATGACGAAGAGGCTCCAGAAATGGCAGCTTTGATATCAAAATAATTGAGTTTATATTCTTCTTCCGGTAACGCCAGAATGCGCATTTCTTTTATCTATACTGCAGTCTTTAATGACGCGATGACTAGGCGGGAACAACTTATTTTCTAAAAGTTTAAAGTGATCGATCTGTTATTTTTGTTTTTCTCTCTCACAATTTAGAATATGATATCACGCTCACAATCAACAATAACAACAAAGTTTCCCGTACAAGTGCTTATCGTGCTCTTGATCGACATTTATGAGAAATCAGAATGGGAGAAAAACGTCATAAACAAAAAAAATTAACGTAGAAAGAGATCATTGATTATATAGAGCGATTCTTTCAAAAATTTGATGTTACCGATATAATCAATATTTTCGCAAAATACACTTATTTACATATCATATTATCATGAATCATGTTTTCTATGCAAACTTTTTTGTAAAGTGCGATAAAAAAACACAAAATTTTTATTTGTAACAATAAGTAATAACAGAAGTGAAAAATACAAGAGATGCTGCAATAAAATATTTAAGTGGGGTGCTGGCTAATTGAAATGGTCTTCATGAATATCATGTTTTGCTGGCGCACAAATTTAATATGACAATGCATTCAATTAAAGCCGGTAAAATATCTCGTTATCCTGGATCAAGAATTCTTTGGGTCCCAATTAAAAAGGCACTCATTTATTAAAAGACCCATGTTTATATTTTACATTCGTTATATTAATAAATATTCTCATTCTGATCATTTACGTTTACAGATTTATGAGGTATTGAGACAGATGGTTATTACAGTTTAAAATATATAATTGATAATGAGAGATTTCTTTCATTACTTTATTTAAGCCCCTATGGAGATTCCATAAAACTTGAATACACGAAAAGATATTCTGTAAAATCTATTTTTTGTTAAATACTTAATAATATAACAGAATTACAACTTCAAAATCCTTATGTGACACAAAATGTGCTCACAATCCCATTTGTTCACAAATATATTTCGTAATGCTTATATATTATATATTTATTCAACATAAACGAAAACAATATAATGTATAATATTATAATAATACACAGAAAAAAACCTGTATATAGTAAATTCTTTCAAACAAATATTTAAAAAAATCTTCGAAACAGAAAGGGTTAATCACAACAATCTTCACGTATAATCAACTGGAACAAGTTTATCACTCAATGATTTCGAAATTCGGAAAACGCAATTTGAATCTATCGAAAAATCATTTCCGCTTGCCGGCTCAATGGTCTCACTCACACACATATTCGTACCGTTTCCAATAAGTATTTTCAAGAACGCATTTCCGCGGATATTGTAATACGTGGCGTATTTACGCTTCCCAATGGTTTCCTTTTATACGCACCGAGGTTCCTTATTTCAAGGCAACGCCGGAAGAGATCACCACCACTGACGATGCACTCAACTTTTTGCCGTCGTTGAGAGAGCTGCGGCAACCCCTTAATACGAAACATTCTCGACAGTGGAATTTAAATAGAGCGGCACGTTTAGTCGAGTTCGCCCAGGGCAAACTCGTTGTACCCGACTCTCCGGATAACTGGGGCACGTGCCCTCATGCATCTGCCTCGCTATCTTTATCAGTCGTTTCATTCACCGTCGAATACGCAGAGTGACCTGCTGTTATCAGGTATCCTTTCGAGTATAGGCTATATTAAGAAAGCGGTGTTTTGATATAGATACTCGAGATGTAGCGGCGTCCTGAGCATAATTTTTAGCTATAGCACCTCTGGCCTGCTATTCTAATTTAAATAAAAAATTTATATATATATGCTTATAAAAAATTTAAATAAATAGCTCTTTTGTGATATGCATGTTATTTACATAAAATTAGAAAATAGGTGTATGTTGGAACAGAATGTTATATTATTTTATATTAAAGAAACAAAGTAAAGATACTTTCGATCAATTTTATTCGATTATTTAATCGATCACTCTTTGCGATTGTAAATTATCTCAAAAGGGCTTGTAAAGGAGAAATATCTCAACCGTTAATTCCACGTAACCGCAGGTGCGGCTTAACGACGACGGTAAACAGGCAAGTGTCGACAGCTGGCGCGAACCAAGATTTCGCAGGAATTGCACGGGAAATATATCATGAATTTCGTAAGATATTGCATATATTTCACGCATATCGTTAAAGCTATGTGCTTCGCGTATGTTTCACACGGGGATTTACTCGATTTTTGTTCGTGCGAAAACGACAATAATGGCAATAAGTTACGCGTCGCATAAAATAAGTCGAGGAATTTATGGTATTCTAATCGGGTTTTGCGAGATAAACGGACTGCCTTGTCAATGTTGCTCTTTTCAAAAGTATCTCGCGACGAGAGAGAGAGAGAAAGAGAGAGAGAGAGAGAGAGAGAGAGAGAGAGAGAGAGAGAGAGAGAGAGAGAGAGAGAAATAGAGATAGAGATAGATAGATAGATAAGGAAAAAGAGAGAAAGAGAGAAATACAGAGAAACCTTTCGTTAAAATAATCGCGGTTACTGCGGACTCTTAGAAAAACGTCTACATCGTCTACGTCTACAGTCAAGCGAGTGTTCAGATTTTTCCAAGATTCCTTATCTCTTGACTGCCATCCTCGCATGAAAATCGTCACGGGATTTCACATTGTCGACTCTTCAAAGGAACAAGGTTGACCTGCTTTTGCGCCCAAAAGAAGATTCCAGCTATCTTTTGCGATCGCGCTACATTTAGCTTTTGACTTGAAATTATGAAATTTCTTTTGTCCGATATTTCATTGTGCTCAAGTTTTTGGAATTTTTTCGTATGTCTGTCAACGAACGGTAATATTTAAATCGAATTATTATACAAAGTTGTTCTGAAGAAATTCTTTCTGTATCTACAGAATATGTAATATGAGCGATTTTATAGTTAACATTTTTAAGAAATAAATAATATAATAAGGTAAATTTTTTGTCTGAAGAAATCAATAGAATAATCGTTTTCTACAAAAAAAAAAACACTTGAACGTGATGACTTATCATTAAAAGTATTATTAAAAATTTCTATAACATCAAAATAATAGTCTCTCATCGTAAAAGGAGATTTAAAAAATAACTAATGCAAAATTACTATATTTATTTAATAATCAACTCGTTGCAGAGTCGCCAAATGGCACTTCTTCAACCCAGACACGTTTATACACTTTTTTTCCCAGTTTGGCCTCTTATCCGGCCGTTTAGCGTGGTGGTTTCTCTCTCAATCGGAAATACGTAGGCGCACAAAGGCTGGCAGCTTCTGCCGTGGACATGCGACTCGATACCGTATCCGCAATACAAGGATACTAGCGCATCCCTATACGGACACACGCGACGCCGACGGTTGTATGGTGTAAGTACGAGACGATACTGCAAAGTTGCCGGTATACGTAGGTATACAAGCCGCCATGACAACGGCATCTGCACGCAACGTTATCTCGATAACCCCCGTACATCCCCCGGGGTGCAACCATTCTAGCACCGGAACATGAAACTATGGACTATTGGATTTGTCCATCTGCCGAAAGGAATCGTAGAAGCGAAAGAGAGATACAAGAAGATTATGGAGCGAAAGAGAAAAAATAAAGGATTCTTCAGTTCGCGTTGTATGCGCTACTATATGTTAATAAACAATTATGTTCCTCTCGTGCATGCAAATGAAACATTTCTTCTTCACGTGACATATGACGTGCATCCGTGCGGGTCACCTCTGTATGATAACGGTATCATAACAAAATATTCGCAAAAAGAACTTTCAACACGCGCAGTTGCTGACAACATTTTTAATTAAGAGTAGACTAAAAGTTAGTCACACACAGTAAAGCTGCTCGCATGTTAATAATGTGTATTTAATGAAAATATATAACATAATATTAATGACATAAACTAAAACTGTCTATGTCATTAAAATAAATTAAATGTCCATGTCATTAAAGTAAATTAAAATTACAGCAAATCGAAAATAAATTTGTTAAAAATAAAAGAATATTTCAACAACAAATTAAACATTGCATTGAAAAGTACATCCTTCTTTATAATTAATAAAAAGCTTCAGATTTATACTATGCCAATACATTTTTTATAATTAATGACGCAATAGCTATTTGTTCGACAAATAGTCACGGAAACAAAATTTAATCAACAAAGTTAGATTAGTAAAATTATGCCTGATGAATTGAAACTAATCCCGAAGAGGGTACTCAATCTCTTTATTTTTTTAATTCAACGATCAGCTATTATTTATCGTATCGAGTCGATAGAACAATCGGAAAAAGTATTGAATGCTGAATTGAGAACCGGTAACTGGCGTTGTCAGCGGTCATTGGGCAACACCACATATCCCGGAATTATTGCTCAGTCAAAATTAATGCCACCGCCACGGTACAGTGCAAACGTAGCGTAACTGACAACTTAGCGTTCGCTCGAATATTGGCTGCGATCTCTTGGTGCTTTCGCATATATTCCGCCTAACAAGGGACGAGGTGAAATAACTCGAATCAATGGCGTAACACGATTTCCGCGACACGGTCGCGGAATAAATCATGGAGCCGTTGTTGGAAGAACGGAAACACAATCAGCTCAAATATGCCCGAGATACCCCGTGGGACCGACGGAACTGCGTGAAACAACGGCGATGTCACGCGAAATAACCATTCGCTTGGATTTAATGAAAATGACGAACAAAGCGCAGCATTTATCGAAGCGCGACGTACAAAAAAAAAATAGAAACTTTTGACGACAGTGCATCGCAGATACGATAAAATCTTATACGGTGTACTAAACTATGAGTTTATGTGGGATCTTTTCGTTCTCTTCTTTGCATCGATATTCGCTGCACGACTTAATTTTAGCGCTTACTATATATATCTGCATGTTATGCAAAAAAAGTCATCAATTATAATACGAGATCCATATCTTCCCGTCTTCCGACATCTTATTTTCTTTAAATTTAAACGTCCTGTGAGAGATGTAAATTAGGTCAATATTTAATATCTTCAGTACTTGTCGAAATAGCTGTACAATTAAAGCTGCCGCACGGCTTTACATTAGAGCAGCAAAATATCGCGACTTTTAAACGCGATGCTGTCTAAATCGAGCGATTCCTGAATGCTGCCACGATAAGACCGCAGTTTCCTTCCTTATCTCACTCGTAACCGAAAGAACGAAAGATAACTCGAATTCCCCTTAAAGTTTTATGCTAATCGTAAGTGATATGTTACGTTCATTGTAAATTATATTACGAGAATTAATATAGATATTCCATATTTCTCGAAATTATTTGATAATCAATGGCAAAAAATAACCAGCACGCATTTAATACATAATGTCGTGATGACACTATAATCTTCTCTGTTACGTATAAGTTATATAAATTACAATCTCTGTGTATCTTCTTTGTCATTTACTTCATTATTTCATGATAATAAAATAACAAAATAATACTTTATCAATTTGAACGTGTGACAACTATTATAAGTTATACATATCTTTTGTAAGAAAGATTTTGTAGTTTTGCGAAAGAAAAAAATTTGTATAAATAGTAACTTAAGATCTGAAACAATTAATTTGCAATAAATTAATTCAAAAATTAATTCAATAAACGAATTTTAAGATTTGCCTTACATTTTCGTGATTACTTTTTTTTTAATTCAGTGCATTTGCAATTTATTATTTTTCACTAAATATTAAACTTCAGATAAATTTAGATCGACTGCTCAGTGCTTCGATCAACAAACGATAAATTAATCACTACGCCGTATTTACCATAGCAGGTTTGGAGATGCAACTGAAAATTGCATTCCAAGAAATCACAGGAGAAACTTCTCACTCGTCGACAGCTTACATATCGACAACAGCTATAAGCTGTAGGAAATTTCGTACCAGCAGTTTGTCGCGAACGTTCAACTGTCGGTACGAAGGTAGATTGCCGGTTACACAAAAAGCACCCCTAAACCAGGGTAGACGAATCTTCTGCATTACCGACCACGGAACAGTAGGGGTGGATAGAAAGCTGTCGCCCTCTAGGGTGAACTTAGAGCGCATGCGCGTACTATTTCGATCGAAAACAACCCCTCGTGTCAAATTTTTCTATGTGAATTATGGGGGTGAGAATGTTCGTGGATGAGCAGATGCGTATGTTCTATTTATAGGAATTGAGGGAAGCTGATGATATGACGCAAATGTGAAGATTACATATTTTTGTCTGAAATATTTCACTCAAGTTATTTAGCTAAATGTTTTTTTAAATTAATCAATGATATTAATAGATTCATGATAAATCATCAATGATAAAATATTAATAACATCTGGTAAAGCTACTTCTAACAATCAAGAACGTACTCGCAATTAGTTTAATCAGAATTTTTAAGAGAGAAAGAGCATGCAGAGACGATTCAAGAAACATTTTTTTCTGCTAGGAACAATATCACGAACTCGAATATGTCAAATATTTTATCAGAAAGAAAAGATGTTGTATACTCTTCAGTGGTTTCTAAAATTGAGAAATTTTCATGAAAAGCAATGGAGAAATTGTACAAATAATTAACGAATGTTTAGTGTATGTGCGGAATTTGACGTTTCATGAAGAATAGGGAAAAGTATATCGAACGGCATGGAATGAAATTTCGGCTCTCAAATTTCGCCCCTTAATAGAAAGGCCTGACAAACAGCTTATTGCCTTCATGCACACGTTTCTTTTATATATTCGGCCTTTACGATATTGCAATATTCTCTCTTTCTCTTTCTCTCTCTCTCTCTCTTCCTCTTTGTCGCAGCTTTACAACCTACGACTTCCGCTTTATATTTTCATCATGCTTGCGAGCACACGGCGCGGCGGCCGTGTATCTCTCGGTGTATCTTTTGTAACGACGGATGATTTAGATCATGTTTCCGCATTGAGCATCAGGGGCGGTTTGACTGCACCGACCAGCCTGTTGCGAAGAACTACCCCTGCGTTAAAAAAGAAGGGGAACGCCGCTTTGTACGCGGAACCATTAAAAAAAGAGGATAAGCCTGTGAACGCAACCCTAAAGCTTATCGTCAGTTGTTTGATAATTTTATTGCAGGCGCATGAAGCGATGCGATGACATGATCATTCGGGAAAATAAGCACTCTATACATGTGAATGACTCTATACTACGTATGTATAATGCACACGAATAACGAAGCAAATTTTGAGAGGGATATCAAGCTAAAGCCTAAAACTTATATGTTTAGTTGAAAATTTCATGTTTAAATTAGAATTACTATATCATCAAAGGAATAATATACATCCCTCGTCTGAGATATATTACTTTCGTATTTCATGCTTTATAAAAACCACATTAATTTCACAAGTGTCGCAAGACGCTGGGAAATGTTTAGGACATGTTCTCTGATATTTCGGAATGAGATTCTAACTGAGAAAAGTCTGGAGGCGTGGCGTGCATATACAATATCGCATCAGAAGCACGTGCGCATGTAAATTCACCGTAAATTTTCTCCAGAGTACTGTCTGTCTCGCGCGACACGGCCAAAATGCAGCGCGCGGAACGGCAAAGCTTCCTTTGCGTCGGCTCTCGAAAAGCGCTATAATATAATGGAATAATGGCTATTAGAAGGGGAATATTATCGTCGCGGGGCGCTCGGCCACCCGGTGGAAGCGTTTTATCGATCGTTCGGCTGTGTTCGGCGCGATGAAGCGAGAAAGGGAAAGTGGCTGGTTCGGTTTATTCGTTCTTCCGTATTTCCGCGACCTTCGGGACCCCGACAATACACCGCCATTTCGCCGATCGCGACCCCGTCCGCGAAGATTTAATGCCCGTTTAGTTAACCTTGACAATTGTACGTCGAGCGCGCGGAAAATAAATATTCAGTCGGATGATAAGACCGCACATGCAAAATTAATTATGATAAAGTAACTTTCGAACAGATATCTGACAGTTGGGTATAAACTTCTGAAATTTAACTCACATCAGTTGAGCCTAAAATATAATTATACTACCATGAAAAAATCCAACGTATTTTATTGCTCGATAATTCAGTTAATTCTGAATAGCGCAATTACAAGTATTCGACAAATCAGAGCGAAGAAACAATACTATTTTTATAATATATTCAAATATTTATAATAAGAAAAATATAATTATTTTGGAGTAAGAAATGTAACAATTAATCAAATTTAAACTTGCTATATATACTTACTGTGAACGAAGATGTAATTGAACAAAATCTTTACAATAATGCAAAACACATTATTTGCAAAAAATATAATTCAAATATGTGAAATATAGTCCAACCAGTTCGAATTATCGTACTTGACTAAACGCTGCTAATTATCGCACGGACCGTCTGATTTTCCCTCTTCTTTCGAAAATCAACACCGCTGCACCATTAAATCACGGTTCTGCACATTTAACGACGCCTAAGTACGAAGGCGGATTTCCCGCAGGAACAGCGAAGGACTTGACTCGTATAGAGTGTATACGGCTCTACGATAAAGAAAAAAGAGAGAGAGAAGAGAGAGTCACCAAGTGAAATTGCATTAAAACGGATTAGCCACGGTAAGGTTGATTTAACGAAGCGAAGCGTGCCGTGTTTACCATGAATGTGAGAAAGGGCTGGCACTCTCTTTGTTCATCTAAAAGGCGAAACGCAAGTCCGGGTCACGTAAGCGACTCCCCGACATCCCGCCGATCGATGCTCTCTATTTTCCGTATAAACGATTCCTAAAAGCATGGAATTCCGATATGACGCACAATAAAAAAAAAAAGATTGTATAGTTCTGAAGCACGCGCGAAACACCTCATCTCAGGCGGAGCAAGCCCGTTCGAGTCCGCTTCGCGAATGTTAGAAACATGAGACGGTATACATCGCGTAGCAACGAGTTCTGCATCTCGCAAATAAATCGTGAATGTACAATGTCTCAAATGTATACCTCTTTGATGTCGAACTATGCTAAAAGGCTCGCAATTTGAAAGAAACTTGCAACACGTAGATATATTTTATCTTTCTGACAAAATGAAGCGAATATTTTATTATCATAATAAATGGTAGCTTATTTTTACGTTAAATTTTTGTAAAAAATAATAATAATCATTAAAAACGTAGATTATAACGCCAGACATGTTTAAAAATCTTGGATAAAATGTACATAATACACAGAATATCTCAAGACTCAGCTGTACGGCTCGGAAATAATTTCGTTGGACGTAATATCGACGTAAGTACGCAAGCTGAAGCGGCAGCAGATTGCGGTTCAATGGTGGGGGAATAAGCGCGTTTTCGACGATGATACTAGAAATTCCGTTAGACGCGCTCTCGAAAGACGGGAGGTAGATATGGGCAAGTGGTACACACATAAGTTATGTCCGCCGGCGCGGTGTAGGTCAATAATTCATTAGTTGAATCGCGTTGACGTTTGTAAACTATGGTACAGAACGGCGTCGTTGCGAAACTAGCCGCGCGACTACTATATTCAAGAAATATCGGGGTAGTTCAATAGTTTCGGTCACAAATATGTGCACGATATATTGACCGACGTTATGTATTATTCCTCAGAATATTGTATTGCAGTACGTTTAAGCGCGGATATGTGCTGGAATTGAGGAAAATAATGTTTACCGTATATCAAATATCGGAACAAGTACAAGCGACGTCGACCGAAAGTATAAAGTCCAGCAGTACATTTCAGAGTTACACTGCAACCAATGCAGCCAATAAAAGTATAAAAATTAGCATTATACATAAAAGTTTATTGCATCTTAGTTTGCTAGGCAAACTTTATAATTTATTCCTTCGTGATTTTAAATATATAATTATATATTAGCTCGTTAACTTTCGTGGAAACTGCAAACGGCATTTGACGTTTGCCTCTAATTTGTCCGCCGCGAGAGCAACGAACCCATAAAACAATAAAAGCGAGCTTTACAATCAAAGGGGAAAAAGCCGCTACATTTATCCGCCGCTCGATTTCCATTTTTATCGTCGTATATGTAAATAAGCGACTAAGTAAGAATTCTGTTTCACTTCGGTTCCAATTTAATATCTATCTTTATAGTCGTGAATTCCATGAACAACGATATAAAACTAGTACCGTGAACTCGAAATAAATTACAGTTATAGCCACGAATAACTTCAAAATTGTGTCAACGAGGTACAAAGAGTTTAGCAAGGATAAAATGGGCACGCTCTCCTGATGAAGTTAATTAATCTCGAGTGCCAGATGGTACGACCAGCATAGTTCCCACATGAAAACGTGATGCGCCGGGAAAAAAAGGTTTCGTTTGCGCGACTCATTGTGACAAGAGGTGATAACAAGTTTTTCGCGATATTCCACTCCATATACAGCAACATTAGCATGATGTAGAGTCGCGTGTATGGTGAATGAAAATATAAGCTTGGAATAATATAATTGCCAGCTCATAATTGTTTCATACCGAACGCGAAACTTTAGCGTTTATCATATTTGAAAGAATATTTATTATGAGAAACATGAGTTACCACAAAAAAAAAAGATACAAAAAATGAAAGATATACAAAAGTCTGAAAATGTACATTGAGATATTCCAAGCAAATAATATCGATTATTTGCTTCTCAACGTACATCGATTATTTTTAGAAAATCATGTTATCGCTGAGCTATTGAACAGCAGGATATTACATAGCATTCTAACTACTCATGATATGGATATACGATAAATCGAATAACAAATTCCAATCAGTTATTATGTGATTGATCAAATAACCTATTTCCACATAGCTAATAATTACAGTTTATAAATTATGCTCTCGTCATTTATTGGACATATGTATATCGAATATTATAGAATTTGTCGTTTCCAAACAAAAAGTATAATACAAAAAGGATTAATAAAACATATGGAAAACGGTTCTTTCATGTCTTGTCTCAATATATATATTCATTATAATCTTATAATATTTATTATCATGATGTCAAATTTCCTAACACTCAAAGTTAGGCATTATATATATTATATTATCAAGTGTGATTACGAATTAATAAAAGAAGATCATTATTAATCGTTTAATTTCGTTACTAGCGCGGATGCAGTAAATTTTGTTATTAGCGATCGATCATATCAATAATGAATTGGAGATTCCCCTATTAATTAAATGATTAATAGATTATTCAGGCATTTGCAGAAAATATCCAAATATTCGCCAAACTTAATTTTAGCAATCGGTATGAGAGAATCTTTTACGAGCTCTAAATGACAACAGAATAATTACGGCACAATAAGATATCATTAGTATAAAATTTGATCTCGCAACAAATTAAATAGTGTATTTTTGCTAAAATTGTTTGAAAATTTAATAGAGATTATTTAAATCTTACACAATTTAACGAAAAAATGTGTTTAGTAATAGTACATGCGATATAATACTCTTAAAAAATGCAATATTTCTCGATAAAACAAAATATAGAGATATTCCAATAAAGTGCAATGTACATCATACTAAAATAATACTAATATTTTTTCCAATAATTTATTAAAGTTTAATTTTCCCGAAAAGATATGCGACCAAAATTAAAAAATTAAATAGTCAAATGAAACCAAAAATTAATCAATAAATAGCTGCTTGCAGTAAATATAACACACATTAATAAAAATTTAACTTTGTGAATTTTGTTCACGAATATTTTCACCAGCATCTGCCTCTAAAATGCAAGAAACCTAAGCTCCTTGCTCAAGGATCATTTGCTCTTAAATATTACACGCAATCGATCAAAGTCTAGCTCACCGACGGTAATCGCGCTCGTTTCTGTCAATAATTAGTGCTGTCTCGACGAGCAAATAGAACGTGGGTAAGGCGATTGCAAACAGGTCTGTCAATAATTATGGAATACAAGTATTACAATATAATGATCCCCGCGGATGCGTAGGCCACGTTCGTGCAAGTACTCACAATTCAATATTAAAAATAGATCAATTTCTATAATAAGGTACGCGCAGAGATATTATACTGGCCGCGTGTAGTACATCAGTTTAAATCCATGAGCGCGATCTATCAGTACCAATTTCGCAAGCAATTCTCTTGAATATATCGCGCATATGCAGCATGCATAATTACGCAGTCTTATTAAAACGTATTCAACGTTCAGTAATCATTATTACTCATTTTCTATTTGTGTATCTAATTCAATTTTTACTGCCGCACGATTTATCGCTTATAAACAACGATAATTTTACATTTCGACCTTTTTAATCGTGTTTTATATTTACGTGAAATTCGTAGACGCATAAAAAAAAAAAGTAAGAATAATACATGAAATTTTTTTCACAATTCAATAAATGCAAAAAATCGCGAGAAATTTATTTTCTATATTCTCTATATACGAGCATCACATTCGCTTTACCGCGACGAACGAAGGGAATGATCGCTTGCAAATTAATGAAATGCTCAACGGCCGTAAAAAAAAACCGGTAACGTGCCGACAAAAAACATCGGGGGTCGCGTGAAAAGCAACCGATTCAAATGCAAAATTACAGGGTAACTAAATCGCAGCACGTGAATGCAATGGCTGCCAGTTGCGGTGAGAAATTTACCGGATGCGTCAACGCGACGAAAAACAATCGCGGGCGCACGCATGGCGCACGAGAATTTAAATCTTTGACGCTCTGGAAATCCGTGTAAGTATAAAGCGGAAAACACATTCCGCGCGCAAGGACTGACGGCCCGTCGCCGCATTATATCGGTACTCGATATCGACCTTTTTCTTTTTAATGGATACGTCGATAGCGCCGACTGTCTGACATTTCGATACGCTTTTCGCTTTTATGGCAATCGGTCGAGGCCGCAAAACCTATTACGTATCGTATTAGAAGATGCGCAGCGTAGAGAAGTCAGAAGTCGGCGTGACTATCATGACTCGATCGAATCATATTTAACTCTTAATCAATCCATATTGTGATGCACGCATAATAAAAACTTTTATCTGCTTGGCAAAACACGCGCCGTGATGCCACATACGTAAGCAATTCGTAATAAAATTTGAAACATATATACATATATAAAAAACAGAGATTTAAACCGCATAACAAATAAAAATCATAGTATGTAATAATTAAAAGAATAATTTAATGTTTTCAAATATCCATAAAATATTTGATTGTCTTGCTACTAAATCATTCTGGTAAAATTTTTTCCTTTTTCTTTCTTATTAAAATGTAAAACTTAACTGAATTTTGCTAGTATACAATATAACTTGGTTTTATGACAACTAGAAATAATCTAAACAACACGACAAAGTGGTTATAAAAACGTATAAATTAATGAATTGAACATCAGAAAAGATCTATATTTGAATGTTATTTTGTTAGTTGAGTTTTAATGTAAGGATCGAATTTATAAATGTTAGATTCATTATTCTAGCAATGCTCCATGAAGTTCCTTTTAGAACGCGCAACACGTGAGCATACACCCGACTTTCTCTGTCTCTCGCAACGCTAATAAAGACCTTCTTAGAGCGCGTTTGTTTATACAATCACTCAGTGTTACCATTATCGAATTTGCAGCGACCTGATCTAAGAATTGCAACACTTATGAATAAATATTTAGATTTAAACATCCAATATTTTTCCATCACATGCACTGCTACTGGCATAAATAATGAAGAAAGTAACATCTCATATTATGAAAGATATTCAGCTCGAGCAATTTGAAAAATGAGCGATCTTTCTCGTCTCACAATGATGAACGACGCAATTTGCGGCTGTGTTGCACCGGGTCATAACACTTACATTACCAAAGTACCGTGTCGGAACTTGTCGCGAGATTTGCGTGAACGTGACAATCTTACCTTAAGCTGATGTTGCGGTCGTCTGAGCGCGCCCTGGTCTCGTCGTCCACCCAGTCGATCGGCTTCCGCTTCCAATCCCTCCATCGTGGACTCCGCTTCACTCAACCAGGCCAAGAACTTGTCTAGGGACCGGTCGAAGTTGTGGAGCGAGTTCATCGCCGAGTGCAGTAGTTTCCCTCGATTGATGATGCTGGAAACGGATCGGTCGATACAGTATTACATCCGTGATCTACAGTTTGATTCGAAGCAAAGTTCCTTAACTCGAGACGCTATAGACGCGAATATGTGCGTGTGTGTGGAAACCCTAGAGCAAATACGCCATGCTTGCTCTATAAGCTGTTCCAGAAGGTGCATTTCTTGATTACGATTTTTTAGTTACAAACTCGAATTAATTTTCTATTAATCAAAATTTTATTATTTTTTATTTATTATTCGCCATTGTGTGTGTGTGTGTGTGTGTGTGTGTGTGTGTGTGTGTGTGTGTGTGTGTGTGTGTGTGTGTGTGTGTGTGTGTGTGTGTGTGTTCTTTACAACTGTATAATTTTCAACATAAAATATCTTGATAAATAAGACACAAATTAAAAATTTATCAAAATAAAAATACCTATTTCTTTGCTTAGATTCTGAGCTGTAATTCAGAAAAAATAATCTGCTTTAAAACGTATTTATTATACTTTATTTAATTCCACTTAATTTATTCATAACTCATAAATGTCGATAAAGACTAAACCGCAGGAAAATGCTTTAAAAGATTGCGAGAAATTTTCGCAAACAAATATATTATGAAATTACTGTTACTCACCTCGTATTGAGATTGTTGTATCTCTGGTTGATCGTTTCCGTCATTTTCTTCACCCGTGTCGTATCGTCCTGCTGATAGACCGCTATCAGCTTCTGAGTGAGCTGATTAAAAAGTTCGATGTGATGTTTGTACTGGTGCAGCTCGGCATGAAACGACTGCGAGGAAAAGAAAGGGAACGAGATTGTGAAATCGAAGACGGTGGGCCAGCGGGCGAAAAAAGGAAACTTCTATCTAACTCCGACTTCGTATCGGGTTAGAAAAAGCCGTGCCTCTTTTGCACTCGAGCCTCGATAAGTCAGCGAAGTTAAACCTTCGAAAAGAGCTTCGAATAAAAGTTTTACGCCGATATACCGTATACGATGCAACTTTCTTTTGGATATCCGTCGGCACTGATTGGTCCCGATCAGACTTGCAAAGTGCACATTGAGATAAAACCTCCATATAAATAATGATTTTTTTTAGCAAATAAAAAACGTAAAACGTACACAATATCAGTTGAAAGAAATGCTCGCAAAAATAAAATTATGTTATAAAAATTATAGAAATAAATAAGATATTAACCTCTCAAGTTACTCTCCTATCGACAACAACGAAATAATTATGTTGAACTAGTTCATAAGCTTTTCTCAGAATCTATTCAGAAAATGAGACATGCGAGGTTCGGAAGAAACGCAGAAAATGCGTTTCAGTCAAAGGCAACGCGAAAGCACACTGTTGCGGAAATAAATTATTCTATGAATATCTCATTTGGCTCTTTTGAATCTAAACAGAGCTTCTCGCGCATAATATGCGCTCCGCCGGCTGAGATCTCGTTGATTGAGACGTTGGAAGCTATACATTCCTTCGCTACAACTTTTTTTTCAAACCGCGTTATACTGTCGTATGTAAAGTAGGAAAAGATTACTAGAAAGGACTTATTATTGGATTCCAAAACGCTCGTTCGCGCTCTTTAATTCAGCTTACGAATGGGAAAAGTTTGTGGCTTCAGAAAATATTTGCACTCGCGAACTTTTGATATAGGGTTCAGTGCTTGCGTATGTCATATTATATAATAATAAAAAGAATCTTACATTTTTGTAAGGCTGCTACACTGTTTGCGGTCAACAGTAATCACATCTAATAAGTTTTCATGATGTAATAAACTTTAGTATAATAAAAAAAATTTTCATGATATTGAATGTTATGCCATCTGTATTCGAAAAAGACTGTAATTCACAAGCTTTACCTCGTGCAAAATAATATCAGTCAGCAGATATTTCATTTAATATCCGGTATATTCCTGATACACACGATGAAAAATGCACTGTCGAAACATCTTGTGTAGTAAAAATAAGCCACATTGCAAAGATATATCTCCATAAAACTAAAATTGAAAACATTTGAACAATAACACGATCAAATACAAGAAAACGTTCACAACTGACACTTTTCAAAGCATAAATGTACTTAACTAAGATAAGCTATCTTTACAACATCCCAACGGTGTTTCAACACAATTCAATCAAATCTATCGGCATTTTAATAGAGTTTCTGATGATATAAATTTATCAATTTCCATTAAATATTTCGTATTCAAAGATTACTAATAAAGAAACATTTTTTCGAAACCGCAGACAAGCCAAATAGGCAGACACATTATCGCACAGCACTTTTTTTCTGTCTTTTTATTCTCACCATTCGCTAAAGACACTTCTCTCGCGTGGCACTAAAAACTCGCCGACTCGAAAAGCTAACGCGGTTACTCGCGGAAAGACGGAAAGAGAGTTCGATGTACCTTTTGTTCCTTGAGCTGCGCCTCGAGTACGTCGGCGGTGTGCCCCACAGCTCGCATTCTCTCAAGTCTAGTTTCCATTCGTGCTAGCCAGACCTCCACCTCGTTTCTCTTCGCCTCATATCGTTGACTGTCGCCCAGCATCATGTCCAACTGCGTCTTTCTTTGCATGACTTTTGAATTCGTCTCATCCCAATGCTCCCTCAGCTTGGTGACTGCAACATTAAGCAGGCAAACGACGTATAGTGAGAATACGTTACTGCAACTAATATAACTATTAACTTCTTAAATCCTATGAAAACAAAAATCATAGCGAGTATTTTTAACACTGAAATCGCTGGAGCAACTTTAATTCTTAGTTTGCAAACTAATCACACTGTGTGACAAAAATTTTTGAAAATTGCGTGTACTATAGAAACAGGTATATTTGAAGAATTTCATAGCGCTGAATCCGATTTTGGAAAAGAAATTTTTTCACGCGCTCTATCAAGATTTTCTACTTATATAAAAAAGATACATAATCAATATCAGTGAATTAGAATTAATATAATTAAGAGTACACACAATATGTTTAAATTTCCTGAATTGCTCATGACGGACAGAAATAACATTGCAAATTGCTTTAATTCACAAAGACATTTTTACGTCTTAAAAGCGTCGAGTTATCAAAGTGCATCGAATAGCTAAAGGAGTGGAAGGCATTAACATCATAAAATATTAATGCTACTATTCGTATGTGATATTTCTTTCTTAACATGTCATATATATGAACTAAGTCAACACCTCACTCAAAAAATGATATAAAATGTTAAATGAGAAATTTCACAAATGCGGTAACACTCGAATCATTATTTTTTTCATGTCTCTTTAAACCTTGTCCCATTATACCTTTCCGTACGTCCCTTGAAACAAAAAACCTAACGTCGAAATTCACGCCGTACACGAGGTATCAGTTGGAAACAATCCAAACTGTAAATGGCAAGTTATTAGAGAGCACAGCTGGATGAAGCAGGCGCAAAACACTGGCAACGATTCAATATCCGCAACAACAAAATTCGCACGCGTGAACATCATGCCCGTATACCTTTAAGAATGCACCTTATATGCGCGATGTTTCGAGAACGCATGTCGCCAAACAGCACGGAAACTAAAATAACAACAGTTCTGATAGAAAAATATTCCTTTATAAAAGAAACCCATAACGATTCTGTTATTCTGTCAATGTACACTTCGTAAAAGCACGCGATTAATATTATTTTAATAAAAACATAAAAAACAAATAAATAAAGTCAAACGACATAACGGCTGAAATAAAAAAGAATTCTAATTTCGATGAAAGCATTGCATTTGCATAGTATATCTTTTCAATTCAATATCTCAATATCTCAAATATATTTCAAATATTCAAATATTAATGACGCGCTGCAGGGTAGGTATATTTCAAAAGATTTTAATAAAAGAAATTTTTTAATATAGCAAAAATATTTATTATCGCATAAACTTTTAACATGATAGATGAAAAATATCATGTTATATACAAACCTTGCAAAAGTTATAAATTTTAAGATAAAATATGGCTTATTTATAGATTCCTGAAATCCTTAGATTTTGCTATTCATCTCTGATAAGGTTTTGCTTTTTCAAAAATCATAACAATAATCAATCCAATATAAAATAACAGAATTTATAATGTTTAATTATTGTATAAATTAATTGTTATGTATTAATTATTAATTATTTATAATTATTTAATTATATATATTATATATATCATATTAAATAATTATATATTAATATACATATTATATTAATATAAATATTTAATTATTATATATTATATTAATTGGTTGTTTAAGTACAAAATATAATTGCGTAATCAAACATAATATACTTGAAATTTGGATTATCTGAAAAGATAAGGAAAGAAGGTTTAAAAACTTATGTTAATATTTTAAAGAATTTTATTTAGAACTATTTACGTCATATTCTACGCGCTATTATATTTTGAGCAAAGGTCAAAATAAAAAGATATTTTTATTTTTCTCGCCAGCGATAAATTGTAATAAATTACGGTGAATTCGCTCATGGCGAAATCGTCAGGACAATTTGCATCGTAAAGGATTCGCGGATCTTACATATTCATGTGTTTACTATATTAATAGTTTCCACTATTCCCAAAGTTCTAACTCTGTGTTCCGTTTAACACGCCGCGTTTCATCCATTATTCAAATATATTAAACGACACGCGACACACTTATATAAACCAAGCAAGACTGCTTTAATAATCCGGTCATGAATAAGTTTCACACGTAATTTGGCAAAGGTGCGACAAATAAGGGGTTAAAAGACGGATCTTAAATGTGCACACGTACGCCGACTTTTCAAAAGGCTCGGCTCTATATTAACCTCGTTCGTTAAAGAACGTCGTGCAAAAGACGGGGGGGGGGGGCGTTACTTCAATGACTTTCAACGACTTATTATGAGAGCAATTCGCCCTCATCGACCCCTATGGACTTCGACCTGCACTTCGAAGCTGCCCTTATTATATACGTCGCCGTTATATTTTTCTTATATTTTTCTGCCTGCATGCAAATTACAAGTACTGAGATCAGTTGAGGAAAATTTAGAAGCGACGCTTGCTCCGATAATCCTGTCTAATTCCATACTATAACGACAATCCGATGAATATGACGACATAGTTTTAATTAGTTCTCAATTCCGATTACGTCAATCTCTCCCGACAGAAAAACTGAAAATATTAAAACTGGCAGTGATAAGATATTAAAAATCGCCTTGAATAATAGATTATTAGCGTTTTATTTATTTCACGTTAATGTTCTAAATTATTTGAAAATGTGATTTTTAATATTCTAGTATTTACATTTTACATATTAATTTTGGCTAATAACTTATTCCAATAGCAGAAACCCTTTGGTATTATTAATCCATTTAATTATGAATTAATATCATTAATCCATAAATCTCTCCAAATTTAACGGCTATATAATTAAAAGTTTGTTCAAATTATGTATGTATAAGAAGTCATTATAAGAAGCTGTTCATAACGTATGAAATATTATATATATACACACACATTTAAGAAATACATTAAATAGATTACTCACATATTGTATAATAACTATAGAAAGAAAATAAAGAGGATACAACACACATCTTTCTTCTGTTCCCTTCCATTATATGTGATTATATAAATCAGACATACAAGGGAGCAACTGACCGAACACTCGTTGTCACGTCCGCTAAAACCTAAAGAAGATTAATGTGTTCCCGGTTGAATGGACTTTCCAGATGAAAGAAAACTCACGTTAAGATAAAAAGATATTTACTTCGAAATTACATTAATTGAACATTATTTTCATCAATAAAAAAATTTCGTCAAGCTTCAAATATATAAATGCGTACACTCTCAATTTTTATCATCTTTACTATTTCATCTTTATTTATTCACTGAAAGAATTAATAAAAAAGTGTGCAAGTAGAAACTTGCACATTGCTTTCTTATAATTTTTAAATATACAAATTATAAATTTGAACATTACTTTCTCACAATTTTTAAGTATGCAAATTAGAAATTTGCACGTTGCTTAATCAACATTTTATTTCGCTCATAAAACTTCCTCTTCTGAGGAAGCCGTTTTTTTATGTATAATTATTAGTAAATATTTATTAATTTGGCTTCCTCATAGAGGAAGCTTTATGAGTGAAATAAAATGTTGATTAAGCAACGTGCAAATTTATAATTTGCATACTTGAAAATTGTGAGAAAGTAATGTTCAAATTTATAATTTGTACACTTGAAAATTATAAGAAAACAATGTGCAAGTTTCTATTATATACTTGCACACTTAAAAACTATGAGGAAGCAATGTGCAAGTTTCTACTTGCACACTTTTTTTATTGTGATAATCTTTATTGCGATTAATATTTGTCATACTATTACAATAGTTTTTTATTTCTACGCGATAATATTAACTATCACGATAAAATAACAAACAGTTCTTTTTTATTTTAAAACTCAAGTTTCAATATAAACACGACTTGATTTTTTCGATAAATCGATAAATCTCTTAGAATAACCGCAACGTGAAACGCGAACGGCGACTTTCGCTTAGATAAAAATGCGGGAGTTATTGGAAGAAAAATATATACAGTATCACACAAGGCACACGTGGAATAAGTTATCGGCACACCTGAGTCTGCCAACGACCTCCGCCATAGCAAACATACACGTACGTGTTGCGCGAACTATAGTATAGATTATGCAGATAGTCATATATACATGCAAAACTGACGAGCGTATTCACCGGGGAGTCATAAAGTTGCCAAGAACGCATTGTCTATGAGACTATATCGAGATTCACGGTATCAATGGAAGTCTGCATCGCGAAATACTAACGGCTCACAACGTTGCTCTTCTTTCTCTTTTCCTCTCTTTTAATTAATTCATTAATAAATAAAGTTCCATCTCAAATTCATAAATGGTTCTCAAATACTTTGCATTAGGTTGATTCTGGTGTAAAAATAAAAAAAATTATTTTGTTCTTATTATTACCTAACAAAATAGTGTTATAATAGAAAATCTATATATTTTAATTTATTCATTCGTTACTTACAATTAGATCTCGATAAAAATGCATTTCGCTCGTTTGAGACTAATTAGGAATCAGATCGATATTCTCAGAACGTTTCTCGGTAGAAGTAACAGAAACGAAAATCAGAAGATTTAAATAGATTCTTTTTCTCTCGTAATTCTCTCATTTCCTAAAATATCATTATTATTTTCTAATGAATAGTTGAATCTATTTAAATAGTATTGTTATAATACAATAAAATATATAGCTAGAAATATAAATAAGCTCTAAAAAAAGATCAAATAAGCTATAAAAAAATGCGGGATAATCATAAAAAGATGCCAATTTATCTTTGCTAGAAAAAAAAGTAAAAAATTAATAACAAATGGACAAAACAAAAATAAACATATTCACTTTGTACTTCTTAATTTGTATGCATCTATTATATTATGCGAATTTCCAGTGTAGAGGGGAAACCGGGGCGAACTTGACACTAGGCTTTTTGCCAATTTAAATCTATCGTAGAAACTTGCCTTTCCTACTGTAAATGCGTCTTTATGTGCCAGTATTATCAACGGAATTTGGTAACATTCTGAGTTATAGTGTAATTTTTAACGCGACATAAGCGTTTTTGATAGTGAAAAGTAATTTTTCTGATCCCTCGAAAATGGTCTGCTCTTTCATCGAGCTTTCGGGCAAAACTAAGCGACGTACAGCAAAATTTCCTGAAACAATTTTGTACCTGAAGGAACGCTCTTTAAATGTGTACCATTAAATTTACCTTGAAAATTTTAATTAATTGTTGAAAATTGCCTTTGAAAAAATTGTGTCGAGTTTACCCCGGTATTTTTCAATTTGAAAATTTGTCTTTGCATCACTTTTCCTTTCCTGGGGGCAAAACTAAGCGACGTACAAAATTTCTTTAAGCAATTTTGTACCTGAAGGAACGCTCTTTAAATGTGTACCATTAAATTTGCTTGAAAATTTTAATTAATTGTTGAAAAATGCCTTTGAAAAAATTGTGTCGAGTTAGCCCCGGTCTCCCCTATATCTATGTTATAGAATAAGTGAAGAAAGTATTTAAAACGTGCTTTGTCGGATGCATTTTCTTAAGTATAAAGTAGCATAGATACTGTAAGTAGGATTATTCAATAATCATTTCATCTCTCCATTTAGCAACTTTTCAAAACGTATTAAAATATTCATTATGATCGCCACGTTTTACAAGCGATATAATAAAAATTAAAACTATATTATGCATCAACACATAAGATTACCATATAATTAATTCGCGTTTGCCGTAAAGCATCATATTTTAATCCACCAACAGCGTCAACGCTGTCGAAAGTGCAAACATTACGGACAAATCGAAACGCGGATAACTGCGACAGAAAGATGCCGTGCCGAATAACGCTCAACTCCCTGTAAACTTCGTTAGCTTGGCTTCTCCTAAGATTTCTACGGATGAGCCTCGCAAGTGGATTACGTTCGAACGCAGCCCGACAAAGTTATTTGAAAGTTACACGCTTTGTTCATTGTTGTTCCGCACGGTAGTTCGAAGCGGCGGCGGTATCTCAATCTCGAAACAAATAAAGATAGAGTTGTTCAACTAACGAAAAGGTAGCGAGCTCCGACAGAGCGAGTTAATTTAATCCGTATCTATATAAATTTAATAAGCTGGCGTGCGCAGCTCAATCCTCCTTTGGCTCTCGAAAACGAAAGTCATCTGAATAACTTTTGTCACGCAATTCTAGGAACATCGATTTACTGATATTTTTGTGTCAATGTTAAACTTATTAGAGACTATATAAGAGAGAAAGAGAGAGATATTATATAAAACTGATATTATGTCAAACACTTGATAATAGATACTAAAAATGCTACTCAGAAATGATTTTTTGCAAAACGATATCATAAAACATCAACTACGTGAAAATACATTCCGCCTTCTCTTATGAAGATTATATAAAAATTATAAGCCGCACTGAAAACTCGGCAACCTTATTTTTTACAATAAGGGATCAAAAAAAGTCGAAAACTTTTATCGTTAAAATTCAAACGCGCTCCGGCGAATTTCTTCGGTTTACTTCATGCCGCAGGGAAAGTTCCAACTAAACTCTTGAGAGAGATTTTGCGGTAATGATCGAGCAAAGTCGCATATATTATGTACCACTAAAAATATTCTTTTACAAGTTTCTACAAAATATTATATTTTAATAAGAATGTATAAACAATATGAAAATATTCAAACATAAAAGTAATTTTTTCATAATAATTTGGAAAGTCAAAAGCTATAAGAGGAACAAATTGTCAATGTAATAAACATTTATAAAGGATAAAACATTTATGAAAGATAACGCACCCAAATATGACAATTATTGGAATGTAACTAAAATCCAATACGACTAAACAATTTATTATTAAATTTCAATCATGGTAATATTAACCTTAATCACAAAGCATTGCATTACAAAGGGATTATAAACCGCATATAATTATCTACTTCCAATCAATATATGTTGTCCAATATGCATTAGTAGTGATTTCACTCCAATCCTCACCTCGCACGGAAATTATTACAAATTCACGTAACCAAAAAAAAAATAAATTTCTCAACAGCCATTTCGTATTTATATAGACATTGCCTCTTTTTCCTTTCTCTACTACAGATTTTACACACAGACACGTTAATCGCGTCGGTCTCACGGCGCACAGACTGTTTTGCAAAAAGTGATAAGACTAACGGAAGAGTGCAAAGGGGGAGAGCGAAGAATAATACAACCCGGAAAGGGTGAAGCGGATAAAGGAAGACAAGGAGAAAGCCAGACTGGGCCAGACGACGCATAAAACGCCGGAGGTATAGGAAACTTTACACGACTGAAATGGAATTCCCGATAAACTTCGGACTCATCGGCTCCCGAAGTCGTCGTCGTCGCTTTCCAACCGCGTGTGAGCCCCTCTTCCATTACCGGTTCTGTAGACACAGCTTCTTTCCGTTTCACAGGCGAGACGGAGAGAGGAAACACGAGAAAGAAAAGCTGAAAACCGGGGTGAAAGTCGGGGGGGGGGAGGTGGAAGACGCGGAAAATCGCGGCCCCGGAATGAGAAATTGCGAGACACACGGGCGGGCGCGTCGACGCCGATACGTGAGACGAGTGCCAAGCGGTTGCGTTTTCGAGTCCTTACCGCGAGATTTCTGCGCCAAAACTGCACGCACTTCGCTTTACGCCCCGAGGGGAGACGGCGCGAGAACATTATCCTTATTGTAGGTACGCGAGGAAAATCGAGACTTCTGACAGAGGCACGGCGTGTGATATACGTACACCCGGTTCTTATATTTTTGTAAGAAATTCGCGTCAATAAAGAATTGTCTTTGCGTGAAGAAATGTCTTCGTCGTCTTCGTATATACGCCAGGAATGATTTCAGCGACGACCGCAAGAGTGTACTTTAGCTCTCGTTCGTGGGAAACAAAACGGGAACGGCAAGGGAAATATCCCACGCGTGAAAAGAAACAAAGCAATGCATTATTTCCATAAGATTTCCCTCGTAGAAAACGTTGCGGCGAAGTGCATATTCTTATTTCTTTACGGCGCATCTCGGGAGACAGATAATAACTCCGGCGCGTAAGTGGAATATTCAGATGCGCAGCATCACGGTTATGTACCTATCCCTTCTTTCTCTCAACGGAAAGCGCGCGTAAACCGATTACGGTGCGCGCAGAAAGTTCTCTTTTCGCCATCTCCTTCAATAATATTTCTTAAATATTGATCTCTTTATACAAGATATTACATTCAGACTCGCGCGGCACACCGTTCTTTCTATATACGTTTATACTTCAGCATCAACTTTAAATTCCTACTCCACCTCACTTATCACGTTATTACCCGAAAGTTCACCCTACTTCTGAAACTTTCAAGCGCTTACCATTAAAAACTCTGTACTCTCTCTGTCCGACTTGTATGATTTTTGTTTTTATTTCTCCGCGCGAAACGCAATAATTGGAGAGCCGCGACTTTAGAGAATAAATGGCGTATAATAATGGCGACGTCTCGACGGAATAGAAGTTAGCCGTACGCGTCTATCCGTATAACGCCGCGTCCACGTGACTGTCCAACCCTAGGCACCAAAAACTTTTGCAATATTCTGCGTGAAATTTCATTATGTATACACACATACTGAAGCAATTCATATACGTTCAGCTCATTTCTATACTAATGGACTACGAGTGTAAACTCATTGAGCGATAAGCATACGACGGCTATTAAATATACAAGAAGTAATGGATGAAGCGGGAAAAGGAATCGCTTATAAAAAAAATATACACGCAGATTATAGCGTTGAAAACTTCAGAATCCTACGCAATACGCGCAAATGCACGGCAGTTTCTTCATTTGAGAGATGAGAGGGTATAATACCGTTACTAATACCGACAGCAGTTTTCTACGATTAAATTATTTTCCCAGGTACCGAGACCAGCTTTTTCATAAGCGGGCTGTCTTTTGCAAAAAAAAAAAAAAAATTTTCTCCTTACTGCTGAGCGTAACTCATTGAGCCTGCCTAAACCATTGCAGCTATATTTCAATCTTTTTACTCGGCGCATTCAATTAACTCGGACATAAATTTCAGCGCTACACGCGATATATATCCCGTGCATTACTAACCCTTTTACTACACCTTTAATAAGATGCTCAGTTATTCTTTAATAGTAAATCACTCGTTTTCCACGGCTTTAACGTCCCAGTAACGTGAAAATCCACACCACGATCCGCGGCGCGCTTATTTTTTTCGGAGATGATTGATCGATACAGCACTAGCACCGCGCCACGCGTCGGAATTGCCGTGTAATTCCTGCAAATTGTTTGCAAATTGTGCGCTATTACCGTCCATGAATTAGAACGGGATAACGATGGCAAGCTATGGCGCGTATTTTGCTCTTGAAAGAAGAGCGTAATTAACAGAGAGAAGAAAGAAAGAAAAATTGCCTATTTTTAGTACAATTATTAAAAACTATATTGCAATCACATTGACTAATACGGTCTACAGATTTATATATATATATATATGTATATATATACACACACACACAAGAAATAATATATATTAAATAATAAATACTTGTTTTTAAAAAATCCTGAAATACCTTGATACCTGTGCTTCGCTATATGGTAACACACATTTTACCGCTTTTCACTCCCCTTAGAGGTCGAATTTCTAAAAATTCCTTCTGAGTGGGTGCTTACGTTATGAAAGGAATATACTCCCCGAATTTCATATTTCTGGGTTTAGGAGTGTGGGCTGAGCGTTGATGAGTCAATCAGTCAGTCAGAACATTTGTTTTTGTATATATAGATTTCTCAGATGTAATTTTTCGAATTATAAAAACATTAAAATTCATGTGTAAGTCGCATCATTTTAAAAATTGAAAAAGTATTCTGTCAGCATCAACTTAAGATAAAAATGTAATAAAGTATTGCGTGGCTGCTGAATTTTTTCACTCCTTAAAATAACATGTTTTTTTTTAACTTGATGTTATCGAAATATCTCTTTGTTATTTTTAGACAACCATATGGGTATATTGAAATAAAATATATACATACACAAATGGAAGAAAACAAAAATCATATTATTTTGCTTGTCAACAATAAAACTTCCCAATAAAATTCTGCAATCTTCATGCTCGAATCGTTCCATTACAAGAATGAATAGATGGAAATGCATTTATATACTTCATCCCGCCGACGTCACAAACTTCCCTCATTGCAGCCTTACACAACTAAGTATTCATTATTTTTCAAAAAACCACGTCAGCGTTTCGAAGAACTTCCATTCAAACTTCCGTTTCACATGGAAAGCATATGAACTTCATCGATAAAATGTCACCTATGTATCACACATCATGTATCATCGTACACTTAGTATCGCCATCCGTTTTCCCCGGTACATCTAATGCCTTATGTAAAGAGTTCATAGAACGGCATATAACAGTGTCGGGATGGTATTAAATCGATCTCGCTGTCGAGTTCAATTGCATCCAACGGAGGATTCGCTGGAACAGGATGTCAACGGATTTCGACGAAAATCAGAGACGACCTGCACCACTCGCGCCAGCTGGCGCGTAGCCCTGAGAACTTTCAGTTGGTTTTAATGCGATTAAGCCGTGGAAGGAGCACGAGGAGAGGGACAAATCAACTCTCGCAGTCTTCTATACGACTATCCTGAGACAGAGTCCGAAAAAGGAACGGAATATATAATTGCGACTTCGTATAAAGGCCAATGCCGTGCGCAGTTCCGGAATTAAGATCAAAGGAGACGATTTTTTTTTTTTACAGAAGTTCAAATATACGAGTTCCGAGTTCGAGGACTAATAATCAGCCATCGTTTACAACTGTCTCTCTTCCCGAAGTTATCAAAAAACAGACTAGCAACGACATTGTCAGAAACAAGAGCGAACATTAACAGCGACGGTTAATTATACGTGCTTGTATAACCCCTTCCAGTCTGTGAACTTGCCTTTCCTCCGCTGTCCAACAGCGGTGCGAGGACTGTTTCGCGACTGTGTAACTGCGAAAGTTCGAACAGTTGATGTTGCAAAGAGTTTAAAACTAATTAAACCCGCGTCATCCGACTTTATGAAGAATCTTGTTTCGCCGCGTGACTGTGCGAAAAACTTCTTAATTTTAAGCGATATTAGCGACGTATCTGTCCATATTTAATCTACGTTGAAAATAGAGGTGCATAAATTCAATTTAAGGCAGAATGGAAGTTATCGATTACATAACGGTCTGCTCAGCCCGTTGGAACAGCCCCTCCAATCGAAAGAATTTTTAATTAAACGCTTAGACAGCCGACAAATATGATATTATCCCTGTCTGCATTTAGAATAGCGGAATTTTCCAATTAAAGGGAAATGTCGAATAATAAACCAAATAAAGCCAATTAAAATTTGGATCGAATATCTGTTAGTTACATATACATATTAATACAGTCTAACAGAAACAAAAGTGATATTTTATATTCTTAAATATCGCGGATATCGATTAGGTGCGGTGCTACCAAATCGATCAGGAAATATTCGCCTCTGGAATATTTGAACGGGCAAAGAGACGCAGTTCAAAGCCGGTTATTACCGAAAAGCGGTGCTCTTTCCAGCCTCGATTCGCCGCTAAGTCCGCTCATATATCTACTCGCGTCGCATCGATATAGACACGTAGATCCACGTGATTTTCAACTGGGTAAGGCAAGTTGACCGCGAACGATATTCACCGACGGCGTCTCCTACGAATTTCTGTTCATTTTCTGAGCGCGGGTGAAGCAGGACGAAACGAATGGGCGATATTGCGGGTATCGAACATCGGAATTGAGAATGGTTAACCGCGCCAACCAAAAAGCAAGGGAAGAGGGAGACCGAGAGAAAGAAGTAAAGGAAGGAGGATGGTTTAGAGCGAAAAAATGGCGAGTAAAGGGTAACCGAGGGGGAAAACGATGATGTTTCACAATCGCGTGCTCATACTCGGAGATAATAATTTTCGCATGTCGAGCGGCGGTTCCGCGGCTCCGCCGCGCCGCTTCGATATCTATATTGCAACGCAGAGATTGCACATTGCGCAGTTTGTCTTCTTTATTGGCCGCAACAACGATGCACGCGTCATACATGTGTCGCACGCAATTCCGGCCAACAAACATCCTAATGAGGTCCATTCCTTACTCGAAACGCATATATAAATATTGCTGAATGAAAACCCATGTACTATTCAAAAGAACGATAGAATATTTTTTTCGCCGCGTGTCATTTGTCTGAAATAATCGCCAGGCAAAAAGCATGTCGTTGCATATTTCTCTCTTTTTGCAATCACAAAACTCCTCATGTTTTCCATTTTGCAGTGCCAAAAATGTAGATTGATGCAATACTGATACGATTCACGGAAGATTCGTGATGCGATTTTTCACGTCAATTTGCGTCAATTTCCACGGTGTTATTTCTTAAACATGGTGTATTTTTTGCACGGGAAATATCGACCGAGTAACCGAGTTCACTTTACACTTTACACACAGAGGAAACGAAAATCGTAACTCGATTCTACAAATGTGTGTTAAAGCACTATCCTAATAGGTACAATACAAGCCGCAATATGAAGTTTCTCGCAAATGAAAACGTTATTTCTGCTATATACGCTATGTTAGTACGACATACGGCGGTATTCTTTTCTCTGTCATTGCTCTCGCTTAACGAATCAAATAAGGTACCTTCGTTTGCAGACTACATTTGCTCGCGCTGACAAGAAAACTAAGTCAAAGAGCGTCTTCATTTCCATAATATAAAATTAATAAAGATGTCTTGTAATTTAAGTTAATTCGCGTACATGTTGCGAATACAACTTGCGCATATATTATTCACGTAAGGTACGTTACAATGTTAAAAAGTAGTACAGTAATAAAAAAAGTAAATCTAATGAAAAATATATAAAAACCGACACAATAATATATTCATGAATAATTTCATGAAAAGCACCATCCGAAGAAGGCTGTTATGATGCTTAATAAGTTTTTTCGAAGAAAGATACCCGAAATCTCTTTGATTTCAATACAACAAATAAATATATCTATAGTATAAAGATACACATTGATAAAAATTAAAACATAAAAATGACACAGTTAGCAAGTAATTATATTGCCTGTTTAGAGCGAAAGTAACGTTCGGCATAAAGTGGGTAGTTTTGGAATAGAAAACAAGAGGCAAGTGAGTGAAAAAACAAGTAAAATGGCAGATCAGATCACCATTTTAATTGACCCTCTTCACCCTGCCGACCTTATGGTTCTTCTAAAACTGCATTTGCACGGAAAGCAGATACTTTCTATGCAAATCGATGCGATGTTAAGTAGCTCCTTTGCCCATCGCTATTCCACGCTTGTCCCCGTCGTTTAAATTAAGCGACTTAACATTGGAAACTACAAAACGAAATCAATTTAATCCCTGAAATTAACCGAAAAGAATACAATAACATAATTATATGAAATTATATGAAATCAAAACATGACAGATGCAACAGATCACATTGCAAATTTATTGCGATTTCATTAAATTAATCGCGGACGCTTTTGCTTCATAACCACGGACATATAAATTAAATAAAATCATATTACAGAGAGGGAGAAATAAATTGTTGTCGTGTAAGCAAAATTTCAATTTCGCTGTAGAGTAATAACACAAACGTTCGGGAAAGTGCTGTTGCATACATTTTTTATTCGAAAACTTCGCGGTGTCGGAAAAAGTAATTAAATTACTTACTAATGCAAGAAAACATTTGCAAAACATGTTATTTTTTTAATCTCGTTACGAATTTTTGCTTCCTTCTTTTGGCGATGTAATTCACGTTACTATTACGAACTTTAAAATTCTTTAGTGCGCAATGTAGTGCTTATAACAAATCTTTATTACCACGGTAATCTGCTCGTTAAACATTATTGCTTCGTATTTGATATCACGGATGACTGGCCGTCCGTGTCGAGGATTCCCATCGGTTTTATCGTAATTTATCTGAACTTTCCACCCTTTTCTTCTTCCAGACAGACGGCCTGGACGTGACAAGAAAACAGCAAGTAGCTTACGAGATAAGCGGTCACGCGTATCTTGTCGAATCGAAGAGGTGACCGTTGCGACCGCGGTGTGAATAACCTTTTGTTTCTTCCAAAGAAAGTCATGCAATTTTTCTCCCCATCCTAACGAGGTCCCAATTTCCAAAGGCGCACCAATAGGATTACGGTCTATTCCCATGGCCGAATATCTGAATTTTCGATGAACCACATTCGCACGCGCAGAGAGATTCGTGATCATACCGAGGTATGAGATACCAAGAATATGGTCAGAGAAATCCAAAGAAATCCGCCAGTAAGTCTGGCGTCGACATTTTTCGATGGATAGTAGTACGACATCTTTATTGACCTCCCGCGTAGCTGGAACTCAACCGCAAAACCGTTATACTTTGGACATACTATCCGACGCTTTTTATTAACGATAAATACCTATAGCGAATGTACAAGACAACTATAAAAGAATGGACGTTAATTATCTGACAACTTTCATTAATTGCACGTTCTAAAGGGGGAAAGGGAGTAAGAGTATAAACTAGCAGCATACTCACTTGGTATCTGAGTTAGCCTCGTAATGATACAATGATGAAACATAATAACAGTAGCGGATGCTTGAAAGGCATTAAAAGAGCAAAGTATAACGCGGAAACACAAATGTTTTCTGCCTTTTTTTTTTGCTTGCGTTTGCCCTCTCGTTACTACGTCTGACAGTGATAAACTCAATCTACTGAGAAAGCAAAAGCATACGCCAGACCGGTTTTACACGCAACCGTAACTGCGAGTTATGACGTTCGCGCCCCTCAGTGCAACGCACGGACACGCACCACCCTCCACTCCAGTACACCTCATTCAACCCTTTGGTTACAGGTGTAAACTGTTGTCGTAGTATCTATCCCAAGAGCGTAATGGACGCATGCAAAAACGTCATTCATCCTGAAAACCATTCTTTCAGGCTATCTGAATGCAAATAATCATCACGTTGAACTCCACCCTAAGATCAGCAGGAAATTTAATAAGATTCGCAGAAAGCTGCAGTGGTATCGAGAATATCGAAAAGGGAGATTAATCGCAAGAATATAAAAATCCTCTTCATATAAATATATCTTTCATTAAAAGAAGCATTATCAAAATTTATTTTTTAGTCATGTTTTTAATTCTTCATTAATATGATAAATTTCATGTATCTTAAAATCAATTCAATCCTATAAAATAGAATGTCTGTATGTATGTCTGTTCTTTATACACTCTTAAACTATTCGACCAAATTTTTACCAAAAGTATATAAAATAGGGGTAGAATTTTCCAGGGAATGCTATAGAGAGTGTATAGTTTTTCATTACCGATCTTTTTGGGAACCGGTATCCGAAATTTTTTCAATTTTTCGGAAAATAATTGACCGAATCTTAAAGAATTGTATATAAAACAGAGGTAGAATTTCCCGGGGAGTGCCATAAAGTGTAGAATTTTTCGTTACCAATCTATTTGGAAACCTGTATCAAAAATTTTTCGAATTTTTCGAGAAATAATTGATCAATCTTAAAGAATTGTATATAAAACAGAGGTAGAATTTCCCGGGGAGTGCCATAAAGTGTAGAATTTTTCGTTACCAATCTATTTGGAAACCTGTATCAAAAATTTTTCGAATTTTTTGAGAAATAATTGATCGAATCTTAAAGAATTGTATATAAAATAGGGGTAGAATTTTCCGGGAAGTGCTATAAACTGTATAGTTTTTCGTTACCGATCTTTTTGGGAATCGGTATCCGAACTGATAAAGGAATTTTTTTTCGATTAAGGATATTGAAACACAAATGAAGTTGTTTGAAGAAAAACGACTCCCGGGCAAAGACCGGGTAACCAGCTAGTGGATTAATATAGATAATTTTTATACTCATTTGTTTGCAAAAATCCTTCATTAATCATTATGTATATATACATATATGCAATACATATGCATTTATTGATTTAGCTTTATTAATGATATACTATATTTTCATAAGCACAACCTTTACTCTTTTGATAGAAAAATTATTAAAAAAGACTGGTTCTGACAATCAAACATGAACGCTTATTTATTCTTTATAAAAGAGATTTTAATATCTCAAAGAGAAAAAGCGGAATCGCTAGAAGCTCAAAAATTAACACTGATATAATGTAATGACATTATGTCGGTAACAATGTGATAGCAATTTGCTTCTAAAGCCGATTGTACGTGCGTGTCAAATACGCCAAATAGTCAATAGATTTTATTACACAACTTTTAGCTTATTGTCTGAGTTGATTTATACTGCGCATGATACGAATTCCCTTTAGATAACACAAACTTTCTCATTATAACAAGCACGGAATATTATCTCACGGTATCCTCGGTATTTCGACAATTTCATCTTGTTGTTCGAAACGTACAATTTCTGTAATTAATATCAACCGCGTCGCGCGAAAAGCTATCATAACGCAGGAGGAATCTGTGGTATTGGCCGGTCTTAAAATCCTATCAATACGTATAAAATGATTTCGCGACGCGACATATGAGACCAAAAAAGATAAATTAGAGATATGAATATAAAGCTGTAAACTGTGTTTAAAGCATGGCACACAACCGTAACGCATGTGTCTGCAATTCCCTTTGACTGTAACAACTCTCAGTTATAATATATTCGAGTAATACATAGCAGAGTTGTGTTGTAAACCACGGGTCGTCAGATCAAAGGGTAGCATAGGGTTCTACGAGGTTTTGAAGAGCTCAGGAAATTCGTAAATGAAGGTTGTCTAGTGCAGACACGCTTGCAGTAAGATCAATCGCTCACAGTCTAATCAGAACAGAGCACATATGAGAGAATATTAATTATCCTACTATCATCCAGTGCATGCATATTTGAGTAATTATTCGGAGTTAATTGTCACGATCAATAAATCTTGGATCGATAATTATTCTTATCAATATTAACACAATTAATCCTCGAATACATACATATAATAAAAAGTATATAATTTGTAACTTATGCGTACGTACAATTTACATAAATTATAAAATAATAAAATATAATATATTTACAAATTATAAATTTTTTTTGTTTTATTTGTAAGACTAATACAATATTGTATATTTTATTATTCTTACGAATCAAATAAAACTAAAAGATCTTGTATAAATTGTCTCTTTAGATTAGTTGATTGCGTCTGCAATACTGAGATTAAATGTGACTAATTACAATGATAACAAACCTATGTTTAAAGCAATACGTTACAAATTAATTTTATTCAATCAAAGTGCTTAATAAAAAATATATTGAGGACGCACCAAACCCTTACCTATTTTAAAGCAATCTTTCTCGCAATTTACTTCAAATTTCCAATATGTTACTCTCTAAACGGTACAGTTGAGCTTCGTCTTCTTAATCTCACATTCTTTTGCCGTGTATATAGACCTACCCTGATGAGGGCTGTAGTCAGAGCGTCGACGGCCGCGACCGTCTGGCGAGCCTAAAGGGTGACCTTCCGGTAGGGGAGAAACCACATCCGACGAACCACGTCTTGATATAGCGCCAGATGAATGCTCGGAGTCCCTGCGATGTCTGACCACGTGCGGCGAGTCCTGAGGGCTACCGTGACCAGAGCTCATCGGCGTCCTCAGCGGAGAGCCGTGCGACGAATAAGGAGAGCCCGGTGGCAGTATCTTCTCGGTGCCTTCGAGTGAATATCCGCGTAACGAATCGCACGAGATGTTCGACACGAATAACGGAAGACCGGTGGAGGCTGCGCAAATAAACCGCCAAAAAAAAACGCAAGAAAGAAATACCGTCATCAACATATACATTTCTTTGATTTAGCATCCGATGTTTGGTAAAATAGTCGATATACCGAAACAGTACTTCAGCATTTCAAATCTTATATTAATTTAAAAATAGCTTCTAATATACGTAAGAAAAAATACTTTGCTTAACACGTATTAGAAACTGCTATATTGAATCTTTCTAACATATTTTTCGAATATATTTAACAATATTTTAATATTTTAAATATTGTATTATACATACATAAATACTGCTATTTTTTTTACATACGACTCGAAATGATCACCTTCTATATAAATATTTAAAAATTGTGTTTACGCTCAAAATTGTTTTCTTCATTGGAAATATTACGATCAATGCTCGATCATTGCGGAATAAACCGAGCAAGTCGGTTATAACTGAAGCAGGCCTACGGTGAATATATTGAAAAAGCAAGCATAGAGGCTAGTAGAACTCTATTACGGCCTAAATAAAATGAAGCTTGCGCAAACAAACGCAACGTACACACGTCGCGTCCCTCCGCTGGGTGCACGTGACATTTCAGACCGAGGTAAATCACGAGGATAAAACAAGGAAACGGCGCGTACAGAATAACGGTTTTTTTTTTTTTTTTTTCGAAACAACTTTCCAATTTCGGACCCAGCAGACATCGCGCGTTCGTCTATCTTTTAATCGCGAACACGTCGAATACATCATAGCTCATCTATCAACGCGGCCCAATTACACGCTCTACCGATCCTCGCGAGATCAATGAACGTCCAACTCCTCACTGCGCGCCTCTGACGTATAATTGATCGAACGCCATCGTTTGATAGCCGTCCAACTCCTGACGTGCGTTTCTCGCGATTATAATTAGATATATATAAAATCATATAAATGTAGGTATACAATTTATCTTTCTAAGAACTAAAATCGACTACATTTATGTGTTGTATAAAACTTTAGAGATCTTTTTTTTAACTGCAATATGGAATAGTTACGTACTTTTTAACGGATATTAAAAATTATATTGCATAAGAAAAATAGTGATCGTTTCAAGATCGAAATATTAATTAACCAAGTGACATAGTTAAAAATTAAATAATTTCATTATTATTATACAAAACAGAATTTACTTTTTATGTAATTAGCAAGTTGTTTTATCAAAAACGTTAGAAAAATACGCATGTATATTAAAATATTTTAACTTCGGATTCGTTAAAGTGTATAGTTAAGGAAAAATTCCGGTGTATACGAAATATATTTCCATTGACAATAGTCCATCTCAATAAAGCGTCTATTGTTCAAAAACACAGCCTCCACGTTCTTTAGAATATTATATAACCGTCGTTCACACAGCGAAAGTTCCGGTACCTTGGTGAACGTTCGACGGATGATGAGAAATTCCGGATGCGGCCGCCACATGCGCGGGCGGAGGGTGAACGAGACCGCCTGGTCCAAGAGGGTTGACGAACCCGTGGATCGGATTCCCATGCATGGGACTAGCGTGGATCGAGCGCGATGGTACCATTCCGGGCAAAGGTATCCCTCTCGTTTGTACCTCGTGTGCGGCGGAGGCGGAGACGGAGGATGCTGAAACGGCCGTGCTTGGATGACCCGGAACGGCGTTGCTGCCATGTATGGAACCTCTTCGATGCTGCGACATAATTGGAACTCGATGACGTCGCGAACGGGTAAAGGTAATAGTAAGGAGAGGCTTAATGCTCCCCAGAGATCGACGACATAGTGGAGACAATCGAATTCACTTCGGCGGATGCTCGTCGCTGATATTTTCGATCCTCGTTCCAGTTGTCCCTTAATACGTCACGTACGAGAACGTACCATCGAGAAATGTGAAGAATTTGAAAAGATAACATTCGCAGGGGGGGCCGGTATCGCGATAGTTTCTCCAATTGAACGCTCCTCCGCTTCCAAATATAAAGAATCGTTACGAGCAGTTGTATTAACGCAGCGTAATATCTCTCTTCTTTTTATCTCACCGGGAATCAATATATTTCTAGCATTCCACTGTTGTAAAATCTCAATGGACTCGATGAAATTTGACCCACACCAAACTCTGTTGCAGATTTTCCGCTACTACAGAGCGAACTCGATATCTCACGTATTATATTTCGGGTTATGTATCCATTCAAGCAGACAATCCACTGCAACTTAACTCTTTCTCTCCCCTATGAGTTTCCTATGATTTCTCTGCGAGTTTGTCGCAATGCAAGCAATTCACATACGTTTGCAACTGCTCTCGCTCAATGTTTTATAGAAAATATGATTTGTGTTATAATAATTTTCTTCTCCTTTCAATAATGTCAACTTAACTGATTATTTATCTTTAAGAAAGTGAGCTCATTACACTTGATACGATTACCAACGTCTCGTAAGTGCCGTGCTGTGTCAAAAGTGCAACTCGCGGCACATTTATCGTATATGTCCTTTGGCAGGAATAATTAACGTCGTTCCATCTGCCAGACGATGGTCCGTCGCGTGACGGGATTTCGCGGACTCGGTGGACAGAGATTTATCGTGATATGTTTATTGGACGAGAAGAATTACACACATGGCGCAGTTTTGTTTCCACGAAGATTAAAAGTCAAATCGCCCTCAGCGGCAATTTTATAAAATTATAAGCAGCAGTGCTTCTCTTAAGATATAATCGTATTCTGTTCCTTGACCTGACACCTGTTATGTATTTAAAGATTTTTTACGTTTTATCTCTCTTAGCAAATTGTACCAAATAATAATAATAATATGTAAAACTCCCACAAAAAAATCACTTTCAAAATAATTATGTATAATACATTGCTTTTAACTTTACGAAATGTTGAGAATCGTCTTGCTGAAATAGAAGATGAATCTCGTAATCGTTATAGTCTACTAAATTTTTAATGATATGACTCTTCAGTTCGACTCACGCAGCGAGCGAAATGCAAAAAGAATGAGAACTCACATGTAAGAATTCTATTCTCATATACGGCAATCAATTTTAATCTCGATATATGGCGAGCTTTTTAAGCGTTCAGTTCTGCGATCAAAGCACACGCAATTCGACACGTGCGACACTTTCCGCGTGAAAAATAATTATCTACCGCTAATCTAAACAGCGGATCCGTAACGATATTCCGATCTGGTTATCACGGGAAACGCAGCTATCACTCGCAGTACTCCAAAACGTAGGACAGCCGCCAATTAGCACCACAATGAGAACTTTCCGTCGGCAAGCTTCTGCCTCTATAGTCCTCGCCTGACCTTGATACTTCGGACTTGTTGATTTAAGACACTTGTTGGTTTTGAATCGTTGACAACCATGTCGTTGCAACGATACGTCTGTTTCCCTAATTTCGTCAGTCGCAACGTGAACTGAAAAATCTTACTTGACGCCGTAATTATAAAATCTTACAACTGCGCCCTCTTGCATTTGAACAATCACAGTTTTATTCTCCGCTTAAGACGATTCTCTATTCAATTTCGACGACTTCGAATCAAATTCTTCGTAATAAAATAATCCTCTTCGCGACAAAGGAAATTAAATAAAAAAAGCTTTCAGTAATATTACGGAGATATCATCACAGAAATCTTGGTAAAGAATTACAAGCTCTAATAAAAATTAAACAGAACGTATTACAATGCGTTTGGAATACTTTCATCCGAATGCAGCTTAAGATGAAGTCGTTACGCGTTTGTCTTACCCTCGATCCACGAAACGGTCCATAAAAACGCGATTGATTTAAATATGCAAGTATTTCGTGAAATTATCCACACGTATAAACGCCGGCTTTCGCGATTTAAAATGCGTATACTTCTACAAGAATTATCACGAGCCACGTGTTAGTGTCCGAATCGAAAATAATCAGTCAATTAACATGATCATTTCAGTCTTGAAAATTTTACAGCTCATTAACCATAATTAGAAATCCCTCTACTTCAGATTACAATAGTAACTTGCTGATAAATAGCTATAGTATGATTATTAGCAGAAAAAGTCAGAATAGTGTGTGCTGATGTATGCGTGGTAATCTATTGCACTCTAATTAATGATGTTTCTCGCATTTAATTAACGGAATACACCACTCGTTCCATTCTTGCAGGATGAATCAGTATTTTAATTAAATGATCAATAAAAGAAAGTCACACACTGTCATACAGTTAGCACGTAACAGCACAAATCGTTAAATACACACTGTACTCCGAAGTCACCGAACGAATTCGTACGGTTATCCACAGGTGGACACAGCGGCGGTGACTTCGTTAAAGCAACCCCACTTTCACGAGGATTATCACAGACCACGTGCTAACGATCGAAGTTCCCCTCGAAAAAAAAAAGGAGGGCGTAGATAAAGTGACCGGCTCGTCAGACGGACTATTTTTCACCTACGCACGTTGCAGCTCCAACGACGCCTCACGTTACTACGAGCGCGATGCTCGATTCACGGATGCGGGGGAGAAAAAGAAGAGAAAAAAAATATACGGGGGAGAGAGCCAGAGGCCGCGACGGTTCGCCGCTCGTTCGGCTCCCGATTAAAAAGCCCCGAAATTCCGGCGCGGCGAGCCGGCGGCAACGCGACGGAACGAATTACATTCGTAGCCGGCGAATCGAGTTTTCCGAAGCGGCGAGCAGAGCGACGCCGACGTGCAGCGACCGCGCGCGACCGTATTTTCCGCGAGCACGTTTTCGCCGGCGATTGCGGGAGTCGTCGCGACGCCGGCAACGTCGGGGGTGAGTCGTCGGTGTGCGACAGGGAGCGGCCGCGCGAACACTGAAACCAACCCACGCCACCATCACCATCACCACCACCACCACCACCACCACCACCACCACCACCACTACCGCCATCAACCCACCTACTCACCTACCCACCCACCGCCGCTGCCGCCGACACTACCACCATCAACGATGCCGCACCCTCTCCTCCGACGCTCGTCGTTTCCACCCCCATATCACCGTCACCACTACTACTACCACTGCCGCCACCGTCGCCACTACCGCCACCGCCGCCGTCGCTGCCGCCACCGCTGTTCCGCGAACCCTCCGATTCTCTACCCTTCAACCGCTATCCATCGCCACCACCACCATCATCATCACCAACACCACCATCAGCAGTTTCTCGTGTAGGTGAAAGCCCCTCTTTCTCCGCTCTTCGCCGACGCTTTCCCCCGCGACTACCGACACGGCAGGTAGATACCGACGACGCCTCTGCTATCCAACCCCCTCGCTTCCTTCTTCCGTATCTACCTTCGAACTTCACCATCCCCTATTCGAGTGAGAGTACGCTCCCTTCGCTTTTGCATCCTTCGTTCGTCCACAAGTGCACGCGCTCGTAGATAAGTAGATGCACAGTAGTTGCGTGGGTTATATTACAACTGCCACACGCCACAATACACCGGCGCGTTAAGCGTGCGTAATTACTCGTCGGCGTCGTTGCACTCGTGACGATACCAACAACATTTCTATGTTAATAAAAGATCGGCGAGCACTACTAATTTTTCGTTCTACGCAGAACGAAGGATCTCATAAAATATAATGGCAGAACGGAGCTATCCGTATGTAGGTACCTCTATCTCTTCTGATTATTTACACATTATTCGGCATAATGAATCATTGCATTTCACAGAGATTGCAGATGTTCGAAACACCATATCTCGTTTCTTTCGTAATTGCTAGACAAGTAAATCGATAGTATTGATCTTTTTCGAGATATTAGGAGAAATTGTACACCAATCGAGGCACTAAAAATAAGAAAATCGTTTTCTAATAAAATATAATTTCAGCAGCAATTACAACAGCGATTTCATCAGCAAGTGATTTTCACACATCTCGCACGATATAATGTAATTGTACTTAAATAATATGTGATGCTTTTATTATATTATTATATTTCTATGTACGAAATTTTTTACATTTGTTGAACTAAAAGCTTACTTAGATTTGGATTTTATATGAGACATTATATTCTGAGCAAATCAAAATTCATCGCTACTCATAAATTAAAACGCTAATAATTTTCTCTCTCTTTCTCTCATATCGCAATATAATAAGCATGCTATTTGTCGCGAAGCGATAGCTATATGCGCGACAGCAAATGAGACATTAATTTTTTGCATGCTGCTCATTAAATTATTACGTTAATTATATATACGTTGCAATTAATGAAATCAACGAACGTGAGTCGAGAAATATTTATATACGATCCAAATTTGTAACGCTTCGTACAGCCAGACGGAGCACGGAAAAGGTGACCGACAAAATTCACTAAAATTTGGGAACATCGAGCTAGACGAAATGGATAGCGACGTCGTTTCGCGTGCTACGGCTTCTTTGTCGAACGGCACAATTCGGTCTAATAGATTTTAACCTGCGATAAAATTAGACGGTGACAACAAAAAAAAACGTTTTTACTGAGCGAAACGCTAGTATTGCAATCGCGACGAATTTACGAGTAGATAACTTCGTTTATTTATTCGATCGCGTAGACGTAGAGGAGGATCCTTGAAATTTCGACGAAACGCAACAAACACCCGCTGGACAACGGCGATCGAATTTTTTTTCTTTCTTCTTTTTGTTTTCATCGAGTCGCGTCGCAATTGAAGTACTACAATCTCATCGCGATAACGACTTCGGTCGTCAGGGACGATTCGTCAAATTAATCGAAAAGATGCGCGCCTATGGTTCGCTTCGCTGTAATTGCAATGTGCTCGGACAATAATTTAAATCTGAGCGTTGTCAAAATGCTTGTATAATAACGACGATATATAATGAGCGATTCGTCAAATTAAGCGAAACAAATTGTATACGGCATACGCAATTTGCGTTACTTCACCGAGCGGCTATATGGTCGCGATCATTAATTGGAATTGCAGGGATCTAAGCACGTCTGCGTCATTGCGATAACAATTTTGTAATACTTGTTAACTCATTAATTATCAAAAAAATAAAAGAACAGAAAACTCCATTCAGCACACTTCGTTGCGTTTAAACGCATTTGTCTGTTAATTCTAGTAGTCGATGTTAAATCCCATTATCGAGTAGCGTTTCAACAATGGAAGATTCCATCAATGATGCCATGGCCGGGATATACGTAGAGATACATTCGCCAGCAGGATTTTTTGCGAGATCATAAATATATTAAACGGTACAGATAAAAATACCATAAAGTAGAAATAATACCGTGATAGTATATACGTATAAACATATCTTGATGCAGAATTGCGTGGCATCGGTATTTTAATAGCATAATCATGTAATGTGCAATATGTCCGGATTGGTGTAACATATTTCTCAATATATTTTAGCCGTGATACATTTCCCGTTTTAATAACTATTAAAATAAAAAAACCCGATACTCCTATCTTCTGTTCTATTAATTACGTTCTATGACAGATGTGTTCCGATATTTTGGGAAATTTAAAACACACATTAAAAGCACAAGATCACGAAGAGTAAGTAAAGTGTAAATTGATGGATTGTGCGAGCTGCGAGGGACGACGAGGCTTCTTATAATATAAAAAACGACTTCTAATTATGCGGCCGATCAATCTCGCCTGAATATCGCCGTGCAAATTATCGGAAAAAATGGGCGCACTGGAGATGGTTGATGCAACGAAAACTCTCACGCGGGGTGAGAGCAATCTCGAGCGAATGTCGTTCAAATGGACATAGATGGAGCGCCGCCATTTTTATGCATATAGACGTTGGGGAAGCTGCCCCGCGGCCCCGTGGCCCAGGTTACACTTTCTGACACAATCGGCAACTCTACGTGTGCATGCACGTCAGCGAGGCACTGCGACGCGCAGATTTCCGTCACTTCCACGGACATTCGGTGAAGGGCTGGGAAAAGGGGACGACGTTGGAATTCCTTTCGGTAATACCCGGACCCGGTGGAACAAAAGGAGCGTACTTCACTTCAACGCGAACGAGAAGGTACCAAGACAGACCAAATCCCCAAGGTCGTTTATTAGCCGAGAGAAACCCGAAGTTGGACGGTGTGAGTGTGGCTGAGTCCTCGTGTGAGTAAAAGAGAAGCGCCACGAAGAAGGCGTCGGCGTCGCAAGGGTGCAATGGCGTCGCAAGGGTGGCGTCGCAACCGATGTACGTGTGCAAGCGCGTATCCACACTCGCTCGAACGAACGCGTCTGGACGGTGGTGATCGCGGGGGGTGAGGGAGAGATACGGATAAATGGACAGGTAGATAAATAGACAAAGAAGAGAGGTGAGGCGGAAGAGAAAGACGGAGTACCTAGATATGGGGTTCTGCGGGTTGCGGATCCGTTCGTCCGGTAACGTGATTTCAGTTCGATATTTGATTTCGAAGCAGAATTAGAGCTCAAAATCCGTGTTCGAGTCGCTGCGATACGACGTCAAACAAAGTTAACACCTCTCGAACGTATATACGTTGATTAAATAAATTATTAGGGTGCTCGTCAATATCGTAATCCAATTCCGAGATGGTCTAGCCAGCACTATTCCGTTATGTTCTCTTTCACAATTAGATCTTAAATGTAGAATTATTATCACGTTAACACTATCTTTATAAATAGAAGAATCAGAAAATAATTAATAATCTAGGTATACAGAAGCATATATATAATAAAATGTTATCTTATAATATAAAAACTTATTTTTCTTGTTGTTGACTTCTTAGAACCGGTTGTTCCAATCTGTTTGTAAACTAATAGTTAAATCATATATGTGCCTTTGTTTTTCCTTCAAATTAAAGCCAATCAATAGGTTGGAACAACCGGCCCTTATTCAGCTTGTTGAAAAACTATTGTAATTAAAAAGTATATAGTATCTATATAGTTGTAGAATAATTACTCTTTTTATTGGCGTCACAGCTATTATACATAAGTATTCTTCTTTTATTAAAAAAAAAAAATTCTTGTCTCTTTTGTTTTCATAATTCTTGAACTTTTGCACTTTCAAAAATTATTCCTAATATCTAATGTAATAGCAGAACAAACTAAGGCAATATAGAATCTTTTTCAGGATGTTAAAGTATAAAGTTGAGTACGTTTTTCGATCAGACTGTATATCTTTGTAACCTAATAATTGTTTTCGTAATTTTATCCGTTTTTCTACTCAGCAAGCTATACGGTACCGCCGATTATTTATCGATCTTGAAACACTGTCTCATTGGAATAAGTAAATGGTTGGAGTAGAAAATGGTAAATATTTATAATGAATTAAGATTCAATAATTCACGAGAATTAACTATTCCAACGAGACTGTGTTTCAAGACTGACAAATAATCAGTGTGCCGTTTGCTGGAAAAATGTATTATAAACCCATAAAAAAATATTATTGTATATACAAAGATCCAGACCGGAAAAGGTACATCTCTATTCACTTGTGATATTTACATATATCGATTAAGTTTTATTTATTATTGTAAAAAGTTGAGTTTTTTAAGCGCAAACAAAATTCTTATTTTTAATATTCGTTTAAAAGAAATTTATAGAAAATTATATTACGCCCAGCAGGATCATATTTTATCACCCTACCCTATATATTGTACATGACATGTCCTTATTCTTTTTTAACCGCGTCATCGCGGATGTAAGAAGAACAGAATGAATGTAAAATTCGATCGCGTCTCTAGAATGGCGTCGCGCCACGCCTCGGAGGAGCAAAATCGCCCACTTTCGTGAAATATACGACCAGGCAATATTTTAAGGGCTCCTGGCGTAATAATACTATCGTGCCTCGTAGGGCGTTACAGCTGCTATGGCGAACAACCATAAAAATTCAACGAACGAGGATCGTACCTTGGCGATGAAGAACGTTATACGCGGCCAAAAGTTAAGCACTGTACTTGCATCTAATCTACCGTTATCTTCGCCAACAGATTCGACCATGGTTTTGATCGAGGTTTTGATAGTTTTGTAAGGCGGCGAAAACCGCTTAACTCTCTGGAGATTAAATGGAGTTTACATAGCAAGCAATAATATCAAGATATCGTAGATATCTCATAGTAATAAAAATATTCGCCAACGATCGTTAAACGATCACGGAACTAGAAAAAGACAAATAAAAATATGTCATCTGTTAATTAATACATACTAATAGATCTTTCAATTCCTTTTATCACTTCTGATCAAATAATAAAGATACAAAAAATATATAATTTTCTTTTATATCACAATTTTCTTGTTCATTTCACAAACTAAAATATTAATAGCTTATTTTTTAAAGAAATGAAAAAGTAAAGAATTTCGCAAAAGCAGTATCAAGAACATAAGAATAAAATTAAAAAAAATAGGTGCTATAATGTAAATAAATATTTATTTTCAGCCAACTCAAACTTAAATTATTTTAATAAAGATATAACAATTAATAAAAATAAAATTGATTTTATACAAAAAATTGGAATATTTCAATAAATAGATAATAATCTTTTTGCAAATCATCTTTAAACAACTTAAAAATCTGTAAGCGAAAAGCTCGTACAGATAAATCTGTAACACGCTGTAGGGTTTTGACGTACAATCACCTAGTCCGCAACAGGTTTTCATGTCACTTTCGTAAGCACGATAGATTATATCATACTATTTTATTGATTTTCAGACACCGAATTAAGCGGAGAAAAGTTCCCGCGTTAAATGCGGAATCTGTGTAGTGAGATTCAATTGACTATTCAACTTCACATTAAAACATTATTCGACCGTTTTCTTACGTGTAGAATACTTTTGTGAACGAGAGAGGAATTTGATAGAAGCGAATTTTCGATGGCGCATCCAATGGAAACGCCGTCGCGCATACCAGACGCTTTTTTGTCCAGAAAAAAATCGTTAATGTTATTGGAATTTCCAATGTACTTTAGGAATAGATATATTCCCTAATCTAACGTGAGACTGTCGAAACCTTATCATAAGTATTGAAAAAAAATACAATAGGAAAGACGAAATGCGATAGATTGTGTTGACTTCTACTGACAGAACTTATGAATACTTAAATAATAGTAAAGAATATTATCGAAAAAATAAAAGCAATATAGAACAAGATAAATTAAAATAAGCCATTATCTTATTAAGGAACATAATACAAAGAGAATTAAAGTTAATTAATCTTACACTGTGCTTTATGCGCGGACAATTATTGATCCTCATACACGTATCGTGGAATAAAAAAATGGCCTATAAAAGATATTAATATGGAATTAATTTCGAATTTTATTCACGATGATTTTTACGTGTCGAGATATTTAAAAATCGAAACGGTATATTAATTCCGATAGACTTATGCGCGCGAGTGCAACGCTGTTAATGCGTCTGTATTATTGTAATTTTAGCGAATGCGGAATGCGAGTGCATCGCATTCCGCTTCATATTTGTGCAAAATGCTTTCGTCGAGGTCTCTGCCCGCGACTCATGTCATGGTGATGCGCGTAATCAAATTTTTCGTGATTTTCATCTGCAGTTCCACTTGACGAATGTGCGTATGTCACGATTTATTCTGACGCTGACGCTATTGTTTGCCTCGACTAATAAACTAATCAGAGATACGGTTACGCGCGCGCGAATTATTGTCCTGCTTTTTACGATCGGATTCGTCCAAATATACGAAATTATTTCAATTATGTAATGTCAAATTCAATTATGCATAATTTATGTTGCAACCGATGAAGAGTTAAGTTATACGTTGCATCCCGCGAAAAAAAATTAAGAGTGCAAATATTACAATCAAATATATTATATATTCGATCTTACAAAAAATCATTCCTATATACATAATAATAGAATATATTCATATATAATAATAAAAACGCACGTATATATGCGGTGAATAATCATCCAATAATCACGCAAGCAAAAAACATATACATTAACGAAATAAAACGGTTTTTCGAAATAAACTCGACACGTCAAGGCTTGCAAATGTTACGCATCTATATGTAAAAGATTAAACAAACATATAATTATAATGTAATAATATAAATATATCTCAGAAAATTATGTAAAAAAATATAAGGCCTATAACTTCAACAATAGCAATGTAACTTCAAGACACTCGTCTCTGTGCCATGAATATCTTACAGATTAGGAGATAAAAACACAGTAAGATGGAAATAGAAGTCCAAGAAAGAAGTTTCTGAATCGAGTCTATGGTTCGTTGTATTTCTTCACTAGTACCTTCGTAGATTCAATCTCATATTTGACTGGCTGGCATAAATGCGTTGTGAATAATACATGGCGCATGATGCGATACGTGTGTGCATTTGTGACTCGAATACTAAAACAGGCAGTCTTACATACGTCGGGTGGTGACCACAAAAAAGTATTGTCTTCTATTCTGACAGCTCTTGTAGTTTTTATTGTCTCCAAACGGAGATAGACTTAATCCATGCCTATTATAAGCGACTTGCAAGCGACACGAGAAGTATTGGGTTGATTCATAAATGTTTCATTTTATTTAACAAACTGAATTTTTATATTTAGAGAACATTATAACAGTTTAAGTATACTGTTTCACAAATGCTACACTTTCAACTACTCTGCTTGCAGCAAATAAAATAATTAAATACCGAGTAAAACACTGATGGTTTCTCAGAAAAAGACTCAGTAATTATGTATAGCAAAATGTGTATTTATGAACCAACTCTCTAATATTTGTTTTCTAAAGCTGGATCGCGAATTAATAAGGAAAATAAAGTTGCGCCGGAAACGTGTCCCAGTAGAATGTAAAATCTGTTTCAAATAATTAGTTCATATGAACAGAATCAAACACAAATCTTTTATATGGATAATAAAATAAAAATTTATATTAAAATGCAGATTAAAAATCATTTTTCTTTAATCAGAGACAAAATAATTATTATGTTATCCAAATAACGTAATAAAACAAAATATTCAATGATCGAGATAAAATTGAGCTTTAGAATGTATATACATGCACGATAGAATTACGTGAGAGAATTAATGTAAATATAATTGTAACAGAATTAATCATTATACCGATCATGAGAGAAATTTCACATTATAATCTTGTATATGGGGTGTACAAATAATGACAGAAATATAAAAGAACTGAAACACAACTACGTTAATATAATAAAAATTAATAAATTAATAAATTTATTAGACATGTAATACTAACTGTTCAATCAGAAAAAAATCCTCGGATTCTAATTCAGAAGGGCAAAACTCAAAATTGTAGCGCCATACTTTTTTGTTACTACACATGTATGTTAAAGTTTTGCGCAATATGTAAATAAAAAATCGTCAAACAAGCTTTAAAAAGTCTCAAGTAAAAAATGCATATAAAAGTATAATTGTGAAAAAATTAGATTACTGTAACGGATTACGTAGTAAAGTTATTAAGAAAAAGCAACGTATAATAGAGGAAACATTTTCACGAATATCGACTTGCAAAATATGGTGATTACATAAGCACGGAATAATTTGATGAATTCACAGTTAACGAAGACTTTACCATCAATTTTTTTGCCATTCTTATACGTCATCACTTTTATAAAAAGATCTTAGGAAGCGTCTTGTTAGACATTGCAAGTTATGGATGAGAAAATCTTTTATCCAACTACTTGTAAAGAAAAACGCAACGATATTGACCGATTCGATTTGTATCACGAAAATAAATGGCTATCGACAAGGATAAAATAAAAGCTGATCGAAGATAAAACGGATCAGAATTGAAACAATCGCGGCTTCAGTGTTCCAAGGCCCATGTCTCCTCTCTCTCGTACGGTAAAATATTAAAAATTTCTCTATAGAAGAGATGCGATTTATAGCTGTAACGTTCCTCCGCAAATTCCACTAAAAACGAGAAACACCGCTACACCGCCAGTATACACCAGCTTGAACAATAAGAATGAGTGCCAATTCCGGAATGCTAGGAATAAATCTCGTAAACGTCAAGAGGGAAGAATCAAGAGCGAGGAAAAAAAAGTGACAAGTGAAATATTGATACGCTCTGAAACCACGAAGCATTCGTTCCGGTAACTCGCAAATCGAAAAGTTGTGCGATACAGAACAAATCATCCGCGAATCAATGCGCACTTGTAGAAGTGCATTACGGAGTTCCATTGTAATTAAAAGTATTAATTCCTGTCTCAAAAATAAGTCTCGGTTAATGGTACAGTGAGCTTTAAGAATTTTAACTGCATTTGGATCTCGTACAAAAGAGGAGCGAGAAGATTGGCGCAGACTCACGCAACGCAAACACGACCTGAAAGTTTTAAGAGCGAATGACAATTCCTGGCACTTCTACCGACGCTGAAAATCCTTGCTTTCTTGAAATGCATTTTTCAGCGATTTCACAATGAGCTTACCGGTTCTCCTTTTTGCATTTTCGTTTTCTCTTTATTCGTTTCAGGAAGACGCCAGACTTATTATTGCGACGCGCAAATGTAAAATTTCGCGCGATGTTTCCTCGGACGTATAAATCGAGATTCTTGCACAATAACAAAATAAATGTCGGAGCGCAACGTGGCATCGAAGGCCTATCGAATCGGCTAAAAATAACGGAAAGCGAGTGCGCATGATTGCGGGTTATTTCCACGGCAAATATGTGCGAGAATATGCAAACGTCAGATGCAGCGCCGATTTATGGTTTATGCATCGACAAAACGAATATCGCGGAAATCTCGGAGCCGAAAATGAAAATGGTCGCACGACGCGGCCGTAAAATTGCCGCGGATATGCCTCTACGACGTGTTGAGAATGCAGCCGGTTGGAAATCGCTTTTGTAATGAAAAAAGACGTGAAGAAGAACACGTAAAGCACAAAAATGAAACTTTCTGTTCTATTTAATGAAACGTTATATATCAATTTAGCAGCTTGGTAATCTTGCAGTTATCATCAGTTCATATTAAAATACCTCATTTTAAATATAAAACTTATAATATTTCATCTCTGAATTTCTGTTATTACTGCTATTATTTTATTATCACGTAATCAACTAAATTCTCATTAGTCAACTCTCTCAGCTAGCGGTATTAAAAATGCAGAACTTATTCTGGCTCGCGGGCAAAGTTAAATGAAAAACGTAAGTAACAGTATCATCATCGGTATCAAAAATTATACATTTGAAATTTATAAAAAAGAAAATAATTCTGTCAGCATCGTTTCCGCATTCTTTAATGCATGTAATGGAGGTGGCATAATGTCTCTATCAACGGTTTTCCATTACGCTTTCCGGAGGGTCTTCTCTTCCCATTCTGTCGGGAGATACCATTCTTCCATTTCAGTGGTTACTGTATACATAATAAATTGTAATTGTATAGCTTCACTTTTAAAGAGAAATAAATATTTTTGCTTCAGAGAGAGAGAGAGAGAGAGAGAGAGAGAGAGAGAGAGAAATCGTATTTCCTTCTTTAAGAAAGAAAACCTATTTACTTTATCCACTTTCCCGATAGATTATGAATCTCAAATATAGCAAAAAATAACGTTATGTCCATTAGTTATATTCGCAAAGCCCTTTCATTTAGTCATATCGAGATATTCCTGCAAATAACTAATTATTGCAAAGAAACTTAATTTCCAAAACGTCAAAGAGCGCAACTGCGAACTAAAGTTACTGAACTTGCTATTAAGTAGTCCTTAATTAGTTAAATGTAATCTCCAACATTACTTCATGACGTACAAATCTCAGCATAAATGTCGCAATTGTACATTGCATCAGTATAATATGAAACAAGAAATTTTCAAACATTTATTTACTCAAAACTACTTTTCTATAACGAGAAATAATTATAATTCAATTCTACATTAATTTAATTTAATAAAAAGGGTGCAAATTACAAACTTGCACATTGCTTCCTCATTATTACAGGAAGCTTATTTTATTTAATGTATAAATTTAATGTATATGAGGAAGCTTTTATTTTATTTAATGTATAATTATTAGTACTTATTTTTTTGGTTTCCTCATAGAGGAAGCTTTGTGAGCAAAGGGTTCTACTTGCACGCACTTAAAAACTATAAAGAAGCCCGATATCTCAACATTTGCGGAAGTTAGAGCAAATTTACCGAAATTTCTATAACTCCAGAACTAATCAACCAAATCTTAACAAATTATATATGAAATATAGGGGTAGAAAAGACTGAAAAATATAATAAAATTAGAAATAAATCGATATCTCCAAATTTGCGAAAATTAAAGCATAAACAAACGATTCTGCAAATTCAAAATTTTATTAAAAAAGAACCCTTTGATTATTAGCAATTTTTATTAATTCTATTATATTCTTCAGTTTTTTCTACCCCTATTTCATATATAATTCGTTAAGATTTGGTTGATTAGTTCTGGAGTTATAGAAATTTCGGTAAATTTGGCACACACATACACACACACACACACATACATACATACAGACATTTTTTTAAATTGCAATTTATCGACATTTTAGAACATTCTGAACATATTCAGAAAAACAAAAAAAATTTTTTTACGAAAACAAAGCTTCCTCTATGTGAGGAAGCAAAAAGAATTAAAAATATTTACAATCCTATTTTATATAACCATTTTATATATCGTGCGATATATCATTTTATCTATATCGTAATATATTGTTCAAGATATTGTTTTAAAAAGAATCAAGACCACACAATTTATTTGAGAAAGCCGAAAAATGCCGATATACCACGAAGATAAGTACAGATGTCCTCTATACCGCGCAATCCTCGCACTAATTGGCATAATCAAGCAATTACGCAATTAAACGACTAAGACCCAGGTAACCTGACGTTCGGCTCGCAACTACGTTACACCAATTACGTACAATTTGGGCGATATACAACTCCCCTAAGTCGCCATAGATTCAGAGTAATTGCGAAGTGCCGTGCGGCGCCGTACCGCCCCGACGCAACGGCTAGCGACGCAACACGACGCGGCAAACTTTTGTCCCTGTGGTCTTACCGCGGGAAAGTCGGTCGCGGGATTTTCTGGAAGGCGCCATTGCAGAGAAGATACGAAGCGCGACGGAAAAAGATAACCACGAGTGCCTCGCAGTCGCGCGGACCGCAAGAGCGAAGTCCGGGATCTCTGGGACTTATATTAGAACATGCCTCGACGTAAAGCGAGAGAAAGCGAGAGCGGCCACTCGACGTGTACAATGTATATCTCGCTTTACGAAAATGTCCAGCATTTGCTGGCCATTTTATATAACGTATTTACAGGGTGCATGTCTCGGATTATTCGCCATTAATTTTAACCTGAAAGTATTCGTGGGTCAGTTATTTTGATTTACAATAATAAAAAGTTTTATTTCGACTCACAATTGGCTAATATATAAAGTTAACACAAACGTTACGACGTTTCGATCCTTGGGTTCGGATCCTTATCAAGCAATTACTACAAAAGAACCATCACTTTCACATTAAACCCATGAAGATTTTTGCCGAAAAAATCATAAGTGTGAGATGTGGAATGTCGCTAGTAATGACTTGAATAGATGCAGTATAAATGCGCGAATTAAAACCATCGTGTCGTTGTAAGACCGCACGTGTTGTCGAGGCGAGCATGTTTATGCGACTAATTTTGATTTACCTCCCGCGGATATTTTTTTCCAATTTTTATTTAAATGCAAAAAAAGACCTGTGTATAAAAACGCGCCTCTTTCTGACAGAATTTATTCGCAATAATAATTCACGTATAGAAATCAAAATAATGTTATAAAAAATAATTGCCGTAAAATTTTATTTTTCTTAAATTTTACAACAACGTTCTTATATAAAATTGTATTTATTTCATCGTAGTAATTATTTTATTACATGAATATTTTTCAAGTCCATGTATTGATAAAGAAAAAAATTCAAAAACGAAAACAACTTAGAAGAACTTCTTTCACATATTTAACAATTAATTAAACTCCAAACAAAGTAATAAAAATAAAGAATACCTTTTTTAACTTCAAATAAATAATAAGTACGTACTTATGCTATTCTAAAATTTAATTCCTGAAAACTTCTGCGCCTTCAATAATTAATTTAGAAGAGCTATTATAGCGTTTCGATATTCTTTTAGGTCAATTCTCTAAATTAGTTAAATAATATATAGATAACAGGAAATGTCAGGAATGTAGAACACCCTGTATATTACGCTAGTAATAACGCTTTCTGGTACAATCGTTTTCTCTCAACACACTCTATACTAGTCGAAATACGGCAAACGTGCCCACTCTTTGAAGTGGCGATAAGAACGTAGAGTGTAGGAGAACGTAGCACGCGCCAAGACAGAAATTACGTTGCTGTTCCTCATGAAACCAAAGATGTTGCCGCTCCACGTGAAAATTATCGTTAAGGCTATCTTACGAAACATTTATTTGTCTTTAACACGTGTTTAAAATTGTTCTCTGGCACATTCTACAGAATATAATTTACGCGATGTCATTTTTATACAAAAAATCGCGCGCACGTGTAAAAATCCTCGATAAATATTTACATATCTAACAAAGTTTTTAACTTGCTATTTTCTGTAATTTATGACACGTCCACGCATCCGTCCATTAAAATATTTTATACAAATCAAAGGATAAATTTATTATATTTGTCAAATGTGCAAAATACATAATTCATTAAATCTGCGGACGCAAAATATGAATTCAATTAAATGCATTCAGAGCCTAATTGAATTTTGTTGCTCTGCGTTTACCCCATCATGTTAGTGAAGCTCCTTTTAAAGGAAAGGCAAACCCGAGGAAACACATATTTATCCTTTTGCTAAGCTCCTTTTGTTGCACAAACGCGTTAAAATTGAATAACCGCTGGCCCAAAACAAGTAGATTACTCTGAAGGAATATGCTAACCTTATCGATTCTGTTATGAAATGATATTCGCCAAAAATATCAGGTTCTGTGTACTCTCACTCACAACAGATTATTCTACTTCGAAAATGTTTCTTGAGAAAATTACTTTCAATAAATTATTTTTAACCGTCAAAAATTATTTGTAATGAGAAACGATAAGATTCATCAACCGTGTAATAAATATTTATGTCGATTTCGCACATCGGTACTATACGGTAAGATATGAATTGTCAAAATACAGTCGAAAATCACATCGGAAATATTTATACGACAAACGTGCCAGTTACATCGAATATTTATAGTGTAATCCCAGAACCTGGATTTATTAGTTTAACAATCGTTCGTCATACAATGGGGCGCGTTGTATTTTCGAAAGTACATTTTTACGATAAAAGTAGCAAACAAAATTCCAGTACGTGAAATAACAGTTTTATTTCGTGTTACGCGAGCCGGATGAAACGTGATGACGGAACGTAAAAGCAAATGCGAAATTGCAAATGCCACAAGGGATAGCGATTTCGCGTCAAGTTACTATAAAAAATCTCCGAGAAACGAACTCTGGAAAAGAACTCCAAAGAAGAAAAATAAAATGTGACTAAAAAAAATGCTTTGGAAAAATGGTTGGGTTTTTGTATTTATCGTTTTCGTATCATTGCACATATCGGGGTATATAATCCATAGGGACGCACCGTATCGCAACTGGTGTCACGCAACAAGACTAAGACCCATTACAGACACAGTTTATCCCTTCAACTTGCTGGCATTAAACCATAATAGGTATTGCGTCGCATACACGCGAACATTGTCCGCTTTGAAGTGCCTCTCGCATACGTTCCTGACATACGGATCAACTAGGACTATCTCACGCACCACCATATTGCCATGGTCGATGCATATACGCATCTACAACCCGAATATTGTAATATCGATTTATACACAACAATGCTCGCGACATCCAAACTGGGTCTTTAAAGTATAACGCGCTCGATTTAGTTTCTGTAAGAGCAGACGTCAAACATTCGAGATATTAAAATGTTGATATTATTATTAAGCGCGTTATCTTAGCGCGCGAATTAGAGAAGTACGATAGAATACATATCTCTTTAGAAAAATGATTGCATACAGATCGACATTTTTACATGAAAACAAGATATCTATACGTAAATATTTAAATGTATATGCATGAACCTGTTGCACTAAATTTTTGAGAGAAGACTTCGTAAACTGGCTGAACAGTGTCAAATATTTATTAAAGAAACGGCATACGCTTATTTTTTTTCTAAGGGCACAGTCGCATTATGCAAACATATACATATATCACATTATTTTAGTATAGTGGATAAAACAAGATAATAACGTGACAATAAATTCTGATTATAATGCATACGATAACGTGGATTTTAGTTGGGAAATGTTCCAATTTCAAGAGGATAAGAAACTTCTCAACGTCGCGGACAGAATGCAATAACGGGGTCGTAATACCGGACTAATTGATCGATTTTAATTTCGCACAACACTGATAAAGCGAGACTGCGCACAGAAGCAACGCGAGGAGGCAAAACGCATCTCCTCCCGGTAAAGCCGGCGCGGCAGGTCTTAGCCGCGGAGATAGAAATAGGCAGCAAGCTTATCTCGGGACATTTTTCTCCATTTCGTTCTCTCTACTCGTTCGTCAGAGAAGTCATGGGAACGCTGGTAGTGAATACGGAATTCAACGGGAAGGAATCGATGTGACAACTATGCGTGCTAGTAGGATCTACCTGGGTATATATATAGCTTTCAGAGAATGGAGCGATGTGTGTGGGAGGCGGACAGCTGGTATGGAACCGATTGAAAGAAAATCGATAAGTCGGTCTTTCGTAGAAAATATCCGCTCGAATGCTCGTATGCCTAACCGTATAACTATCCAAATCCACCCTCCAAAATCTCCTCGAGCGAAAGTTACGGTCCCCGCTCTCGAAACGCGTGTCTTTAAATAAATTTGACCGACCTCGCAAAAATCGGAGACTTTCATAAAATATATTTGATTACAGTGCTAAAACGTCGCGAGCCAGTATCGGTGTCATTTACCACCGAGAATCATTGAATACGAATATACTGGCAATGAGATAGATCGATTCCAGGAGCGCAAAGATAAATTGCTGAGCTTATTTGGGGCAAATTGTAAGAGCCGCACGCGCTACACCGACCCATAGATAACCGGCAGCGATATTTTGGACCCTGCAGCAGTTAACTCATTATGTGCGGGCGAGATGTATTATGTCTGCACGATATTCTAGATTTACGAGCTAAGCACTGAATGAAATATGCAAACGTATATATGCGTCGGAGATTACGCTGTTGAACTATTGCAAGTTTAGGAGAGATCAGCAATTTATAAATAGTTATCTTAAAAAAAAAGCTATGTAAGATAACAATAAATTAAAATACATACAAAGTACATATCGAGACGTGTTGCGTACCGTGCTGATAAAAATGCATACATCGCCATTAAAGGCGAATAGATATTAAGAGCTCAATTGGATAATTTGCCAAGTATATGTAAATGCCGCGTGAAATACAGTTTTTAAGAACTCAGCAAACGGACTCGCGATACAATACCGTGATGCATCGCATATGCATTCCGAGGTGCATAAATCTACACTGATGTCACTGATTAGAAGGACTAAAACGCCGTAGGAGCTGAGAGAATACCGACTCGACAACTTCGCCAGGCAATTCCAAGATGGTGTGAGTTAACGCCACTTAAAGCAGCTCTACCAGCATATAGCCGGGGATGAGCATGGCAATCTAATCTATGCAGATAAAATGTGCGGATGGTAGCGTGTTCCGTATGTTTCGTGCTCGCAATTAAAGTCCGGCAGGCAATGGCAATACACTCTACGGTATAGACGTTCTTGATAATCTGCTTGTTGTAAAAAATATTCGTGAATGTCCACGAAAGCACGATAAACCCTCCGATATACACCGACTGTTCGCGACTGTTTTTTTTCCTGTTTTCTCTCATCTCACAAAGAGTTATGTACAAAATACAACAGAACACATACAAAATATGTAAAATCCAAGTTCGCTTTTAAATAATTCTTAATGATAATTTGTTGTATTCAGTTACACCTTATACATTTTTAATTACTTGCTTATCTTATTTAAAGTACAGGCAGTATAAAAAGATGTAGATAATATTTAGTTACATATTTATGTAACCAAATTAAACAAGCCGTATACTCAACTTTAAAATCGATTAAAATGCACATGTTACGCTATAGAAAGAATCAATCTCGCGTGTTAAGCCATTTCAAGTCTAAAAGGTAGACACGTTAATCACGGTAATCTATGGTCAAAGAAAAAAATTTACTCTCCAAGTCGCAAGTAGAACCGGCCGCTAACGAACGATTAGCAGCGTGATAAGCCTCGTCCACTAAAAAGCTCAACTGAGATCGATATGATTTCTTAATACTTGCAGGTTTAGAGCATTAGTTTCTTCTCAACTAATAATACCTTTTTTACTCAATTATTCTACTCTATTCTTAAAAAAATCTTAATATATAATCAAGTAACTTTAAAATAATATTAAAATAATATAGTAATAAATAATAATAAATTTTTGTAAATTAAAGAAATTACATTTTACAGTTTGTAGTTTATTGTGAATTTGATTCCAAACTGATATACTTAGAATACTTAGATACTTATTTAAATGCAGAAAGCAAATCACCGGCCAGTTATATGCGCCGTAGTAGAATATATGCGTCTGGCAAACGCTGAAATGCTAATGTAGAACGAACAATACCCAATGGAGAGAGAACATTTCGGGAGGTTTAAAATAATAATTAGCCGCCTTTCAAATAATATTCTTCTTCGACTTCAAATTGCATCTATTCACGCAGAGTTTAAGAATTCGTAATAGCAGAAGTTTTAAATTAATTAATTTTTTGTTCAAAAACGTACGAGTATTGTAAATTATCAATGTAATTTTAATGACTCCGTTATATACAATTAAATCTCGTCGTATATATTTCATGTTAATAGTATATATAACTCGGTAGTAAAGTTTTGAATATCAAAAGATCAATATACAATTAAATAACATCGCGAATTATGAAAAGTTTGCAGTTAAAATCGTGTTAATGCCGTCGTGAATTGTGCTGGTACGCGGAGCACGATGATAAATCGGTGTATGACAATTAATTTCAAAACGATTTGCGGACCAAATTCATACATCGATCGGGAGATACTGCAATTTATTGCAGTCTTCGGATGAGCAATCAAAACTGATAATTAAACTTCTAAACTTCGCCCGACTACGGAAAGTGCTACGCAGACGAGATTGCTTCTCCAGTATCAATTATGATGACAAAAACTCATTAAATCCATTAGATCACAATGCACTTATCGAACACTTCTCGTGAAAATACTTTCATTATTTATTTCGAAAAATCTGCGCTTAATCGGATTTATGACGAATCAAATTACTCGTTTAAAAATTGAAAATAATGCTCAAATTAAGGAACAATATTTTAAAAAATAATATTAAATACATTTTTAAACTAATACTCGTATAGTGTAATTGAAATTCACATTCACTTAAAATCTTCTCGAATGAAAGTTACGAGATCCCATTTTAACAAACTAATACATGCGCATACCTAGATGCTACATAAATGTTTACAATCCTCGTTGTATTCTTTCGTATATATAATAAACGTTTTATTAATAATAAATTTAAAAAATTCGCTGTAAATTTGTCTCCAAGGAAGCAGCTTATTTAACTCGATTAGTTTTGCTGCCAATTCATATTTTAATAATCAAAGTACGATACGCGATTCTACAGTGAGTTATAATCGAAGAAGATAAAAATGTTGAATGTGTCTAAAGATAGCACATGTATCTTTACGGTTAAAGAAAATGAAAATTTATAATTAAACGATACGTTAAAGCAAATTAAAAAGAAACAATACGTTAAATAAAAATAAAAGCAAATAAAAATTTCTCAAATCTATAAGGCATTACGAAATAATTTTAAGATTAAAATATACTAATGTACCTTTAAAAAATATGTTTGCGTTAAATATATTAAAAAAATCATTATAACATGAGATTATTGTCGCTGTGTTCGTCGTTACACACATAACGTCGTAGACTTTACGTGTCGTTGCAACTGTTATGCGATCCTAAGAAATACACAATCATAAAATAGTAAATACTTACCCTTGCCATGCAACTGCTGTCGATTCGTGTCGGCGCGTAAGTTCTCGGCCGTGTGAACCAGCTCGTCCAATTGCGGTTTCTTTTGCTCCAGCTCCCGTAAGACGTTCTGCAATATAAATCAAAACGGTATGGTTGTTATCACGAGGTTTCTAGTTCGGTTAATAACCGCCGTGGTAAGATACAGCCAACTAATGCGAAACCGTGGCACTTGCATCAGGCAAGCGCTCGCCGCATGCAACGGTGACGCAGCGCATATATAGCCCGTAATCGATGGCAGCGTCGAAACTGCTGCAAATTGCAACCTAATGGCTGGAAGTCAGATCGCTCGGACACACGCACATTCTTCGTCCAAAAAGTTCAACGTGTCGGTCGAAAGCACGCGCAAGAGATACCGGGCGTTCAGATACTTTTCACTCAAACTTCGTATTTCCTGCAAATCGAGTCAATTTCCCGGTTCACGATATACGTTGAGGCGAGTTAGAGCGTAATCAATTAACGTATATTGCGCGGTCCATGCACATACACCAACGCACAGTGCAATTTTTACACGATAAACGTGACACAAGAATTTTTGAAAACGTTTACCTGAGAAAATATTAGCTAACGAAAGCTAAAACTTTAATGCAACAGAAAACGTTTATAAATTCTTATAAATTCTTCAAGAAAAATCTTTTGTTGCGCGGTAACGGAAATCGAAAGAGTAAGCTCTTAAAGAGAGGTAATATCTTCACGTAATATATTCCACGAAACATTCAGGTCGATCACCTGTTTTTGCCGTGCTACTGTAGCTACCTTTTGCCGCACGAACCTATCGATCGCTTGTAGGCTTTCGACGTACCGAACTCTATTCTCTCGAGCGGTTCGTTGTAGCAACCACTACACGACCTTTTGTAGGATAGATATACATATAGATCATTAACCTGCAAGGCTAATTAACACGTAATCTCGTCTTAAAATTAGACGTTAGTCATTGAAGAGATACTTGAAAGTACATTGTAGCAAAACTGTGCAAAATTATTAATCTTATAATGGAGCATAAAACATGTAAAACTAGAATCCTGCAATGTACATAAAGTATTCAAAATTAATCAATGTGTTTGAACAAATTATACTTATCAAAAGTTTTGTTAAACCTTTTAATTAAAAATCTTCAGAATTTCTCTATATTTAATAAAACACGATAATATCAAGACGAGAAAATGTTTACGGACTCTGTCGGTATCGTAAGAAGATTACGATAATTGTTAAGTCTCACTAATCCGCGTTACTCTGGATAAAAGGGTACCAAATGACTGTCTTCCCACACAAGTGCTTCAAGTCTTAATCCGATTCTCGCACTTGATTGCCGATAGAATTAATTTTCGCGATATTCGCCAAGCATGAAACGTTCACTAAATCCGATCATTGTTACGTTTCCTTTCTAAAATCGCCCCCCCCCCAAAAAAAAAACTAAGTCTCGACGAACAAAGAATTTTGTAAAATATTAATACATACTTCTACTTATATATACCTATGTATAAATCCAATAATCAATTCTTTCATTCATAACATTAAGAAACGCATTTTTAATCGACAATTAATGTACCGAGTATAGGCTAAGAATTCCTGAAGGTTTTATCTCATTCCTGGTAGATTTATTCAATTTTACTAAAGCCTAGGGATCTTCTTGGATCTGTCGCGCGCATATATAATATATAATATAACCGCACTCTGTGTGTGTAAATGTACAAATTAGTTGGTTCCCGGAAAACTGAGAGATTACCTTGTTAATCTGACTAATTCACTTTGTCCGCTAAAATTATAATCGTACGTCTAACTTTGTTATTAAATATAAATATTTTCCAACGTGCAAATAAATACTATACCTTTTAACAGATAAGAGAATATTACTGATTGTTATTTTTCATTTATTATTTTATTTTAAGAGACGGTTAGGTCCTTTCTTATTTTGGCAAATGCAATTGACAGAAAATATAAAATGTTGTAATAATGATAATCATCACGAACTATAACGGACGTAACGTCATCTATATTCAAATGCCGAATTAATATTCGATAACATAGTAAAGAGAATCGTTAATCCACTTAGCGGTACTTTTACTTCCGCTTCCTATGTAAAGTGGAGTTATTTACATCCCTCTGACATAATCGATCGTGCGTTACTTCCGTGTCACCAACCGCTCGAAAAGCTAAATATACACTCGCTTTCCAAAAAGTTCCAGTCACGTTAATAGGAGATAGGGTATGTGCGTATACAGTTTCTCTGTATACCTTCGTAAAGCATTGAAAAACTTCAAAGTTTAGAATCATAAGGTATTTTGAAGTATTTGTATGACAAAATGTTACGTACAAATACGGCAACAGATCAAATAAATCTATGAACGAGAAAACTCATATCTTACGCGATGACTTGTAAATGGAGCTTTCTGTTTGGCTTCCTCTTATATTCTTCGCTCAATCATTTATATCATTTTTCTTCGCATTTATATATCATTTCCATAGTCAAAAAATGAAAAAAAAATGCCAGTCAGATCGAAGGGTGACCGTAGGACATAGATAGGGCACGTTAACCGAGCACTCCACTCGAATCCATTCAAATAGCAGCAGCCAATGGCCTGACACATTTCCATTCCCCAGTAGTAACCAATGGAAATCCCGTAGGATTGAATTCGATGAAACAGAAGCCGCGAGAATTTTATCGGATATCCGGTATCCCGACCATTGTGAACGTTATCGTTTGCCTTGGAAAGAATAAAGCCAAAAGTATAAGCCCTAAAAAACTTTTCGCGCTTTCTCCGAACGCAAGAAATCATTCGTAGGCTCGCATCAATCTCAAAATCTTGCGGTAAAATTAAATTTAGCAAGTTGATTATATTAAATCGTAACGTACCCTGATATAACGGTACGTCTCAGCATGCGAAGTACCTGAATTACGTACTAAGCTGTGTTATTGCTTCTTAATAGTGTAAGCTGTTGATCCTCATCTGCATATATTAACGTACTGAATTCGTGGCAATTCTGATAGAAGACCAACATGAAAGCTGCATGTGGTAGACAAGCATTATTGTTTCTGATACGGATAAATTATAATTTATACTGTATTTGTTTCACCATAAGAGCAAGACGTCACCGTAAGATCGCTGATGGATACATGCACATCTTTAAATTGAAGATTTAATCATCTTCTAATAATATCATTCAATAATAAAATATTTAAATAATAATCAAACGAATATTATTTTGTTATTATTTAATTTTTCCTTATCCAGTTTTAATAATTAATTTTTTATACAAAAATCTTAAATCTTCTTCAAAAAATAATAGAAAATATAATTCTTGAAATATATCGTAAGAAAACTCATTATATTTGTGTGCTTTTATGATATCTCTACAAAGTCTAATAAAATAATGTGTCCTCGACATTCTGCCAAATTCGCAATGAATTTATTGCTATATATTAACCACCATCAAATTAAGCGACGTTAGACAACTCTGCTAATTTCCCTTTAACGACACTTTCCTTCATCTCCCATCGGGCATGTTAAACTTCATATACCGGCAATTAAGTTTTAATCTTCGCGGAATGACTTCGATATAACCTGTCAGAAAGCTCGAGAACAATATGAAATGCGAGTTTAACTCGACAAATACAATTCACGAAATAAAGCACGTACGTGAATGAGTCTTGCGTAATTACAAAACATGAAATACAAGTACATTAATTTAATATGTACTAGAAACATTTTAAATACAGAGAACTATACACGTTTCTCAAAGCATAATAGAGCTTTAGTAATACGCACGCAGATAACTTGCTCGAACACGTTAGAATTCGTCAATGATGAGTAAAAAGCATAACGCAAAAGTTACGTAGTAAAAAAAATAACATTCTAAAAAAATACAAAAAATGCAAGATGAGATAAAAATAATAATTAGAATAACAATTAAGGTATTCCTTTCATGACACCAAAGTCTTATAAGAATTAACTGATTTTTTGGTACGAGAAAGTTAAAATGCATATCTTTACGCTAGAAAAAAATTAAACCACATTACCGAACATATAAAGAAGAATTATGACTTTGAAAATTCGATATTTATATGTGACGTTATCGAAAAAGTCTATTTTCCATATTTCAATGTAATAATTTGTTTATCAAATATCTTAAGATATTAAATATTAACTGCGCTACATATTCGCTAAACTCTATATTTTCAATAGTGCCGATAAAAATACAGAGTCACCGAATATTTAAACAAAATATTTATGTTACAAGTTGATTTGAAATGTGGTTTATGGATGAATATTTTTAATGGCGACTTTCAAGGAATTATTTGGCAACGCTGTGCGCTCATGTCACACTTCAGTTCATCACGTACGGTTTATTATCAACTATTTATTATGTTAAAAAAAAAATAATCCAAAAAATTGTCCTCTATTTTTGCTCACATTACTCCTCACTTTATGTTTTTTATCACTCATTATTATTATAAAATTTCTCTTTGATAAAAAGAAAATGTCACAATATTCTTTGATTAATGAAATTGACACTTACATTGACATTTTTGTTATCAACTTCACATTTTACAATCGGCGCCCTGAAAAGCGCAGCGTTGCCATATTGTTCTGACAGTAAAATTTACTGAAAAATTTCTAAATACACATAATATTTTCACTTTTTTCTTATAATTAAACATAATAATCAATTATAACTTGATTTTATATAAGTTTAATGCAATATACAAGAGTTTGCCGAGGCCCTGCTTAAGCGCCTACAAAATACGCTCCTCCGTGAAAGGAATACCTTAATATCGAAAAAGGAGAGAGAAAAAATGTAGCATATAAATTAATAAATATATATCGACATGTTAATGCATTATAAATATTATAATATTATATCAAATTTGTTAACATATTCCACATTTTAATTCTTCAATAACATTACTATCATAATGCTATTATATGTTATATACTATTTTATGTTACAAACGGCGGAAATAAGATACCAATCTATTTTTTATAACACTAAGACACCACAGACGCGCGCTTCGCGCGCGCTATTTAGCTTTAACATTATGCTCTATTACTATTACACTATTAACTCCTTGATAGACACAACTGTCAAAATATACGATGACAGCTGCAAATGAAGTAAAAGGAGCGAGAGAACCAATCGGCATCGCGGAAAAGCGGCAACAATAAACTTCGATAGATTCGAGTATCAACTTTACATCTCTTTTTTAGATATGGACATATCAACACATTTATTTTTCATTTTTGCTTTATAATCTTCTTTGGCATTATAATCTTTTTCCTCGTCGTCTTCATTATATCATGATGGTATAGGTATGCCATTTTTGCTTTTGCATGTTACAAATTACAAAATATCCTAAAAAAATTAGTGGCTATTATTAAAGCTTGGAGCTTAGAAGAATAATGGCCTGTGAAATATCTCGCATAAATATACGCTTCTCGTATACATAGATAAGAGGGGCGTATTTCTCGAAGGAGTGAGCCCCGTTCACCACGATCAAACCACGAGTAAACGGCTCGTCTAAGAAAATTGGACACGAACAAAACTTTTGACGTCTCATTTAGCGCAATCTGTCGAAACGTTCTCGCGGAAAAGCAATTTACCGGGAGTAAATAGAAAATTCGATGTAAAACTTTGCGTCCCCTAACGTTCCAATAATGTCCGTAAATGTCTCCAAATCGCTCTATCACAACGACTAAAAATTCCGACAAAATTATCTTCATTACTCGTATTGCGGCTGTCGGCGGTAACAAGTCTGCAATAAAATTTACGTAAAACATAACATAGACATTGTATCACGCCACAAATAAACTTTACAAGACTCTCAATAATGGAAAAGTATATACAGTCTCTCTTTTCACGCGCGCAAATTTTCACTGAACAATCAAACGTGCATGATGTTTATTTATATGCTGATCAATTAAAAATATTGTAAAAATGATAAAACATCATAAAAAAATAACCATTTAATTTACGAGAAATGCATCTCAGTTTTCGACTTGAGGATATATGGATAGTTAGAGTCGTCGGCGGTAGTTGGTAGGATAACTTCTCCAACTATGAAATATTCCCTCATAAGCGACGCGATGCATCTTACTCGGTAATGTCGTTCATTATCCAGAGTGCAACCACAGCGACCACAGTAAAATGCGGAATTTACTCGATCAATTCATACGTTATTTGATGCAGCGTCCACAAAGGTACAAAAAATACGTCAACGTTACTCAAATTTCTCGATTTCTTTTCACCGAATTAAATATGTATCTCTTTTTCAACGCGATGCAATCGTGATATAATCTTCAATCATATTTTTCCATTGTTTTCAGCGTAATTATCGAAGACCCCAAAAGCAAGATCTGTATGCTTCGGGAGACTGAAAAATCGCGACTGCAAAAAACACGAGTAAATAACGCAAAAAAGTCGGTTAGCGTTATATAATGTGAACAAGAAAGGGCAAGATATCGGATGGCGCCATGGCAGAAACCGTTACTTTTCTGAAGAAAATAAAAGTACGCTAACGCGGAAACAGAAGATGGAAAAGCCGGGGAAAGAGAAATGATTGCACAACAGAGGATATCTCACCGAGCTGACTTACGAGCGACCAACGAAAAATTTCACTGCACCTTCATTTCCTCCGCGCGCATGTTTATCCGTGACGTTACCTCGTCGTCGACGGTTTTAGTATAAAATATTTCCGCGAAGATCCGCAAATTGTTCTCTCGCTCAAAGCGCAAGCGTCTCCGTGTGGTGATAAAGAAAATTCAAGCGTGTGCCTCAAACGATACCATTACGGCGTCGTCGTGAACAAAGCAGAGGAATATAAAATTATTAAACGACACGAACCCTTCGAATATTTCTTGAAAGAATTTACCGATGGCAAAGGCGACGTATCTTCTTCCCTCAGCTGTGTTATTCGACCGATAACGATATATTTTGCGCGCCGTTTCTTTACTGAGAGTAACAATCCGGATATAGTTGCCAACCGAAATTGGCACAATATACAAACTAACAGTTATGCGGATGCGATTTTAAACAAAAAGAAATCTGTACACAGTGCACAGTACAACAATTTTATACGTAAATTTAAAGCTACATAAACCATAAATAATAATAACTAGTAAGTAATCTAAATTATTAAATATTACACTAAAATAAACAAAACATTTAACGTTTAAGCGATAAATAATAAAGCGAGAAAATAAAGATACCTTATTACAATATATAATAACTAATCGCCGCCAGAGTTTTTATAATTAAAATGTAAATATATGGTCGGTATCTCAAAGTATATATACAAAAGATTAAAGTGCCATGCGACACACATTTACTTTTTCTTACAAAAGAGACGCTGACGTGAGAGATATAAGTATCTAAAAAGAAGTATCTCAAGCGAACGAAACTCCGCATCGAGTGCAGTCGAAATGTGGTCAATTTCAAGTATTGAAAGTATGTTCCCCACGAATGTTACCTGCGTAGAGCTTCTCGCTAGTCTCAAAGAGCTACCTGCTTTGCTCCTTTTTACTCACTTACGTTAAAGCGAAGCTGCAGGGTGCCGGTGTACATAGACGACGTGGCTGACGTACCAGGCTGAGAATCCTTTCGATCCATCGCACAGGTTCTCTCACACTTTGCGTCGCGCAACGAAGCTTTTGATAGCTTCCTTTTTTTCGTCTTTTGCCGGACACGGTCACTTTATGCTCGTGTGTCTAGCCGGATCGAACAAAGCGCCATCAGTGAGATAGTTCTGTCGATCCCTATAGCTCCCTCGAGAAACTCGCTCGCGTATTTTAGCTCCGTAGTCGCCCGTTAAACCGGAGCCAGCTCTCGCGCAAAAAGCTCGCACGTAGTCCACAGATTAATGAAACGCCTATTATTTACGCAACATAAAATTTTTTGGCTGCTCTGGGGCTCTGTCGACCAAGCGATCGAACATTTTATTTCCCTGTAGTTTTGTTGAACGGTGGTACGTTGAGCTAAACGGCAACAATAACGATTAAATACAAACGTTTTTTAAATTGTAAAATTCCCATCGCGACCCGTCGACGTTAAAAATATCGCTTTTATCTGCCAGATTTCATAACAATCAAATGCGTTTTTAAGGACAATCTAAATAATAATCTGGTGTAGATATTTTTGTTGCAGTAACTGGACGCATTGTTTCATTTACATTATATACAAACCCATATCAGTATTTTCGTGGCTATAATAGGAATATATTTCAGGTATTTTCTAATTTCCGTACCGTAAAATAAACTTTCCGCGTAATCTATCAATATATATCGTTGCTGTAATCATCTACGTGCAGCGCAAAAAATAAAACAAAAAACTACACGTCCGTCATCTTGCGTGCATGGCAGCTCCTATGAGGTTTATCGATCGATACGAAGTATCAGTTTTTAATAACGTTAAAAGCACTGATGCGCTTACACAATTAAATCCTTTAAAAGAAGCCTCTTCCTTTATAGGATGTCGTGTGCATAAAATATGTGGATCTAATTTTAGAGTTCATATTATACCCATCTCTCTCGTACTTAATAATGCTGTTACTTAATAACAACGATAACGTATTTTTCGACACTTTTTTACATAATGAACAAAACTGGGGATGGAGCTTTAAAATAATAACGATATATCTTCCTAAGCGGAAAATATATTCCTTCTAGCTAAACAAGGAGATATCAGGAGGGACAAAATGCCAAACCGTCACCTGTCAGACTGTCGGCTCGCATCGGCCTGCATGGCCCAAATCATTGATGTGACACGTAATGCGAATACAGCGGCCACCCACAATGTCAAAACTTCGAAACGTTTGAGACAGCATTAAAACGCATAAAAGATTCAATTTCATTATAATGAAAACGTTTTTGTTGTAATGTAAATAAACCCTGAGTGTGAGTTTTGTGATATATCCTGCGAAATTGGGCATTACCGAGAGAAAAAAGCATTAAAAATTGATTTAACCGATATTATTGGACAGTAAAAGCTATTCGTATCAGCATGTATCAGAGCATAAACATTTGATTCGTTTACACGCGACGCATGGTAAATATGCAATTTTCATCGGTATAATATAGTTCTTTCGAGATCGTTCTTTCAAAACCAGTTGCTGAAACTTTTTCGGTATATTTGACATCATGATATACCTACATATTTATCCTGACATCTGATTGATAGAAGAATTTCGAATCGCAAGAAGTACAATTATAGAAATACAATTATAGAATTTACATCAAATATCAAGTACAAAATATTATAATAACATTATAAATTACATCCATTGCTATGCTATAGCGAATATTTTAATGCAAAAACACTGTATTTAATAGGATTTTTTTTTTTTATAATACTAATAGCATTTTTCACGATGGTCAACAGTCCTCTTTTAAAACATTTAAGACTTTCCTGACGTTTAACAGAAAAAAAGAATATTCGTGATTTAAAAATATCTTTAGTTTCAACGTGGCTACCTTGAAATGAGATTACATTGCGTTAAATGAAGAAAACTTGCTTGAATAAAGTCATTTATATAGTTCAAGAAAAGAAAGTTAAAATAAAAAGAAATTCTTAAAACAGAAATAGAAGCTTTACTTCACCAGTGAATAAGTAACAAAAATTGTTTGGCTTCTTCGACACCACTGGCAATTTTATTGAAATAAGTAATCACACGACGTTTCGACCACAAATTTTATTATTTCTAATTAGTATAAATCGAAGATCTTACATAAAAAAAAATACACCAAAAAGAGAGAAATCGCTGAAATGTTTTTCATTAAAAAACACAATGACTCGATTAACCTACAGAAAGACATGGAGAACTTGACCACGCGCGATATATGAAAAAATAATAAGGGCTACAATGTAATCAGTCTTTATCTGTCATATGTCGTATGTTCACTAGTTTCGTTTATTATATGTCCGTTGTCATGTGGTGCAGACGTGCTTCCTTTCAATTATTTTACAACGCTTGACTATGTTAATATTTTATCTACCTTATTAAGCCTGCTGTTACGTAACGCACAAAACATGTGTTGAAAGAGAAAAAATGTTATCAATCACACGATCTCTCACTACTTTTTCTTAGAGTAATTATTTTTATACACTTAAAAAGAACCCAAATTCACGATCAAAACGTCGTGTGAGTATTTCAATAAAATTGCCATTTGTGTCGAAAAAGCCAAACGATTTTTGTTTAAAATTCTTAAGAAAAGATTACAGATTATTGCGTATATACAAGTGTATAAGTCTTAATTTGACAATTCTCTTTTTTCCGTGTTGGTATGTAAAAAACAGCTTTTGACTCGTTAAATAATAATAAAATATTGTCATTAAAAAAACAATAAATAGCACAATTTTTTGTATTCTCTTCTTAAATTTTTTATACAGAAACAAATATAGCATTTAAAAAGTAATTTACAATTTAATCATTTACTATATATAAATCCATTTACCGAATCAAACATTGTTAAAAGTTTCAAAACAGTTTTCCTGAAACATTTCTCGCACGCTATTTCAGTAAAACACTTTAGTTTAGCTCAACCGCACGGTTCGGGTGGACAAGTTCAAACCAGTACAGTTCCTCGTTTTACAATTCGATATTCCAGTGATGCCGGATTTTCGCCGCGACAAGGAGAGAGAAAGGAGCCGGAACCGTGAGACGGGACAGAGAGGAAGCTGGATATGCTGTATCGATTTTCGTTTCGTTCAGTATTTCACCGGCTGCATCCCTAATTTTCATTGGGGCCCTTCCGTCAAAATTGCATTATCGATTCCACGCGCGATAACAGGTCTTTAATATCGACGACAAGCGCATTCAATTAAACACAATAGGGCCCTGTGAGCGAAACAGCAAAGGGTTAGATTTTAAAACGTTGCATAAATGATTATTCATGAGATTTACATCCCAAACCGCAAGTTGCGTGTGAGAGCAAACGTGATAAAATTCATAAATAAATCCAATACTACAAGTGTATTTAAAACGATAAAAATAAATACAATTTTCAAAGACTCTTCAAGCCAATTTCTGGCATTTAAACGTTCAAAAATATGTGTTTGTAATCCGTCAAAAAAAGTTCACTCGTCTAATTTTACTAGGCAGTTGTGAATCAATAGTCGATCACAGAAAATAATCGTTCAATTCACCAGACAAATTTGGCAGAAGCGACCATAATGCATAATTCCATATCAGTGAAGAGCATCAACGATATCTCGCGAGAATTTACAAATACGGAATTTGAGATTGTCGAATAATCAGCTTTCCATTCGTTAACAAGGCAAATATTTATCATCCTCTGATGTACACCGGCTAAATAGCCATGTGCGCAAACACATCGTGCGTCGAGAGCTGGCGTTGACACTGAAAATCGTTTTCCGCGCACGAATATAAAAAGTGCAACCGGCAGCTTACAGCGAAAAATGCGTGTACATTGCAATCAGTCGATGATCGTGTCGGCAATGATTAATAAACAATCACGACGTCACTGCTTGATTTCCGAACGCGTGTACCTCAATGAAAGCGCGTAGTCGAACTGAATTCAGCATCTGACGCTGCTTCATGGGTACCCTTGGTAGCTAGAGAACGGTATATATCTATCCTCTATCCTATGGGATACGGAGCCCATAGGGTGCAAAATTCGTGTAGTGGAGGGTGCCGCCGAGCGAATGCTGCGAGCCGTACGAAATTTAAAGCAAACGCGGATTGACCTGTCCCGATTACATAGAACCCATACCAATTCTCTTGTTGTTATATACAATATGTAATGTGTAATAAAAAAATTGTCGTTTTGTGTAAAAAATATTAAAGTTAAAATATTTTCCACCGATTATAATAATAAAAAGAAATGCTAAGAAGATAGATAAGCAAATGTTCTGTTCTAAATTCGCGTACAACAATTCAAATAATTTCGTTGAAAAATACCGATCTAGTATATCTAAAAATGAAATTAATATACATATAATATATACAAGCTAAATATATATATATATATATATATATATATATAGAAATATATAGAAACATATATATATATATATATATATATATATATATATATATCAGTGTTTGGCATATTAATTGTCTAATTTTTATATTCAGTTCTTACATCTTATATAAAATGCAAATTATGTGACAATCGCAACGTTTTTAAATAAAATTGTAATACTTAGATATAGAAATCGTGTAATTTTGAGATTAAACCTTTAATACAGAACGTGTGTTCCAACCCGTCGCTGCCATTACACCTAATCCGATGGAACAGGGATCGACAAGGAAGATGCGTATTGCGCACACGCAAAATACCCCACCGTTTTAACTTTTAACAGCAGAGGCGCAAAAAGACCTCTTGACTATCTTGGAGATTAAAAACACATTACTAGGTAATATTTAAGCTCTAATATTATATATGACAAATTTAGTTGTACATCGTCGTATATTTGTCGTGATAATTACTCTGTTACTATTAGCACACACATATTTTGGGCTGTTAAAATTCAGCGGTATTACTTTCCTCTCCCCCTCTCTTCATTCTTCCCTCTCTTTCTTTCTCTCTCTCCCTTTTTCTTTGTGTCGAAATATTGAAAATATTGTACAAATTTAAACATAGCACGAAATAAAAATTTATCTGATTTTGTTGCATTTAATTAATCAAATCTCTAGTTAGATTTTTAGCGTTGCATTACGCTTTTAAGGACCCTCAAGATCATTTTTGAGATTGTAAATATCCTCGCAGCACTTGCAAAAAATTAAATTTAAATTTAGCTAAAATAAAATTGGAAAGATATTCATCCACAAAATGTCGTGTGAATTCGAACGATGGTCAAGCGCTCTCATGCAAGTCGCATGTTTGCCCAAATAATATTGAAAATTTCACGAGAAAAGCTCGGCAACTTGCACAGATATGTTTATCAACTAGGTACTACATATTTCCCCTCGCTACACCGTGTCGTCGTCGAATTTCATGATTGCATTTTTCATCGCCTGCGGACATATCAATGAAAGATGCAAAAAGAGATAAAAGAAAATAAAATAAAAAAAATAATATACACACGCAAAAAAAACCAGAAAAACTTGATAAAATTTCAAATATGCATGCTAATAATATTATTAATAAAATAGTACCACCATGATAAGTGTTGGCATGTTCCCAAATTTCTAATTATTTTTATAAATCAGCAAACAACATAAATATACATACGTCTACATTACACAATCTTTTACATATTATATATATACTCATAAATTACTCTCTCTCTCTCTCTCTCTCTCTCTCTCTCTCTCTCTCTCTCTCTCTCTCTCTCTCTCTCTCTCTCTCTCTCTCTCTCTCTCTCTCTCTTATCAGTCATTAGATTATTATTTTAATTAATTATTTTCATGACTTCCTCGCAAAATAATTCTACACGTATAGGTATATATGCATTCTATTTTATATAATTAAACATTAATATCAATAGGTTCAAATATGTAATGTATAAGTTTCAAATAAAATTTTCTCTTAAGATTATTTTAAATAAAATAATCTTCTCTTCATATATATATTGAACAGCTGACATTCGTGTTACAGCAAGTAAAAACAAAATAGCAAGTATTAAACCATGGAAATTATTGTTTTACATATTGCTTTTTTGGCAAAGATATATGACGAGGTGGTCCGAAATACGTGTGTAACATGAAAGTAACCCCGACGTATATAAAGACGTACGGTGCACGTCACAAACGCATTTGCCATTAACTGAAGTACACGACGACTGACTGCACGAATGGCATAAAAGCAACAGCAAACCTTTCTTCCTCTCTAAGCTATAAAGAACCGAATCGCATCGTGATAAAACTATAAAAAAGATGAAAATCGTTTGAAAAAAGGGAAGCTTAAAATAGCCAGAAAAAAACCTCATAATTGTTATTCTAGAATTAGAAAAGCATATATTACATGTATATATAAAATGCACGTATATATAGTGCGTATAAACTATTTAAGTACTTTACACGAAGATATCACGCAATAACAAGCATCGCGCGAGCAATTTGAGATAAAAAATTAAAGCAAATACTTTTGATAAAATTTTGTCATAAACATAATTAATTAAAGTAACACAGTTTAATGAATATAATTAATAAATATATACTATATTATTTAAAATAATTATAAAATTATTGGCCATAATTGTTAAATAATTATAATTATTTATTTTATAGCTAGAGAGTGTTGTTGTTGTAGACAATGTGTTACAAGTTTAAAACTATTTTTATCTAACATTTATCAACATAAAATTTAATTTAAATGCGACACAAATAAAATAAAATTTTGCTCATGAGAGTTCATTAAATCACATTAAAAAATTAACGTAATATATATGGGAAAAAAAACAACTTTGTTAAATGTATAGTTGCACCAGACAATACAATACGCTTAGGAAACTTATTAGAATTATTTATACCCACACGATTATAAGTAGGTACGTATAAACGGGATATTTCTGTTAAGCGATTTTTCTTTTAAGCGTTTCTTTACCGCTTTAACAAGCTGTTTTACGTAACTGCTATATATAGTCACATCGTACACTATAAACTTTCCATGCTGCTCAAAACATCTTCTATAAAAAGTCTGGAATTCTACTAATTGAAAAAATTTTCACAGCGGAAAATGCAGTAATTAAATATTACGGAGCATGTCACGAGTACTTTAAATCAAAAACTTTACCTATAATTTCAAGAATATTTTATGCAAGAGTAATACTATCAATTTCTAATAAAAAATATTAAAAAGTGATATTATCTGTTTTTGATAATATAAGTATTTCCTCGATTAAAAATTGGTTTTTTTTTCTTTTTTTTTTTTTTAATCAATTACAATGCTAAATTAAATTTTTTGTTTACATTTACAAATATTTTTGTATAAATATTGTAATAACATGTGATATCCCTGGTATTTTCTCCAAAAAATAAAAAAATTTACTATATTTTATTATATTTTTAGAAAGATCATATCTCTTGTCTTAAAATGAAGTTCAATGTAACAAATTTATTACATCATAGTTCAATTTTGCTTAAAGTATAAACTTACTTATAAAAGTTATCGGTCTGACGATATAAATTACGGAAATAATTATAGAGTATCTAGTGGCGCGGAAACAAACTTCGTCAAAACTTGGTATAATTAAATATTGTACTTTTTGCTATATCTTGAAGTCTAATTAAAGTATAAAATTTCTCAAAATCAAATAAGGGATAAATGAACCGTAAAATTCTTCTTTAAGTGTATATATATATATATATATATATATATATATATATAAAGTATTAAACATTCTTTAATTATCTACATTAAACTTGTGACTTGAAATATATTGCATCATTAAAAGATATATCTGAGAATTACTATATGTTGCTATCTAAGAATTCATGAATTAATGTATAACTCTAACTTTGGAATTATAAAAATAGAAAAATTTCTTCTCTTTTTTTCTACTTTTCTATTCTTAACAAATGGGCTATGAATTCCTTATAAAAGAGTCAGTCTTTCAATAACAGTAACGTTCTTTATAATCTCATAAATATTGGTCGCAAACTTGTTATTACATTTCAGAAGTTATACTACGCTACATAACGCATTAAAATAGCTAAAACGTTTGTAAAATTGGCAGAAAAGGAAACAGTTTCAGCAGTATTTTGTCGACTTTACCATCTCGATTGAATCCAATAATGTTACTGACGATGCCTGACCGTGAAACTACGTGAAGATGGATCGTGATTTCGCCCGAGGGTACATAGTACACCGACAGGAACGATGAGAAAACGATGAATTTCAATTTTCGCGTAGAAAATCTGCGACACTCCGCACGTCGCCACGCCGGCGACACGTATATCTGTATATACAAGCTGTAAGCTCGCATACGCGTTATGGAATGAGGACGGCTATTCACCGGATACCGGCATAACCGGGAAATTGCGAGATCGTGGAAGGTTCTTCATAACTACAGGCGCGCGCGACTCCCTGGCATTATTACTCGGTAAGTCCTCCACGGCACGGTATAAGGAGTACAACCCTGAAATCCTTTGGGTCCGGACCGGAAGAGCCGCGATGAGATGGTGCGTCGGGGTTATAAACGCCAGCAACAAAGCCGGACGGTGGAAACGGAGGAAATAATAGCGAGGACGTTTATTGCACCCGGTGTGAAGGACGTCGTCCGTAAGATGAAGACGTTCGTGTAGCTTAAACGATAACGCTTACGATGGGGACATATACGACGCAGGATAATAAGCAAGAGAGCAGTTTGCAAATAGTATAGATATTATTAGTGTACGGTAGTGTGATTACGAGATTTCTCACTGTAAATCTATAAACGTCTAAAAATCACACATTTTCTTGAAGCTCGTTTTACACGTTTTGTTGCGTGCTAAATTAACACGTTGAATCGTATTAAATTAAAAGTTAGTACGTCCAACCGTGTTAAATGACGTGATTTAAAACGGCAAGAAATGCATGAGAAGAGTTTCAGTTAAAATAAACACGTGAATTTGCAATGTTCTTTAAATTACTCATAAGATTGCTTTCAAAAAGACATAAGTGACAAGATAATGTGTTAATAATAGTTTGTAGGTAATCGTATTATAGCCTATTAATTCAGTTATTTAAATAATCAAAACTCAATAAGCTCGATCATGGAGGCTACAAGTAACAATAATAGTATGTCGATACGCGATTTAGATGCAATATAGTTATATTAAAATTATTCATAAACTTTCCTCTGTAGATATTACATCTAAAATTTCTGTGAGAGGAGGGATACATTCTTTTAATCGGTGCTCAGTCAATAAAAGACAAAACAGATATTTAACTCATATTTTGCTGTTATTTGTTTCGTAAATTTGTATGGAAATATATGTTTCGAAAACTTAAACTGAAAAATGTCAAGCAATTCTGAATGTAAGTTATTATTACCGGAAGTTTCTGACTGAACAAAAGTAATTAATATTTATAATAAAGCAATCAATATAACGTGTCACATTTCTTATCCCACATCCTTATTAATTACGCTATTTATTATTCTAATTACTAATTTATAAAAAAAATCTTAATTGCTTAAAATGGAAACACCTTACAAGTGATTAAAAGCACGTTTCATGCTAACATGCATCTAATGCATCCCGGATTTCTAATTGGGGCTTTGTCGGATGAATTCTGTTACGTAGCAGGTGATGACAATGACTTGTGTAACGGTAACAGAGGAGCAAGCTTAAGTAAGCTCATGGAGAGTAAGAGAAAGAGGGACGAGGTGAGAGAAAGGAGAAAGTGAGAGAGGAGGCGAAGAGAGGAAAGGGAGAGAAGAAAGAGAAGGGGAGAGAGAGAGAGAGAGAGAGAGAGAGAGAAAGAGAGAGAGAGAAAATCCAATGTGACAATTACGTCGAGTATAATTGTAATGAGATTTGGAGTGTGAGACGTTAAATATCCCAGTTGTGTGTGAAACGGTGAAGTCTTCTCGAACGTATAATTAGTCCCTGAATTTACTTACAATTAGTATACAGAACGATTTTCGTAAAGAAACCAATATGATCCTAAACGGCTCTAACAACGTACATAGAAAATCCAATATATTTTCGGTAAGATCTCTGTCTTCGCTCTGTATGCCTTCTGCGCGCAAAAATATCTCCTCCCTCGGCATCCTCACAATCGGAAATCAATAGCAACACCAGTGCAGCGTAACAAACTTATTGTTTTCAGTCACCCTTCAAAACGCATCCCCAAAAATTCCGAATCCCCGTTCTGAGGTGTAAACCGAAAGAAGACTGTATGATTTGTCATTTGTCAGAATACAATAACGTTGATCAATCAAGTGCGCCATTTGTCCCATTCGCAACCGCCTGCAGCGCACGCCGCGAGGAAAAAAAATGACTCCGCTTCCGTTCGAATGGAGAAGAATTCCTGTTCCGAAAGGAAACCTTATCACGCCGATTTTTTCTGAAGCTTTCACATTAACGAACAATAACCTTCCACGTGCGGGAGGTTATATTTTTTCGATAAGAAATGCATATTGAAGCTAATGATTTATGTCATTTCCCTATCGTTTACTCGCGCACCTTTAAAGCTACATAGATGTTATAGCAAAAACTTAGAATTATAAAAAATGGACAAGGAACATGATTGTGCCTTGAGAAAAATAAAATAAACGCGAATTAAAAGTAGCAGAGTATTAAAATTAAAACGAGAACTTGAAAAAATGGATAATAAAACAGTTGCATCCGCGCGCGAAAGTATGCAACTCGAAAAATACCAGTTCCTTGAAACTGACGTTGTAAGTTTCCAGGATATAATGTAGAATAGCACAAGGGGAATGAAGGGGCATGCAATAATGTACTCTCGTGCCTCGCTCCAAGAAAATTTACAGTAAACGTTCGTGTTATTTCCGTGGTAGAGTTTTTCACGGAAGAACACTATCGCGCGAGAGGAAGATAGGAAAAGAAGACCAGATTCGGGGAGTATAAAGAACATAGAAACATATAGTGCGCGCAAGTTTTTGCTGCAGAAATCTACAGACACGTATTAATACCGTTTTTACGATTTACTTAAACGGACCGAAGATAGATTTAGATTTAGACTTTCCTATAATTATCAAAGCAAGTAGCTATATACTATAAAATAACAAAATTATAAGAAGTTTATTATTGCGAATGCAACTTTATAATTATTTTGTAATACGAATATCTCTCGAGATATTTTCTAACATCGTTATGCTCAATTCAAATATAAATAGAATTCAGAATAAATATATAATGAATAACCTAAAGAAGAATCAGCATTTTATAAATTTATAAATACATGATATATTAAATGCACTTCCTATGTGCATTTAATAAAGTGTAACACGAAATGTCAATCTATGGTAAAATCCGATTACGTTACGTCTAATTATTCTTACTATAAAATATCGATTTACTCGATATTCATTCAACATGTGCATTTATGCAAGGTTGCACAAGAACATCGCAAAATACTGCGCTAAAAATTAACGTATGTACAATAAAATGGATGAGTCTCGGCGTATAGAAATTTAAAAAATATGTGTGTGTGTGTGTGTGTGTGTGTGTGTGTGATGTCACAATACGATGAATAAATTACATTTTTCTGTGATTTATACAATATATCCTACGTTGCCCACAAAGCAGCAATTTCGTGTCGCTCGCGACGGTTCTGGATATCGACCCATTAAGGCCAATGCAATTAACAACCATGGCGGAATAACGCGCAGTACGACGTCGACGCACAAAGGAAGGCGTGGCAATGTTCGTCGGGCCCTTAATGCCAATGCCAATGTCAGGGTTTTCCCGGTCAATCACCTAAACATCCCTACATTCGTATCACGGAAGTTCTACGCACCCGACTTCACAGAGCGACTTCGCTCTTTCTCGCAGTCAAGCAGTCACGCCTTTCCTATCATCGTCCGGCGATAACTTTTCCACTCACGGTATTACGCTGAACTGAGTGTATGAAAATGATGGGGGAACATTTTACCCCCGCAGCACAGGCACTTGAATCAAACCTCGGGGGTTGAAATATCGACTGCACGGCTGTGACAGAACGCGAGGTTACCGACGTTGGAGCTTTTAGCTTTCTCTGCCGCTTTTACCGTTTGCTCATTCATACGAAACGACGACGAAAAACCACAGTAATATAAAACATGAATTTCACAATATCTGTTTGAGAAGATCAGCAACTGATAATTAAACGCAAAATAAAATTTTTTAAACAAAATGCAAACCACTTAAGAAAATGGAAACAACAAAGCAGCGTATATCTAAGAAGCTTTTTAATATTTAATTTCGTGCGGCTGTTACAACAGCGTACGACTTTAACAGCCTTGTTATTAACATAAAGATAAAACGGTAGAAGAAAAAAAAAGGAAAGGCGTCGGGCGAGCTTTTAATAATGCTGCGCAAGCACGAGTTAGGCAACTTGAATAAGCATTGTTAGTCAGCTTTACAGCTTACCTCGGCGAATTTTGATAAACTTGGCAATGTTTCAACAATCTAGCTCATTAAAATCTTATCTAGCACGGTTTCAATAAAATGCGCATGTAATAATAGAACTGAATAACGTCACATCCCGTTTTTTTCATATAACAATTAAATTATTATATCATGCATGCTTATTGTCGTTTTTGAATATATACAAATAAATATTCCTGTTATATTTTGTTTAAAAAACTCGCACTAAACGTGTATCATCATTAACTGTGTTAAACATTAATGTACAAATTTTAATTAATTATTCATTTGTATTATATTCACAAGTTACAAAATTACTTTTACTCTAGAAAATAGATTCGACATTACAAAAAATTTGTTGAAAATATGACAAATTATTTTTATTAAGTGATTTACCTTCTGTTTGTCCAGAAGATGCAAGATTTCATCGACATCGCCGACGACCACAGATTGTTGTCGTAACATCTCTTCTTCGACCGTAAGCCAGTCACGTATCTGCAATGTAATCAAGCAAACAATAATTATGATAGTATATTAGCAACCTTGTTCAAAGGGAGCAATACCTAAATTATAACCTAACTAGTTCTGCAGAAACGTAATTACAATATTAAAGACTACAGTTTTGTTGCAGTTTTTTGCGTAATTATGCCATGCCTTTCTTATTGCTTGAATATACCATTCACTTAATATAAAAAAAAAGTTTACCAGTATTTTGCCTTTTATTATATTAAAAAACTCTATTATCATATCTAAATAATATAAAAATTATATTAAAATGATATTATACTGTACTAGAATAAAAGATAGAAGTAAAAATAATTTCAAGCAAATATAATTATATTTCACAACAAAAGCGGCATACTAAATTAATTAATGTATCTTTGATCATTGATCAATTCATAAATTGATAATCCATCTTGATAAATTAATCACAAATTAGCTATAGCAATAAAACTTATATCCCTTAGGAAACGTGAGTATCGGCGTCAGTGGCAAATATCTCCATCCTCCGAAAGTGGCTCAAATCAGATAGAAAAGAGCTAGCGAAAAGGGGGAGAACGCAGAACCGGAACTAGGATATTTGCTGCCGGAAATTAGTAGGGAGTGTCCGTTCGTAAGTGGCCGACTTCGATTTACCTCAATATTCGTCAAGAGCCATAAGAATAGGCAAATACTGAATGTACGAGGCGTGTCCTAAAACTTGCGTCAAATTTCAAGAGCGCATTCCCTGATCAATCTAAAGTTTAAATTTTCGAATAAAATATTTTGCGTTAACGGAACTAAAGTGTCGATAATAACCAAAGTAAATAATTGCGTGTGAAAGCAACATTCAAAAAGACTAATTCTCAATCACGAAAAAGTCCGCAACATAATTACTCTAAACGGATTTAGCCGCTATTGTAATATACAGCGTGAGTGAACGTCCGCAATTGCATCACAAATTTACATTTTCGAGCATTCATTACGGCGAACAGTTTTTCCTCGTAAATGGCTTCATTGGTGCGATTAATTAAATATCAAGTTGCATAATCGCATTTCCATTGCAACTACGAGTTGCAAAGCCAATAATATATTTAAAAGCTCGTCCGCGCGCGCGCGCGTAACGCTTCGCTAGACAACGGAAATATCTCCGCTGACAATTTTAGCGTGCTTGTACGTTGTGTATCAAATTTTAGTTGAAATACCTCAAAAGATCATGACAATCAAATAAACGTTTACGACAAACAACATATTGAAAAAAAAAAAAACCGCCCTGAAATTCTCGACCTAACACCGACTGATCGATCGGTCGGCGACGCAACAGCAACCATGCAAGAAACCCAAACTAGCATTCGACGAGAATTTCCCCGGATCGCAAACGTGGAACTTTCGAGGGAGTCGATAAATCGCGGAAGAGATAAACCGTAGTGCTACAGGAAATTAAGGTCTCGCTCGGTCCGGCAACCCCCTGCGAGTCTGCCACCTAGACTAAGCTCCTGGGCTCGTTCCGCCTTTCACCCACCCTTGTCCGACTCGAAGCGGCCTTGATTAAGTGCCCGTTGTCGAAGAATGATCATATCCCTCGTGTTTTCCGCCTCAAAATGGACACCGTAGAGCATTGTATACATTTTCATATAACTTACGGTTGAACTGTTTCTCTTAAGAGGTCATGTACGTTTCTCGGCCCTGAAAAGTGGTTTAATAATTATGAGAGATTGCCAGAAAACTATTAGACCGATTAAGTCGAACCTTTTTTTATTGTAAAGAGTGTCTTTTGCAGGAAAAAAAACATACACTAAAAAAAATACAAAAAAAGGAGCGGCTTCTCGTTTCTCTCGAAACACCACTTTTCAAAACGGTGGGCATGATAACTGTCTCAGCATTCGTCCGATTAACTTCATTTTTTAAATACATATTCCTAATGAGATTCTTTATAGGTGACACGCCGCGATAAAGAATCTCATTAGGAATATGTATTTAAAAAATGAAGTTAATCGGACGAATGCTGAGACACCACCGTTTTGAAAAGTGGTGTTTCGATAAAAACGAGAAACCGCTACATTTTTTTTGTATTTTTTCTTAGTGTATGTTTTCTTTCCCGCAAAAGACACTCTTTACAATAAAAAAAGATTCAACTTAATCGGTCTAATAGTTTTCTGGCAATCCCTCAACCACTTTTCAGGGCCGAGAAACGTATATGACCCCTTAAGAAAGGGTAAATATAATGTTAAAAATCTTTTTAAGATCAATTTCTACGTTAATTTTTGCCAAAATTTTAACAAAATTTATAATTGTCTAAAATCATATTTATATTATTCTGAAAATAAATGAGTCATTAAGAAACTGAAAAGATAAAAATAATTAACACGCATAAAATAGAAAATAATGGATTCTTTCGTTCAATTAACGAGAAACACAATGTAAAAGGCACGTTCTTTATTAGCTTTTTAAAGGATTTGTTAGAAAATATTATCTTGATATAAAAAATAAGCTTATTCACGAGCACTTCGACCAAACTCCGATTAACTTAATCGTTGATCAGTCCATTGCAAATGACCAATTGGATTTGCTCATTAAGCAGATTAATAAATGCGATTGGTCATTTCCAGTGGACTAATAAACGACTAAATTAATCGGAGCTTGGTCGAAGTGGCCCTCTCAATCCTTTAATTTTTAATTTCTAGACAATTTAAATACAGTTTCTTCGCTGAAATAAGCTACAAAATTTTACGAGTAAATTCACACAAATAAATTACACAAGTGTAGGTCCGTTACATGATTTCCGCTATCTGTATCCGTCATGATCCATTATGTAGAGTATTAGGTGTGCTCGTTACACTCATCAAAAATCACCCCGTGAGACTGGAATTTCTTGTCTAAGAGTTTAACGATCGATCTTAGCACCCGAGCAATAAAAAAGACGCAATAAGGCGTACACACATCCCTGCAAAAATCAACTGTGTTGAGAATAATGCTTGGCTTACCCATATTTTGTCACTATACGAATGTCGCGAATTTTAATCGTAAAACGCGTTAAAAACGCTTTTTTCTTCATAAGTACCCAATTGCTCTTAACTTAATAACCAAAAACATGTCACTTTAGTCTGCAAAATTTATGTTTTCTATATTGTATAAATATAATAAATATATGTATAAATAAAATATTCCATAAGAAGCGATTCCCGATGGTATTGTTTTTCAAAATAAAAATAAACACGAAAAAGATAGCGCAGGTGCACTTTGCACGAAGTTTCTCGATTGTCATCTCACGACTTTTTGATGCATTAAACGGTTCATTGGACAAACCATTTTATCTTCCTTCTATCGCTTCCCTTTCGATCAAGACTTTTATTATTATTGCTCAGTAAAAATAGAAAATAATATATCTTTGATAAAATTTTATTTCCCTTTCTCGTTCGATGTCTCGAAAACAATCAATCATACGTAAAAATGTCATACGACATAATTTGTAGAGCGTAAAAAAAGCTTTAAAATGAGCTCCGATTCGACCTTGTAACTTTATTAGAAACCGAGTTATCGCGGAAAAACCATTTTTTCACATTTTTTACTCCCGTAAAAAAAGCACACGGGAAACAGAGGTCGAAAACTTGAGATTAAGCTTTTCTTGAGCCCCCCAACACCCCCCAAAAGAAAAATCCTGGGTCGGAATTATGTCTTTTATAATCCGTTTTTTTGTACATAGTGACTGGACTATAACGAGTTGCCAGATTTCCTTACGATAATGAGAATAGTACCAAATCCATATACAACGTCCAAAACAGATATCCTTAAATTAACGTCGAATATCCTAAATAAATTACACGTAATACATCATCTATAAGTACAAATGTTTCAATTTACATTATTGACCTGACTGAGGCAATAGTTATTGTCACACGGCGAACTCCACGCCTCAGTTAATATGACAAGCAGCATGCGTAAAATAAAAAATGGTCCATCGTCATGAGCCGAAATAGAATTTCATATTGGCAACTTGATTCCTGCTCGAGTCTCGTTACCTCGAGGCCTCTCATCGCTTTATGCAAACAGCACAATACTTGTCAGTGCGACAGCATAGCCGGAAATAGAAGCCCGGAGATAGCTATTATGGCATTGGACTGGCTGGAGTCTGAATCTGTTGACTCGGCAAATAGGAAAAGCGTATACTAGAGCCTAGAGCCTATGCAATGTTTGCTGAGACGTTGCTAAAAGTTCTCTGGACAATAGGTGAAGATATTACACATTACCGGAATATATTTGTAAGTCTCATATATCGCAATTAACCATTAGCCGACTAATTGTTAACGCGCACTCTCTCTCTTTCTCTCCTTCTCGCAATCATAATATAAACAAATCTATCGAAATCAAACTAAATATAATAAAATCAAATATAGCATAAAAATATTTCATAATCATGCGACATAAATATAGTTCCTATTTCTCCTAGTAACAACCAAGTTACGAGATGAAAAATATTTCACCTTTACGGAGAATCTGTAAAATGTTACGTTTTCAAAAAAAAAATTGTAATGCCACTCTCAGACATGCGCAAAAAGGCAAAAAACATTTTGCGAAATATAAATGTAACAGTTCGAGGTCATAAAAGTTCAAAGGGAATAAATTCTTGAAAAAATAGTTGGAAAAGACCACGCTATAAGCTCATCAAAAACAAAAATAAAAACGCCTGAGAATTTTACCTGACCATTTGCACGATTATACGCGTTTATGTTCTGCCATGATAAGTCCTTTAACAAAAAGAACAGTTTTAACAAAGATGGTTAATAAAAGTAATCAGTAAAAACAATAAAAAGTAAAACCAGAATAACGGATAGAAAAAGTAGATATGCTTCGTTAAACAATATTGTACTAACGATGAAAGTACATTCAAATTAAAAACCCCGCAGAGTAGAAGGAAGACGTAGTGCGAATCAAAGAGATATTCTTCGGTGAATTCCAGAGTATTAACATTTACGTAATAAAACGCTGATCACGTAGATCAACGTAGCTACCGCACCTACTAAAACCGAATTAAACTTATTGCGTCGGCCAAGTGCGCCCTTAAATTAAATTAAATTTCCATGCTATAAAAGACGATAAATTTCCGCTCTGTCGAATCATGAAAGGAACATCCGGGATATAAAAGTGAGATTTAAATTATTTTATCTTACTATACTTTCTAGATTGTACGCCCAAGCTAAGTCCGTTACAAAAGAACAGCACAGGTACGGAAAGTGAATAAGGATCAGTATGGCGTGAAGAGAGAGAAACCGGCCGAGTAATTCGATAAAATTGACCGAGTTATACTCCTGCATGAACATCGACCCACTCCCTCCTTGCACGCCTGTCCACCGTCGTCACACAAATCTAATTCCTATTCCTGATATAACCGAACACGTGCCACCAATTGCAGAATATTCAGTCGAAATTACATTTCTTTCGAAATTTTCCGTCGTAACCAGATCGCGATCGAAGGAGAATGCGGACTGGAAGTCGAAGTCGAGATCCTATGAAGCATGCTGACGCGATAAGAAGTTATTGCTGAGGCAGCATCAACAATAGATAAGCCCTCAAGACTCCATCTGCAATTCCGACGATGACTTTCTTCGATCACGATAAAGCTATTACTGTGCATTTTGCACATCTCTCAGCAAAAGTTATTGGAATTTATGCGCGGAAATATTGCCGGCAATAAAAGACTATTCAAAAAATTTTCAATACGTGAATTCATAAAAAAAATAATAAATACTAATAAATGATAAAATGATAATTAAATAAAAATAAGAAGTAGTGTTAAAAAACCATATGAGTACATTTCAAAAACAGATATTCAAAAAAAAAGATGTTACATCAGATAAATAAATAAATTATAATTAATATACATTTCACGGAATCGGTGACGAGAAAAGACTTTTTTATTACGGCAAATTCCTAACAAATAGCAATAAAATTATCCAAAAGGACAATATTCTTAATAACCACAGAAACTTTCGTTATTCACAAAGTTAAAATGTCACGCACGAAGCACGATTATTTTATTACAGTTTGACATTTATCTAAAAAAAATATATATTTCCTCTATTTCTGTATTCTCACCACGGATTTATATGTGACTAGCTGGTTACCCGGGCTTCGCCCCGGAGGACATATGTAATAAGACACGCAAATAGTCTCTCTATCTCTCTCTCATCTCTCTGTCTCTCTTTTTCTCTTCGAAAAATTAATAAAATTTTTGAAAGATTGGTAACGAAAAACTATACAGTTTATAACACCCCGAGATATTCTACCTCTGTTTTATATATAATTCTTTAAGATTCGATAATCCTACATAAAAAAATAAATTGTAATAAAAAAATAATACACATCGTGGCAATTAAACCCATCCTCGAAAAATTAATAAAATTTTTGAAAGATCGGTAACAAAAAACTATACAGTTTATAATACTTTCCTAGAAATTCTACCTTTGTTACAATTCTTTAAGATTTGATCAATTATTTCCCGAAAAATTCAACAAATTTCTGATAATAATTTCCAAAAAGATCGGTAACAAAAAATTATACACTTTATATCACAAAATTCAATTCTTTGAGATTCGGTCAATTAATTCCTGAAAAATTGGAAAAATTTCGGTACCAGTTTCCAAAAAAAGCGGTAACAAAAAATTATACACTTTATGTCATTCCCCGGAAATTTCTACCTTTGTTTCATATAAAATTCTTTAAGATTCGGTCAATTATTTTGCGTAAAATTAAAAAAATTTTAAAAATCGGTTTCCAAAAAATCGATAACGAAAAACTATACACTCTATAGCACTCCCCGGAAAATTCTATTTTTATTTTATATGGTTTTTATAAAAATTCGGTCCAATAGTTTTTCAGTTAAAAACGTTCAAACATACACCACCCGTAAGAATTAAAAAAATTAAAAAATTTTTTTCCAGAAAATCGGTAACAAAAAACTATACACTCTATAGCACTCCCCGGAAAATTCTACCCCTATTTTGTATGGTTTTAATACAAATTCGGTCCAATAGTTTTTAAGTTAATAACGTTTTTTTTTAATTTTTCTAATTCTTACGGGTGATGTATGTTTAAACGTTAATAACTTAAAAACTATTGGACCAAATTTTCACCACAAGTATATGAAATAGGGGTAGAATTTTCCGGGGAGTGCTATAGAGTGTATAGTTTTTCGTTATCTATTTTCTGGACACCAATTTTTTTAATTTTTTTACCCGTAAAAATTTGAAAAATTAAAGAAATTGGTTTCCAGAAAATCGGTAACGAAAAAATACACACTCTATAGCACGTTCCAGAAAATTCTACTTTCTAATTTCATATACTTGTGGTAAAATTTCGGTCCAACAGTTTTCAAGTTATTAACGTTCAAACATACACCACCCGTAAAGATTTTATATTGTATAATATTATTAGTATAGATTTATGACGAACCGTATTGCAGAGAAAAAAAGAACTGTAGTAACAAAGTTTGTTACCACTTTATAAAAGTCGTTGCGAATAAGCCGCATAAACGAAAACGAAATAAGAACGCGAATAAAAATAACTTTTGATATTAATTCGTACCTACGAAAACTTTCTATGTGATACTCTCTGCTATTTCCAGTTATTTATTTGGCCACAATTAAATATCCCTCAACAAAAGATCAGATTTATGTAATTTTAAACACATTCATTGATTATAGCATTGAAATGACGTATCAATATTAAGACGGCACATGTACAATATATTATGAGAGATATCGACCAGATACATCGCTCTACTCTGAATACTAATTATGGAAAGCGGATCCAATTTAGCCGACACCTTGATAACCAAGTTAAGACTCCTCGTCCATGAGGGACACGCTACAATACTGACGTGCGCACAGAATAGAATATCGCCATATGCTCGTGAGATTAACAGAATCTACAATAGTGTTTTAATTTGCGTTTACAAAGAAAACGCTTTTCCGTCAAAGATAACAGGTATGTTCCTTTTATATAGCTACACTCTTTCTCTTTCGTTCTTTCTACAAAGCTTGAGCGTGTACCTGTTTCCTGAGTTTAAATATACGGACAGTCTGAAAAAAAAAGTAGGTAAAAGAGAAAAAGATCTAATATCGTGCTCGTTAAAGTTCAAAAAGAACGCAATATAATTAAACGTACGAGTATAATCCGGCTACATAGCTACATATGTACCGATTTAGCGATAGTTATTATACATGTATAATCCTATATACTTTTATGTCTATATTGAAAGCAGTTTTCATGATATTACGCGAGTAACCAGTTTGCTCTTTTCGATAATGTACAGGAAATATATGAAATTTTTATTTTGTCAGCCAACTAGACGAACCTCTCAAAAATATGCGATCTCTCACGTACAAAGTCGTTTAGCATATTTTTCGTCGACATTCGCTCGGAGACATGTTACCTTACTGCCAGAACTCAGGAACGCGCGTTACGTTGCCATATTCTCGTCAGTCTCTCCCCGCGTTCGCGTAATTTATGCGCTTTAATTAGCCGAGATGCCTGGAGGACAGGCAAGCTCTTGCCGTTATCGTAACTCCGCCATTTTCGGCGACGCGAGAAAACGATGGAAATCTACATTGCAAACTTCACTCACGTTTTGTGTTCAAAAAAAAATATGGAACATCTAAGGCAACGCTTTTAAATTGCAAAAGAAAAAAATCAAAAATAAATCGAACCCGAGTGAGGATAAATAAATCGCAAACCGTTCGTGAACTCTTCATTGGGAATTTTTCCAGCCCCTCGCCTCGCAGCAACATCAAAGTAATCAAATCGATACCTTCCAATCGGATTCCGAAGACAACCGACCGTTAATTATTATCTGTTATTTGAGCTTCTTGCCTAGAGGTATAGGTAATGGCATCAGTTTATCAAATTGTTAACTTTTTCGATATTATTTGAAGACACGTTTCATGTGTAAAAGACAAACAAAAAATAAGATATTTTTCCTTAATAAAGCTTTACCTGCAGACACTATTTGTAGTTTTTTAACTTGCGACATTAAGTTGCTTTGGGAATAATAGAATCTTAGAAAAAAAAAACTAATCTTACACAATTTTGAGAAGCATATAAAAATTGCTATAACTTTTCATTAAAATAAATATTTTCAAATTACATTGTGCAAGCATAGTCCAACATTAATCCCTGCGCAATAGTTATTATTAAAGAATCCAAGTAACAAATAAAATAGCAGACTTTATAGCTATACAGACTGTACAGACTATACAGACTTGGATAAATGTCGAATGTATTTCTTTTCTTTACGTATACTTTTCGGCTACTGTTGTCTTGGCAGCTTCACGCAGGCGTATAGGTAAGCAGGCTTACCTGAAGCACTGATTTATCGAGTCCCGCGACGAGGGCGGAAACTGAAGTAGAGGGTGACGGTGAAGACGAAGCCGAGGAGACGGAAGCAGAGGGGCTGCTAGTCGCTACGGGGGTCGACGGTGACGAGGGGGCGGGAGAGGGTGACAGCCCCCGTGAGCCCCCTGCAGCTGCACCCGCCGCCCCCTGTGCTGCGGTGCCTACACTCCTTTCCACTTCTGTAACAGGGAAACAAAACCATATCTCCATTAGAGCGTGGGTGGCGTCGTCGTGTCGTAAAAGTCGGCAGGCCGTATCTCCTGCGGCCGCCTGCCGACGCCGACGTGACGAAAATTGATGCGCTCTCGGTGCATCAGGAAGCAAAGCGAATATTCAGACATCCGTTTTAGCGACGCTTCCGTGTGCCGTTCCATGCGTACATCGAATTATCGATCATTCGAGCTTATCGGCGATAACGATTGTCACGAGTCACGCACGATTGAAACGCTACACGGCTATATCGACAGATCAGAGATCTGAATTGTTGAATTTCCAATTGCATTTATAGCTAACACTTTGTATAGAAAACACTAGTATTACATCTTGTCAGATAAAGAATACCCTGGCATTATTCTCTGTCAAAATTATAGTTATTTATCATTTCTAACTGTTGTCTATTTTATGAGAGAGAATACGCCGTTTTGTGAATACATTGTCTCTCTATTATACATATTTTGTATGTATATATATATATATATATATATATATATATATATATGTGTGTGTGGGTGTGTGTGTGTGTGCGTGTATATTACATTTTTTCCCTCTTGATACCTGGTAAGATTTATATATAAAGTAATTCACACAGAATTTTCCATACATTCTTTCCGATTAAAAGTGCATTTATCCAATATTTGTTATACATGTAAGTAAATTGTAACAATAAAAATGGTATATAATATAACCTACAATCGTAACTGCAAAAGGAGAGATCTATTTTTGCGTACAATGTACCGCCTCGCGTTTTTCGTGAAAACAGGTAATTTTCCAGTCGATCCGCTGTCGTTGTATTCTTTCTCACGTGCGGTGACACAATAAAACGGGAAAGGAAAATTCGCTCAGAGGGGGAGAAAGATAGAAAGAAAGAACCGAGGCGAAATGGTTTCGAGGCACGTACCGTAAGATGCACGGTCAATTCATTGAATAGGGAAGTAACTTTCATAGTTTATAAGTTTACCCGCTTCACATCCTACCGGATCGAGTCGGAGCGCGATCATGCATATGGAGAATCCCAGGTGAACCCTACGCAGGATCGTTGAAGGCGAGCTTAATGCCCGTCTCTAATGTAATTGAAAACTTTCGTAAACGCTTTTTCTACCCCTCGCGATTTGTAATCCTCTTCTACGAACGTTTAAGCGCTACTTAAAATCGCATTGATGTACCAATCAGCAATGACACGAAACCCTGTTTCTTTTCTTCTACTTATGTTATAAATATCAATATATGTATATATAATTCAATAAAAAGTAAAACAATAAATTTTAAGTAATTTGCGATTATTCTTAATAATAATTTGTATCAATTGATGCATCCGTATGCAATAATGCAATCATAATCAAAAGTGTTTATAATATCAATTTGAAATAATTAATACTAAGTGCATTCATGAAAATTTCTACAGTTATCTTAAATTACAATATTAAATTACAATATTAAAATTGAAAATATATTTTATATTGTTGCAGTATATTCCGAGATAAGTCAGATTTATCATATAACTACACTTGTGCTCGGTAAAACGGGCTTGTAAAATACATCAAATAACGTTTGGATTAATCAGTAATTGGTCATAATATACCCCTATGGTATAGCATTCATGCAGCATATGTATTTATCATTTAACAAACTAAAACGGAAGTCTTTGATAATTTCACTCAGCGTTATTAAGCACAAGCATTGTCATATATGAGAGAGATAAAACTGATTCGATCATATTGCAAAAATTATATATTATTCTCTCTATAAATGCAATAATTCAAAATAAAAATCGAATTGTAAATCACACAATAAAATCAGAAAAAATGTAAACTAGTTTCGATAAGGAATACAAAAGGCATAAAAAATACAAAAAAAATTTTATTTCGCCTAGCATTAATGTTTGAACATATTTTTATCCGTAATTCAAAGATTGTCTCCAAAGATCATAACTTACGCATAAAACCCGTCTCGGTCTAGTTTTACAGAACCTATTATATTTTTACTCCCGAGGATTTTTTCGCGCCAGTTAGTACAGACAAGCATTATCTTAACAACTGATTCTGTCCCCGTTTTATTGCTGAATTTCGCTGTACTATCTAAAACCGGCAATGAGGCAAAAAGGAAAAAGTACGAAAACAGTGGGCGAGATTAAGGGAAAGCAGAGAGAAGCAAACGATGAAGCAAAGTTCGGTACGAAAGGGCAGTTTACCCGCGTAATTACTCACAAACCGCGAAACTTCCACCCAATGAAGAAATATTTCTCCGACCCCAACGAAATTTTTCAACGCATTCGGTGAACTTCGAGAACGAGTTGTATGCTTGGCATGCGTCGACCACTTTGTCGCCAAGACACGGAAGAGCAGTGGATAAACGGCGTTGTTAATTCAAAGGAGAAGCAGTTATGCAAACGTACTGCGAAACATATTTGCCGTAAAATCTCAAGGATATCCATCCGCCTTCAAAAGGTTCAAATTTCTACACGTTCCATCTCGTCCACTCGCGCAAATTGTGTGCATACAATTTGCGAAGTTGAGAACCGTACAAATCTCCGCAGAAATAGCCCAACTTCCAAGAAGAGGATGGCTACTCCAATTTAAAGACTGCCTTGTGTAATTTTGTGTCCAGCAAATTGAATTAATAAAAATCATGTTAGTCAAACGCAAAATAAACGTAAAATGTTCAAACCGTTGATAAATATCTATAGAATATAGGTAAATAGAAAATAGAACAACAATAAAATTTGTCAAAATGTTACGCATATATTGATAAAACAAGTTAAATAATAGAAAAAACTTTGCTGTATTATATTACACAATAGATATACATAATTTGAAAAAATTATTATTCTATAATAATTATCTCTATTTATTAGAAAAGTGCTCTTGAATAATTTAAAAGTTTCCTAACTGCTATCGCAAAAAAAAATAAAATAGTATAAACAACAAGAACTTGGAATAAATATAATTGTGAGGGAGAATAATATATCAAACGTAGGAAATTTACTGTAGCTGTCGCATTAGCATACTAAATAACCGTACGCCATATGGTAAATATATGAGTGCACGTACATAAGACTGAATTTCGCGAGAGAAGAGAAGGAACTTAATATAGATAAGACACACAGACTTCGGTGCATAAACCACAGAGCGTTCGTAAAGTTCTGTCATAAGTCGTCGCAACTTCTAAGCCCTATACACGCTGGAGTTACATAGTCTCCATGGCGGTCGGATGAGTTACGATACACGCTAAATACATAATAACCATGACGGTGCATACTCGGTCTCGCTCGCTTCTGTTCTCATCAGATTATGGTAAGCAGGAGCGAAATCCGACTAGTCAAGAGAGTTGATCTCTACGCAAACTTCTTCGCAGATGCCATCGAAAGATACAAACAACGATACGTGCTGATTCTGCACAAAATGCGCATACACTTTCTCTTCTTTCAGACTTTATTTAACATATATCAGATAATCATCTCGTGTTCCGTGCAAAATGTGATAAATAAATTTTACTCGAGAACATAACTTTGCTTTTATACATTTAATAATTCTAACTTATTCATGGATATTTCTTGCGCATAATCGTACGTTGAATAATTTTCGGTATAAGAATAAAATATACACAATATATGTATGTATATGACGATATCGTCTTTTTTATAAACTGTCAAAATACAGAATCAAAAAGTTTGCATACTTAATAAAGACTACATTATAAAAAATACATGATTTCATAAATTATCTTTAAAAAGTAATGTGTAGATTATAAATATCTCTAACTCTTTTTGTATTCTAAATAAGAATTTATATTCTTGGAAAAATAATAACTCATTTAAGAAAAAATCTAAATGCTTTGATTGAAACGTGATATTTTTGTAAAGATATTTTCGAAGTTCAAAAAATGGATCGCGTTTTCTCTTATTAATTTAGAGAGCGTAACGCAAATGATACTTCCTGATGCTGCACGGCCTGAAGGAAAATGGTCCTTGAAGAGGACATTCGTAACATTTGTCGCTGCAGCAGCTGCTATAGGAGCGAGTTATTACTCCCGTAACAACGGCAACGGGGGTGGACCATTTTCGACGCCGCACGACGAGTATGAATCACATGGTTACCGATTTTCCAACATTCCCAACGCATATCGAAAGCAAGAAAGCCGAATCATGCCGATCAATCATTGCAATTAGTGTGCAGTAATTTAGATTTATAACAACAAAGTTATCAAATATAACAAAGTCATTAATTTTCCATTCAAAAGCGAATGTAAGTTGCAAATAAGAATAAATATGTGGAATAAATGTACTCGGAGACTCGGAATGAACAACAGAATCGCCAGAAGCTCATTAAACGCGAAACATGTTTAATGAAGTGTACGAGATATAATAAACGATGTGTACGCGCGCGCGCGAGGATCAAACGATAAATCTTTAGTGTGACAGTGATGTCTTATCGAAAAAAGCTTTATGCACGATCCGATATCCAAAGATAAAAAAAAATGTCTTTTCTCGATTGTGAAGTTAACTTGTAACATATCGATTGAATAGATCGCTACAAATCTTGCACAGCAAGTTTATTCAATTTTCAACAAAATGGAGATGCAATCTTGCTCTGGTCAATGTGGTTAAGCTAGACCTGAATAGCTTAACGAGATTTATGAAGTTCTTTCATTACTTTTTCAGAACGGGGTTAGAGAAGTAATCGGATTCTTCGAGATTAAAGGCTCGTCCATTGACTCCGCTTCCATTCATTTCAACTTATTCTACTAAATCTCTTAGTGGCCAGGCCAGAGTTATTCTTATCCCTAATTATCAGTCTCTATGATATAATCTTCATTATCTTAATCCCCGTCTTTGCCACATTCCGGTTTATACGCGTAATCCTATTTATCTATTTAGAACGACACAGAGTTTGCAATATTTTTATAACTTGCAATAAGCGCGAACATTATCTTTGCAAAGATATATAATTCTATACCTATATAAATTTAGAAAATATTGCATAATTATTTGGAAATTATTCCGCAGTCTCGAGCAAAGATATAATTTTGTCATTTTACCTGATATTGCCTGATCAAACTCTTACAGCCGCGACATGTAAAGATTTGTAAAGATAAAATTCACAACAAATCGCTCTTACAAACATTCTCTTACATATTTATGATGCCAATGACGAAACGAAAGAGTAACAGCGCGGGCGCCACGCCAATGTTTTCGCAGCGGTATAAAATCTCGCGCCGCTTGAAAGTATACGATTTGTACGGTATAAAGTAGAAGAGCGACGATCCAGCTCAGACCGTTGCCGTTGAAGTAGAAATCCCTTGTTAGCAGGCTGCTACAACAAGGCGAGGCGAGGCGAAGCGAGGCGAGGCGAGGCAAACGCTGCCGCGGGATGACCCGCCGTGAAAAATAGGACGAATTTACAGCGGGAAGCATCAATTCTCTTCTCGTGGCAGCAGTTTTATTCCAGCAAGGCCGCGCGGGGTAGGAGGGGGGAGGAAGGAAGGAAGGAGAGTACACAGATACTTGGATCTTTCCTCCCGGAGGTGAAAAATAGGAAAGGCGCGTTGCGAACACGGCTTAAGCGTCCGTCTGTCCGCCTGTCTGCCAGGGATAAGTGATGTGACAGTACAACGGAGATGCGAAGGGAAAAGCGAAATGGCGGGAGGGCGGTCGTATAGCGAGCAACACGGGGAAGAAGCGAGGATGGGCCGTGAATGAGAGTGATGGATTGCACGCCGCCATCCACTGACACTCTTCCACCAAAGGGCAGGTCGCCTATTCTACCGCGGAAACCGGAACCCACAACTTGTGCCGTCTACATTTCCGGTCGGCTGAACGACGATCCGATCCGAACGGCAGCACGAATCCGTGTCTTTCCTATTGAAGGGTCTTCAACCGGTATTACTGACAACGTGCGGTTCGCGTGGGTTTACGATTCGCGCCGCGGCGTCTCTTTCTAGACTATACTATTCTTTACTCTCTAAATTACTCGTACTTGCATTCATGTAATATAAGCAAAGAACAAAAAATCATTTAATTAAGATTTATTTCTACCATGACGAATTGCATAATATATCCATAAAAATATACTTAATAGATATAATTTAACAACATTATTCTTTCTATTTCTGGTTAATTTATGATATTACAAATTAATTTATAAAATTATAAAAAATAATTTTTGTATACGTAAGCCAGTTTACGATGTACATAGTCTGCACTAATGTCTGACAAAAAAATTCAAAATAAAAAATTAGACAATTACAATAAATAATAAAATAAATTTTGTTTTAAAACCAGGCACGTTTTACAATTCTAATGAATAGGATAAAGTTAACACATTTTTTATTTTATTTTTTGTTAAAAATAAATTAGCTTTATAATTATTAAATATTCTTTGTTGTAATATAATAAAAACAAGATTTACGATGAATATAACAGGTGCAAATTAATTTCCTGTTTTGCTATGTAAATAAGTATAGTGACGTGAAATTTATTCGCGGCAACTCAAATAAACTTAGTATCGGCAAGCAAATTTCACGAGTGGAAGAAAAAGCGCCGTAATTTTAACGTGTAGCCAAGAAATAGGAACGCAGAAATAAATATTCGCCGCTTGCACAAGGGTCAGAAGTACCGTGGGACTGTTAATACTTGGCAGTGCTCTTAACCGGTAAAAATAAACGGCGAGCTTAGAGAAAAGTAGAAGAAACCTAAAAGGACCGAAAGAGAAATAAAAAGATCCTGCTGCAAACATTGTTGAATTATACGCCGTCTCGCCAATTAGCTTGTAGCGACTCGAGACACAATTAAACATGAAAGACAGCAAAAGATATAGGATGGAACGGAATAAACTAGATGCTTATAGGAATATCTCGATATCCGTTGGAACGACATTTATGTTTTAGAGTACGCATGTCTCAGTACGTCTATTTACGTATATGTAAGTGACAACCATGTATGTATATAATAATATGTATGCGGATTTTGGACCTATTGTTAGATCACGGAGAAATTTAATTATAAGATCAAGTGTTTTTCAAAATATTTTTATTTTTAGTTCATGTATTATTTAAAATTTTATGTCAATATATTTCAAATCTATAGGTAGGTACTGATACAAAATTTTAAATAATATATAAATTAAAAGCGATTTGTGTGTGGAGTTATATCTAAAAGCAACACACAGAAATAGTAAAAACTCCTTGAAGAAACTTCTGTTGGATCGATTCGCAAGCATACAAGACAAGAATGACAAGATGATAAGGACATTCCTGTGTGTACAGGCTGAATATTAATACAATCGAGCTTAATTAAACGAATAAAAAAATGTGGACCGTGCGGCGTGCAATATAATTATACCAACGATCTAACTTGAATTACGCGAACGCAACAAGAATAAACCAAAACTCCTGAATACATGCAAACGCATTATTACATTATTGCGTTATTACAAAATGTATAAATTCGGATTCATTCGTTTATCCCTATTAGTAGAGCGAAAAGAATATCAGAGAATATTGCGCGCCCGTTAAATAATTAAATGCGAGCATCTGGCTAAAAAAATTATTATCCGGAGTCCACGTAGAAATTCGTCGACAAAGTCAAAACAAATGTATTGTACACATTAATGGACAACGCGGATTATCGTGACATCGCGGCGGTACAAATGCGACTAAATCAATAAAATCTGCACGAATGACGCATCAAGATTGGAATTAAAAGATTTGAGCGGACACAGATAAAACGGAGGGTCCTTTTCTCCGTGCGGTAATAATAGTAACTATAAAATTTATTTTTATTAAATTTAAACTTTCGATATAATAAAACATAATTTCGATATTGAAATCTTATTAATAGCTTTGATTAGATTTGGACGATGTAACGATTATATGAACTTAGCCGAATCGCTATATGAATAAGTAACGTCGTCAGAATTTCTGACAAGTATATTTTCGTGAAAACACAATCCTATTACCGATCAGTTGGGCTTAAATAAAGCCGCGTAATTACGAATTAAAATTAAACTGCGTTGGTTATTAAAAACTACAATAAATTGGCGAAAATCTCGTGAACGCGGTATATATAATATAATAACTAATTTAATCGAATATATGGGTGAGACCTGTTTCCGCTTTCAATAAAGGTCGTTAAGTATTCCGGCGATGGTGGAAAAAGGGAAGTACCGATGCCCCTCCCCCTCTCTGTGAAACCATCACGGCAAAGGACGAATTAATCTGGCTTCGCGTAGAGGGACCTTTTCTGCCCCACGTTTTCGATGTAATTGAATCTCTCGTCTTTGCCAAGGCAATTGTACCACGCCCCTCTACCCGACAATCTAGAGCTGCTCTCTTACCGCGAGAAATTAATCTTCCTTTCCGCGGGAGCGATTCCATGATCGGTAAAAAAAAAGTAATAATAGAGATCTATATAATTCGGCTCTCTGAACCGAGCACGAACACGAGTTTTCTCGCGTCGCGTCGGTGCCGATTAAAAATGAATTCATCAAGCGGTGTTTGTCGAACAATTAAGGTCAGTTTTACGATCAAAGTGCATTCACGATCGGAAACAAACCACGACTCTTACTCTGTTTGAATAAACGATTAATTGTACTGTTATCTGACAAAACTACATAAATTGATTTCTATCGAATTACTAATTAAACGAGCTATAAACATCGTTCTCATTTGCATGTTATCGAATATATCAAGATAATGATACTTTCTATGAATAATTCATATATTAATTTTGTCGCATATATTTACACTGCTATCCAAACACGGTTAAATTTTCACTGTGCTTAAAGAAGAAAAACCATAAATATAAACGCATGCCTCTTGTTGCACGCAAATATAGCAGTAAGATTATCGGCAGTAGGATTTCATTTTTTATCTATTCATCGAATAGATAATATCATTAATTATTCTAAATTTTATTTTAATAATATAATAGTTAATTCTTTTAGCTAAAGATATATGCGTTTCTATATAAATAGTGTACGGAATATTATAAAAATACGTTATAATATATACTTAAATAAAGCAATCAAATTTTGGCTGTCACTATATGATCCGCTAGAAAATATTTATTACATCTAACAAAAATATTGCACAAGTAGCAACGCGAAATAATACCGGTTAAAGAGGAGAGCAACATCCAAATTCCATTAAACCTTATCATATTAGGATAATAGGATTGCTTTTATTACAGTCTCCTCGAACAAGGATTTCTGTTTATCAGCTCAAGACACTCCTTCCTCATTCTTCCAGCTGTATTCTCTCCCCGCAGAAAAGATCGAAGATGATGACGAAGAGAGAGAGAGAGAGAGAGAGAGAGAGAGAGAGAGAGAGAGTGAGTGGCAAGGTAGACAAAGATGGAGAAAAATTACTTTCGTGATGAAACGTGACGGCAATACTAGAACGAAGATTGCAAAATGCGGACCACGCTTAAATATTAAACGCCATGTAAACGAAAGTTTTATCGACAGCTGGGCGCTTCGCTTACGGCACCGGCAACCTGGGTACTTTCCTTGAGACAAATTACGGGGCCGTGATTGAACATTACTATCCCTAAAATTAACCAGACTTCATTAAAACATTCGAGAGTTGTATACGTGTTAATAGCGCAGGAAATAATTATCATATTATAATTTGAATCGAAGCGTCTAATTTGCAAATATAATTTGAAATAGTCGCGAGATCTTGTAGATGCTCTCAAATAATCCCTATGACACTATATACGAAACTTGTAAGAAATTTTCATCGAGAGGTAATATTGGCTTTAAATAATTTGCCGGTTGTGCACAAAAATACTTCCTTCCTCTTTGTTGAAAAAGAATATAAATCATGTGCTTAAAGAAGTGGTCCGCAGCCGCGAAGATTCTCTTGTAAAGAAGATTACGCTGCCAAGGACTTTTCTCATTTTTCGCCGCGACGATCCAAATCAACATATTCATAAGATATTTATCAAAGATTCTCTTTGACGCCCGTTACTTAAATATGTCGCTGGCACAACAGAGTTTTTTTTCTTTATTTTATCCTATAAAAATTCAGTGTCCTGTCACCGACGCTTTTAAAAGAATAAAGATACAAACTATACAAAGTAAAAATATCAGTATAAAATGTCGCTGAGAAAATAAGCGAATATAGCTATATAAAATTTTTCACGCAAAAACGATGGTCATATTTCAAGTCGGTTTTCTCTGTATAATAGATAACAAACACGTTTCCAATATTTCGCTCCTCGTAAATATATCTTTAATCAGGCGCAGCCCTTATTGTTACGTTTTAACACGTGCGCTGGATATATTGTAACTCCGATAGCAAGCCTTCTCGTTACGTCAACAATCTCTCAAGCAAGCAATCATCTTAAATAACCGGAATCCGGATATATATGTAACTATGTACGCGAGTGCTTTGTTGCACTGACATGAGCCTCTCTTGACGTCATATATGCATAATTCAGGCATGCGTGTGTTGATACAACGCATGATAGTTATGCATATGTTTCACGAGGGTGCTGCGCCGCATATTTGTCATCCTGTGAGAAAGAGAGAGCGAGAGAGAGTAAGAGAAGAGAGAGAGAGGCCTCCATTCTAATGCATTCCATTGATTTCCTTGTCGTGGCCAATTGGCAAGAATGCATCACATACGTTTCCTCGACACTGTATCACAAAGCTGTCATGTCGCAATTGACAAAGGGATCATTGAAATGCCATTTGCATTAATAATAATCGAGCTTCTAACTCCATCGCATCTGTGTTGGTCGTAATATTGTATTGATAATATGTTCAAATGGCGAATATTTAGAGAGAAACAGTACCGGATATATCCAAAAAAAAAATAGAAAAAAAATAAAAATATAATTGATGATGCACCAACAAACACGACTTGCAGATGAGAATACACAAATAGAATTAATATTTTTGTTATAAATAGCAATTATATAAAAAATGACATTTTAGTGTTTTACTTTGATTTCCTTTTCACACAAGTTTCTCCGCGTGACTGAATTAAAAGATACGGTCGATTTACTTCGAAATATTTAATTATATCTAGTCCTGCTTTTTCGCTCACTTCTACCTCCTTATTTCGGTCGGCTGATCTTACTCCCCAGCAATCATTTTATCCCGAACGTACCGCGTCTTTGCCACATTCGTCGATGTTGGCGTCGTCGCGACATAGTCGTAAACTTCAGACACGAACGAGATCATCGAAACCTCTTGCGTCCGAGCGGGATTCCTTCGGTAAAAGCCCTCGCTCCCAACAAGCACGCGAATTACGAAGTTTACGATGCCGACGTTTATTCGCGGACGAAGTTGTCGTGCTACAACAGTACTTCCATTAGCTCCTTCAGAGACGGATTAAAGACCGGCGTATACAAAGAGAGAGAGAGAGAGAGAGAGAGAGAGAGAGAGAGAGAGAGAGAGAGAGAGAATCTGCGCATCAAATTTACTTGATTATTTAGAGTAGTTAATGCAGAAAATAATAATTCAACACGTATGTTTATTGCAATGGCACATTGCAGCGATTTTTTTATATGCCGATTAAGACAAAAATATGTAAAGAGTTAGAAAGACGTATAATATAGATTATATCGTTTATTATTATATATTTTAAAACAAATATATATTTATAATAACATATTTTGTCAACATTAATTTTACAATTATTAAGTTTTTATTTTCTGCAATAGTAATAACGCTTTGGATGTATTAAGTTAGATCCAAACTAAGCAACTAATTGCAAACAAACACAAATAAACCAGTACGCAACCGTTCACAATCATTGAAGCAAGTTGTTTATTCGCTTTGCTATATTCTATTTGCTTAGTCTGAATCTTGGTTTGGCTTCAGAGTTAAATAAAATAATAAGAATTAAAAATCCTGACGGATAATTAAATACATTATCAATAATGTTAATAAAAATACCTGCATAAATACAATAATAATAAAAAATTATGTAGTACAAATAATTTATACGGCAATGTTAATATTTTATTTCCTCGAAAGCAACTTATAATAAAATAATAACCTAAAATATATGTGTTGTAAAAATATTTCTCAAAATTTTTAAATATCACTCTTTCCCTCCTATAATTCCTGAATAATATTGCTTCCTCATAGAGAAAGCTTTGTGATGGTGAAAAAAAAATTTTTCAAGATTTTGAAAGAAATAGGTTTAGAGAGAGAATGTTCCAAAATGTCGAGAAATCATATTAGTAGAAAATGTCCGGAAGTGTGTGTGTGTGTGTGTGCGTGCGTGCGTGCGTGCGTGCGTGCGTGCGTGCGTGCGTGCGTGCGTGTGTGTGTGTGTGTGACTCTAAATGGACTCTATAGACACTCTAAAAAATCCTCCTGCGATTAATACGAATATTTACGCTATTTGATGATATTATTCATCGTGAATATTCTAGTAACCAATAGCTAAATAGAATTATATTTATTAAAAATATCTACCTATACACACACATAAATATCTAATTTAGTTTAATGGAAAACGACCTATGAATTATAAAAATTCGTATACCTATGCGAAGCGTTTCTATAACATATATTTAGATATTTAAATAAAATGGAAAAGTCAATGGAGACAACCACCCGATTTGAATCACATAAATTAATAATTCTTATATATAAAATTAGTTTCTATTGATAGAATTATCTTTTTGTTGTAATTATTTATCTACGAATAATAAGTCAATGCTAATTAATATGGAATATGGAAACGATGTAAATTCAAAACATTAAAGATATTGAAATTACATTAAAAGACTTTACATCATGCCAAGATTGAAAGTTGTTATCGCGGTACAGTTACTTTGCTGTAAGGTCTTCTTTTATCGCGACATCTCACGTCTCGTAAATCTCAGTATATCACGTTCGTCAATCTTGTTATTTTCTTCACCCTTAATTAAACTGATAATCTTACAATTTATCGGTCCGCATTCATTCGTAGCTGACAACAAAAGCAGAAATAGATTGAAAGCGAAGATGTAAGCAAAGGCGCGCTACTCAGATAGCTTTGTATCTCAAAGAATATACGATACACATCTTCAAATGACGTATAGAAGTGTATGGAAAACTAATGAAAAAGTCTTTTTCAGATCTTGGCAATGTTGCTTCCAACTGACCAGATATTTCCATTGATAATAACGACGAAAATCTACAAAGTTATAACACGTGTGTGTGTGTGTACGTCGAATAAATATAAAATAAATACAATACTAAATTGAGAACAACAATTAATCAAATACTATTAAATATATGCCGAAATACTTCTCGTCTTTAGAATTGCCTAATTTGTCAAATAATATATATTTTTCGAACTTGGAATTGTCATTCTTATCTTGACAATACATATTACCATATAAATATGCTGTTGTGAAGAGAACTTGCAAACGCAACACTAAACGCATATGTCTCTCTGGTGATCACATATCGGAGTATACGACAGCTATAATTTAAATCCGGAACATATCAAAGAGATAAAAGCCGCATTCGGGCCGACATTATCTGAGTTCAATATCAGAAGCGGGGCATACAAATGCCGGGAATGACACCGCTGCTATATTTGATAGCAAATAAGAATTCGGTATTACGGCATGTCGCGGTGGAGTTGGACCGGTGGTGTTTTTAGTTTACGAGTCTCGTTACTACTTTATCGTTTGTGTCGAGATCGATAACGTTCTCGCTATAACGATATATTTCCCGCCGGGTGATCCGCGTGCGGTAGCTTCGATAAATCCTGACGTACGATGCCTTCCTTCGTACTTCGTCATTCTCCGCCGCCCCTTTTCCCCCATACTTTCTTCCAACCCTCCCCGCCGTTACGTCGCGATATCCACGAGCGTGCTCGGACTTTAGATCAAATTTTTCTTTTTTGATACGTCCCTAACGTCTCGCGCAGTAAGCATTTTAGACGCATTGCGACGAGATGGTAGTAAAGAAATGAAGGAAATTATTACATTTTCTCTTGCATTCTTATACGTCTTCGAGAAAGAAAGGAACAAGGCATGGAAAAATGTGGAGGAAATTAAAAGGAAGAGGTAAGCATCGTAAAATTTGTTTTCTTCGCGATATAAATCTCGATAATCTTTATGTGTTACCTACCCGGCGGCGCGTTAGTTTACCGGGAACGTTTACCCGGAACTTTTATCGAGTACACAAAAGATGAAAACGAATGAAAGTGCAGAAAAGTTTAGCATGGAAAAAGCATTAGCTAATTTGCGATCGTCCGTTTTACCTTATCGGTAGAAATAAAAAAGTTTTTACGCGCGAGAACTGACCAAATTGTTTGCACGACTACTAAGGAAACGAATAAAGCTTGTAGATATATCATTTAAACTGAACGAACGAAAATAAAAAACTTCTTTAATCTACAATTTCCCTTGTACCAATGCAAGAGAATCATGGAAACTTTACAGACACCAAGATTCACAGTAAAAAATGTTTCAATCAATTTTAAGTCGGTAATCCGAATGCGATTAGTTATATTAACGATGATCATTGCAAACTCATTACAACAACCGTTTAGGAAGAGGTTCGCGAGTAAGAAACTTCGAAAACTGCAGTTGCTTAATGTATCCAGCTGCGAAACGAAAATAAATTGCTGTCTCGAAGCAGCTATTCTCCGCCTTTCGGCGAGACATAAAAAAATCTATTAAGCAGCTGCGAATATTTAATAACAACGAGAGAAGAAACTTCCTCTCACTAAGTGCGAACTACGGTAATCTTTTAACTCTAAACTAAGGATATTATTCATTGAAAGAGAAATATAGTATCTATATATACATATTGAATTTACAATATATAGTATGAACATTTAAACCTAGCATAATTAATTTATTTAACTAGATATTTACTTCTCTCTCTATATAAATTAACGTAATAATATCGCTAATTTGACTTTTGTTATCCGTGCTTATCGATTTTAGGAATTAATTCGGTATTCTGTGTAAAACTGAAATCTATCCATTTAACTGTATCATTCATTTTGACTCAACACCGATGATTTAGCTTCACCCGCAATAATGCATCGTCGCCCCTACGACCTGAAACATTAACCACCCAATTCTCCGTTCACATGCGTTCTGTCTGAGTGAACCGGAGCTAAATATCGGCCAGATAGCCACAATAAAACCGTTCGCACGTTTCGCATTCCCGCGTGTGATTTCAAATACGTAGCAACGCGCGGTACACCCGAGATTGCACGCGGCCGTAATAAAGGCCAGGTATGCCCCCTCCCCTCTCCCTCGTTGTGTATAGATATTAAATCGTGGTCGCTCATATCCGTGTGCACCCCACAGTGCGCGATATGACGTTAACAAAATTCCGCGAATCCCGTTGTCACCGCAAAAAATCGAGTACCATTGCTGGAAACAAACCAGATTAAAAATGGAACGCGAGAGATGCGGATTAATTTTTCCAGATTTTCCTACATTTTACATTGCCCTTTAATTAGCGATAATATATATGCACATATGATTTTTTTTTTTTAACTAAGTTACTGATACGAAGAGAAACGTAAATTACGTGAAACATCACGTAATCAAAATTTTCAAGTTCTCATACTTCATTTCATAACAAAAAAAATTAAAATCAGTTATCAAGCCACAAGAAATGCAGATAGAAAAACTTCGAAGTCATATGTTTCAATTGCTCTGAAATTTCCTAATAAATATTATTTCAAAATTGTTATTTATACAAATAAAACATAAAAAATAAAAAATAAAAATAAAAATAAATGAAAAAATCTGCTTTATATAATATATAAGTAATATTTTTCACACCACACATACAACAATGTTGTGATTATTACAAATTATAGAACTATAAAGAGAAGCACAATTTTAAAATTATTAGAAATTATGACATGTTGAGGCAAGAAAAATATTGCAGAACATTGTTTGTCAGCATGTTTTGCGTATCATATTAAAGTAAAAATGAAGTAGACGAAACAAGCCTGAGGCATGACAATACCTCATGAGAAATCTCGCTTAACCATGCTTGCGATTTAATAACGTTCGTAGACAAAACGCGCTTATACAACTATACGTGCGTAATTATTAACGCGTTGAAAAAGGGATGATTTTGGTGCAGTATAAGGAACGCAGGGTGACTCTGCCGCGCGCTATTGTCACTTAAATGATTATCGACATTTAAGGTATTCTCAGCTGTTAACAGCAATTACTGACGATGCGTGTATAATGGCATGTGGCATGTCACGCACACTTTGCAAACTCCAAGTGTACAGACAAATCGAATCACGCGACCTTAATATGTGTGCAGCTAATAAAAGAGCTAACAGCGTGGAAATTATGCGACTATTGCCGAATACTACCATTTAATTGTTTCCAGACGAAGAACTCGCATTGAATATCGCATCACGAATATCGTAATATAAAAGTTCTCGAACGTTTTCTCGTCAAGTATCGTTGCAAAAGCAACTCCAAAAATAATCATATTTTAAACTCAAATAAATAATTATTATGCCTTAAAATATTCACGTGTCAGTAATTAATAAGATAATAATGATAATAATTAATCTATAAGATTATAAAAGCAATACAAATTTTACAATAATTTTAATCAGAAAATTTAAATGAAATATAACCAAATAAAAAATCAAATTTAGTCTTTTTTATGAAATTAAACATGAAAGATTCAAATCTTTTATTACTAACTCTATATTGCTCCGATTTTGAGAATAATAAGCCGTCTATATATAAATTGTCTTAAGGTTTGGGTACGTTCCTCGTATAAAAACGCCTTGTAAACCCTGAGGGGGGAGACAATAAACACACATACATATAAATTGTCTTAAAGTAAATATGTACACATATATATACGTATAAGACGTTTTCGAAGTTCCATTATGCGATCGACTTTCGTATTTCAATAAAGAACATTGTTCTATAAAGATCGGTAAAAATCGTCGACTCGTTTCTACGATGTTATCACTGTGAAACGTATAGAATGACGTCATTCCGCAAAAGTATCCCAGGTGAGCGTCATTGTCAATTCAAGCCCAATTTAAGTCGGGAACAACTTTTAACAAACTTCTATCCCACCACGGAATTGGTAACTGTAAGGACAAACGCTGCCAAAGTCGCCTCGAAGTATGAGCATAATTTTAACACCCTGACTTCACTTGAAGACATCCTAAGGGTATTTGACACACTTGAAATTCCCATCGCGAGAAAATTATAAAAAGACCCTTTTCTCTGCAAACTTTAATCAGTGAACGAATTCAAAGAGGCTTTGGCAATTAGGTGCTTAATCGAACGACTTAAGATACGGATGAATTTTAAGTCATTTTTGAGATAATGATATAAAAATATATTTTAATAACAAATCAATGTGCCAATTCGTTTCATACATTAACAACACGTATCTCGCCTAACTCTTTTATTTTTTTTATTTTTATAATTTGTATAAATTCACAAAGTTATGAATGATATAGCGTTCCTCAATATACAAACTTTTCTAAATATCACTATGGAGATGCTTCTACGACTTTCGTATTCCCGCAAATATCGCCTTGTTCTCTATTGCAGTAGAAGTAGTCGCGAAATCTATCACTTTGTCATGAATAAATATCACGGGCCGATCATTGCATCGATTCGGGATGTTCGGGATTCACGGCGCTCAGCATCCACTATATAGCAAGTCACATCAGTGGTACGTGAAGACCGCTGCCGTGTCATATAAGAGCGGTGGAAATACGAGGAGAGAGAGAGAGAGAAAGAAGAGAAGAATGGAACGGGGGGATACTAACGGCGAATACGTGCGTTTGTTTATGTGCGTGTATGAGTATATGACGAGGGATGCATTCGGAGCAGTGTACCCCCGTGTATCGAGCAAATATTGATTCCAAAGACATATCTGTTTGCCTCGCGCCGGGCGCTTCGTATACGTGTGTCCTTCGTCGCTACTAAAAACGATTTCAGACTCTACAAATCGCGGCGATGTTTATCCATAGCCATACATATATAATGTTAGAATCATAAACAGTCTCGTGGATAGTGTCACCCATATAAAGCGTAAGCTAACCTATTATATCTTATCGAATGCGAATAAAATCTAAATATTTCCACAGCATGCCCTTTTAAGCATTTTTTGAGATGAATCGAGAAAATAATTCAAAATTTATAAAGATAGTACGTATCGATTAGTGAAATGTATAAATAAATAATCGCAAGTTCCGGCAAGCTAATCCAAGCATGAACCTAAGCGATAACGCTTATACGTTTCCGCAACAGAATTAGAATATATTAGGTAAATCACAAAATGGACCGCTAAATTGAAAAGCCGGTAATCCGTTTAAACGTCGATATCAAACAGATCGTGAACTCGGTTCGTCGCGCTTTGTTTACAGATGATCGATCGGGCGTCGACGTGGGTACGTAAAAATTCGATAGTTGTACGGTTTTCAACCATTTGTGTTCAGGTGCGTTCAACGTCGCTTACAACCAACGCAATCAAACGCCACGTTAAAGCTATTCTTATTCATAATACTTTTTACTACCCCCTAACGTTAAACATTTCACGTGTTCGTGAAAAGCGGCTATGTTAAAATGCTGAATTTATAATTAGTACGAAATGGAGAAGCGCGAGCAGTCTTTCGTATAAAATACTACAACGAGCGTGTATCTGGATGTTGCAGAATAGCGATGAGAAAGAGAGAGTGTTATAATATAATTCTCTTATAAACGCACACGGTAGAAATCGTAAAATATGAAAATGATAACAGACTCGCGCTCCCACAGCTCTTATTTCAGAATTTTTAAGCAGGTCCCGAAATATTACAAATCGTTTCGTGTCTTCTCTCGACTAAAAAATACATGATACATCAGATTATATTATCAATTTAATTTGTAAATTATCCTGTCAAAATACAAAATCTTTATACTGTGACTAAACATATCATAAAATCTCGATTCTTATTCACGACTTTTCTGCGTAAATATTATAAGTAAAAGCAAGGTGGCGATATAAATTTTTAGTCATGCAAACAAAGCATTTGTTCGCAGATAGAGATAAAACTATAACAATACTCCAAGACATCGCCAGAGAAAAGAGAATTCTTCAGATAGCAATAAAAATATACGTCCACAGTATATAGATGAACAAATTTGTGCGAAGTTTTATTGCATCGTCACTCCGCTACTTATATCCTTTCCCATCAAAGACAGCAACACGAAAAGATTGCTATTAGATGGTGTCCATGTACAAAAGACGTTTCTTTAGGACGTAAAAGCAGCTGACGAAGAAGCACAAAAAAGCAGAAAATGCATATTTCAAGAAATCCGTGAGACGAGACGGAAAGAACGAACCGGAACGTACGCATGGGAATAGCATCTTATTTATAGACGTCTGCCTGCAAACCTTCGAAGATATCCGAACTTCTCAAACAGTTTTCTAGCACTGTCCAGCATAATTTACGAATTTAAAAAAACGTAAAAAAATTTGGCATGTAAAACATCCATCGAAAATAATTATGCTAATGCATAATTCTCAATCGTAAATTCCGGCGACTATTTTAGATAAAAAGTATTTTCTAATGATATTAATACAGATAAATAACACAATGAGAGAGAGAGAGAGAGTTCGCGTAAATTTTACGTTACAATAAAATATACCTACTAATTATTGGAAATGTAGAATTTTTTTAGCACGGAATAGTTTGATTTCTTTTGTACGATTACGCCTAATATCAAAGATACTATAATAAAATATAAATAAAATAGAATATAAATAAAATAAATAGATCATAGAGAATCATTCCGGTTTATGGTTTGTAAAATGACCTCTAACAACACGGACATAACAACCTCCAAAGAAATCGAAAAAACCTAATCCTGAACTTAAAGTTGCCAAACTTCCGGGAGACACAGAGATCGTATCTCGATTATCTTACACGACGCTTGAAATTCGTAAAAACTAATACATATATATTAAGCTATCTAAGCCAAATTATCAGAAAACAAAAAAATGTATATGAAATTAATTTGCTAATTATTTGCTACTTTTTGCTTGCAAAAATAATTTTTTTGCTCACACCATTAAAAATTTACAAAGGGCTGGATAACATAAGATTAAGCTGCCACGTCATTGTAAAAAAACAGCATATACATAAGTCAAGGCAAAAAATTAATAATACCAAAATTATTTGCTACTTTTTTGCTTGCAAAAGTAATTTTTTTGCCCAGCCCTTCGTAACTTTTTAATAACTGGAGCAAAAAAATTACTTTTAAAAGCAAAAAATAGCAAATAATTAGCAAATCAATTCCATATAAAACTGTTTGTGTTCTGATAATTTAGCTTAGATAGCTTAATCCTCCTTTCTAAAAAAAGCATGTTAAATCGATACTCGCATCTCTCGAAGTCTTCTCGAAAGTCTCGACGTGCTTTGTTGGCTCTTTTCCGCGATGCTGATTGATTCTGTTGCTGCGCTAACTTCGTGAGCGGCTGTCATAGCATATTGTGTGACAGTTGTGTGTAATATCAAAGCAAAATAGTGCGCGCGAAGCGCGCGTCTGTGATGTCTAGTATACTTTAAAAACTACTACCTTCGTGCAAAATACCTAACGTGATGAATCAACTCGATTATTATTCTCAAATGAACTTCACGCACAAAAAACAAAACAAAATATATAGTTCAATTAAATTACATTTTAAATATATAAAAATATGTTCGTTTATTTCAAATATTTGATAAATGACAAACATATTTCTTTCATGTATAAACATATTTTGTTAATAGACGTAACGTACATATATGTATACATAAACATATCTCGTTTAGTAAAACATAACATCTGATTTTACACGGATGATAGTCAATCAAGAATAATAATCCCGTAGTTTTATTTTAAATACTATACATTGTATGTTAAAAAACGTGCGCGCGCGCGCGCGCGTGTGTGAATATGTGTATTTCATATTTGTCATTACACAAATATTTATATTTTCAGTAAATTGTCTTTGTCCAGATAAATTAACATTTACAAATTAATTAATTAACATGAAAAAGTAAAAGAATATCCACATTAATTATTATTGTGGATTATGTAAAATGTATCTTGAGCTGAACAAAAAATTTGCATGAACGATACTGAAACGAATATTTTATAACCGAGCTTCAGTATCATATAGAAAATTTCAATAAGGGTTTTATGTAGAACATATAAACGCAAGTCCCTCGAGGTCTCGTTATCACATCGGGAAATATCAAATTTGATATTCACATGGTATCGGAATATCGATAACTTTCCTAGAGTTGCATTTCATTTTTTACAAAGCACAGATATATACCACAATCCAAAATTATTTCAAAAATTTCGCAACTGCAATAAAAAATAATTAATTATCCGGACAATAGTTTTTGTATATTGTTTTTTTCATATCAGTCAAGTAATTTTCTTTTTTCATTAAATTAAAGCTTTATATGGTGTTAGAATCATCGAGTTGCCTTTTATTTTGCGACATGTCCTGCAATTCTATGTATAACTCTATAACATATATGATATTGCAACAAAAATTATTCTGTGTAAAATAAATCCAATAAGAGTCAATGATTGCAATTTTAGCACAATCGTCACCGTAGATTATTAGTTGAAAGAAATAGCACTTTATTGCAACCTACTAACAATAAGTCAAAGTAGCAACGACGGAGTAAAAGAGCAGTACTATTTGTCTCTGCCGTCGTCTCGAGGAGAAAAGTCTTGTAACTGTAATCTTACTCTACTAGAGACGCGCGTCCAGGTGAGTGGAGTAAGTAACTCCTATACTCCTATTAGTGGAGTAAACTTACAATTAGAGGTAGTTTATCACGTGACAAAGTATATCTATACCCAACAACCCTTTTATTTCATTCATGGCATCCATTCAAAGATTTCACAACCAAAGATTTACAAAACCTATTAAAAGAAATTTTGCGGCGCGTATCGATATTAAGTTTATCAAATTGTTATATAAATCTCATGTATAAAAACGTATTAAATATTATTAATTATGCTGATATCATAAAAAAATATATAAATATTTTTAATAAATATTTCAGTGCAAATATCAAGAAAATTATTGCATAAGCATGAACAATTCTATTTTTTTTTAACAATTGTCTATACTTTAACATTTCTATTTCAATATTGGAGCATTAATTGTTCCCTCATCCCGCCTCCTAGCTTCATCTACAAAATTTTCCGAAAAACGATGGAATAGCGTGAAGTTTGTTTCACGACCTTTTGTATAATTTATTCAGCATTCACCTAAAGCACAAATAAGTTAAAGCTGGCGAAGTTATGCAATATTCATCCACCATAAAATGGACAAGCCGTGGTTCTCGCAACAAGCGAGCAAACCCACGAATGTCGTCCTCATTGAAAAACAGTGACAGTGTTTTTCGGTGTAAATAACAGCAAAGTTTCGGTGTAAATAATGTCGAGAAAAGTAGAGATGTGCAATAAACAATGTACATACAGATTACAGCACGTGCACACATCGCCTGCAATAAAAAGGGAAATGTATGTAAAGTGATTTACCGGGTCACATAGTTAGCAGAATAGTGAACGAGCAACTTGCCGCAAAAAGTTGTAATTTATATCTCATAATGGGTCACCTCGTTAAGGTGAGAAGATATGAAATTCGCTCTCGTAGCAACAGCTTTCGTCCAAAATAACGGCACATATGTCGTAAGAATCATAATAAGATTCATAATGGAATTTTAGAAAGTTTTAGAAAATTGAATTAAAGCCGCACTGCAGCTAAACATCATTGTTATATTATATATATATATATATATATATATATATATATATATATCGTATTTAAATTTGACACTAAATTACTAATTTTGAGTAACACAATTAACTGATGTGATGACCATTCTTATCTTTATATGATGAGAAAGTGGTACATAATATGTAATATTACATAATATGTAACACTACAATATATACAAAAAAAATATTCGCATTAAAAGTGCCGAACTGCAGAGATAACTATTAAATTTTTTTAATTTCATAAAATATGTGCATTTAAATTTAAATTAAATTTTAGATAATTAACGTAGACCTTTTAATCTGCATTACATATGTTGTAGCCAAAAATTCTTACTTAAATATATGTAAATTAGTAATCTTATTAAAATATTACGTATCTATAATCACTTGTATTTTTTCCCGCCAGTATACTAAATATTTGCTTTTCATTTCGCCTCCATTATGCGCCGCTTCATTTTAAAGTGTCTTCCTACCACAATTCATTAAAATGAGAACATACACATTTACCCTTCGGTTTTCGCTAGAATGTTTTTAGTAGAACACAAAAGTAACAATAATGAACGTCGGAGGGAGGCAACCACCCTGATGTATTGATTTTCATATAACAGGAAACTCGACAAAAAGTGTCCATTATACAACATATTGATATAATTATTATATTTTTTGTACACTGCGTGCCCAGATAAATTTTTTAATAAAACGCAAAGTCTCTCTCAACTTATCGTTAATTATGTGTGCGTTGTGATTAAACAGTGAATTTACATTATTCTTGAACAATATTAACATTCAAACATGAACCATCTTCTATTATATAATCTCTCTTCTCATTTCCCCTGAGTCTGTTATCATTTCGTATACAATTCTCTCTTCCTTTCTCAATTATCGTTTGGAGATTTACCGAATTCGCCATATTGTAAAATACTCCACTACAAACTTAGCACGCTAAGTAGCCTACCTCGGTTTCCCTATCCGCGATTTCGCATGCCGATAAATTACTCTAATAGCTTTTCGTCAGTTAATTAAGCCACTATCCCCGAATCTCGCTTTAGTATGCGCGAAAGTGAAGAGATGAACACACAAAAGGAACCAGCTTATTTTGATTCGCTGGCGGTTGCATAATGGTAAAAAGCGACAAAAAAGTGAGCATCGCAAGAAAATATTCGCGCTCAACATTTGCGCTCTCACTGTTAATTACATTAATTAAAATATTAATAACAAAATAGAAATACCTAGAACTGTAGTTAATCAAATGTAGATGATAACGTGCGTGAAATTAACCATAGAATACACACGGATTACAACATGGACTTTAAACTTTATCTTAAAAATGCTGTTATAAGAAATCTACGTTATATTTTTGGCTTTTAATTAATTATCTGTTATTTATTCACTATAATTAAAAATAAAAAGGTAAAACAATAGTAATACATTAGAGTATAATAAATAAACTTAACATTAACTTAATATACTGTTTGCAGAATAATTTTTATATCTTTATGCATGTCAAATATTATTAAATTACCACAAAATTATAACTAATATTTACTTGACAAAGGGGTACTAATAAAAGAGTTTCAAAATATAATGAATATCACGATTCTTAAAAGAGATAGTGATTTCTCATTTGTGATTTAGTTTCCATTATCGGTGCAAAACACTTGTAAAATATTTCACTAATATACGGACAAAAACCGGGTATAATATCTCCTGCTTGTTTTGTGATCAATTATAATGTCACCTGATACTGACGCTTCGTAAAATAATCGCGGCCAATGTATAGGCAAACGTCAGGATTCGCGATGTAACGATTCATCAAGTCAAACACCCGAAATCCCACCCGATGTTGTAGCATGGCGCACAATCGGTGATGAACCGATAAATCACCGACCAGTCGATCCGATTTATCACTATCCTTTATTGACGAGTTCCAAGCATATAAATAGCAAACCTTACAAAACTGTTCTGAACCATGTATAATCGAGCGGATTTAAATTTCAATGGTGAAAAATATATAGCTTACTTTTCAGGAATGATAGATAAACAACTCATTTTTCATCACAGTAAAAATTGTACAAGTATATTAAATAATATATTAAATCATTACTGTTATTGTTATAAAAAATGTTACCGATAAATATTATCTTTTTATTATCGATAGTAAAAAAAATACGCGTAAATTAAAAACTATTTCTAAAGTAAGCAGCAGATTATCGGTAAATTGTAGATAATAAATGTGAAAGTAAAATACAAATCTATGTGTGTTGTGATTAAACAGTAAGTTAAACGCCAATAAAGAGACGTGAATATATAGAAATTGGAACAAGCCTAATGGGGGGCGCACTATATGTACCCGAAGGATGTTATGCAAATATACTCGATATTAAGCATCTCTCGGTTGAGTTTATGGAATAGTAACGATCTATCGAACAGCGATTATTATCATCATGCAAACAGTGAGAGACAATCGGTGCGACAATAACCGTAGTATCTATATGCGTACGAAACTTCAACGTAGTCGAGCGTCATCCATCATAGAATATGCGATACATAAGCCATGAAGAAGTTCAGAGGGGAATAAAAAGGACTTTATATAAAAAGAATTAATTCTTTTCAATAAATATATATAAAATAATACAAAATGTAATGAAACATATATAATGCTCATACTCACAATTCTTTAAATTATATTGTTAAAAGATAATAAGACACTGAGAAATATAATAATTATAAAATTTATATAAAAATAGTTTTAAATATATTATATATAAAAATTTTTTAATATAATTTTTGTCTTGACATTTTTAAACGTTTATTTGAGACATTTGTTGATATCTCATTATAATAATTCAGAAGCAGATATAGATGCATTATACTTTTCAATTAACGAGACTAAAGAACCGCGCATTGAAGGAAAGAAAAGGGTGTTTCATTATTTAGGGCCTCTTTGCACCCCCTGATTACAAAGCCAACTTTATAACAGCGCCTCTAACTTTGCGCCGGTGCATGAATTTTACTAAGCAACCGCCGAACGCATACAAAGCTGCTTTTAAAGTTTCGCCGACCGATCGTCAATTCTTGACTAGCGCTTTTCGATGCGCTCTGTTCAAGTAGAGCAACAGTGATAATGGAAGACATTACTTACGGTACGGCGCTAACTTCGCCAAGCGTTAAGAACATTACCACGTGAAACTTACCTAAAACAGAGAAAGCAGACAAAGTCGTGAATACGCCATTATTCGCTTTTGCACTTAGGCGTTTCTATGAATAAAACGCAAAGAGCTTATATTCTCATAATAAATAAAATTGAAAAAATTGTACGACATCACTCTGTAAATGCAAGTGTGTTATTTCTATACGCATAAACGTCTAAAAATGACACATTTGACTGAAGCTCGTTTTACACGTTTTGTTGCTAGCCAAAAAAACAGCCTTAACCTGAGAGCATAAATTTTTTTTATTCCGCTTAATAATGTTAACATATCTATATAGATCTAAAGAATAACTTATGCATAAATAGTTAATTTTTTATGTAATAACATTTAATAACAGTTAATAACACGTTGGTTTCAAATGCCTTCATTCTGTATATCAATATGTTAATCAACTCCTTAATCATTGTTCAATTAATCGTGTAAACGATCAAAATATAACATTATAGGCGTAATTGCTATTATCTTCAAATTGTATTTCAAATGCGTATATCTTATAAGTAGACACAGCATAAAAAAGAATAGATAATTAAATAAACGCAAATCCGTAAGATAAAAAATCTAATCAAGTTTCGTAGCGTTATTTATGCTGCATTTTATATATTATTACGAAGCGTTCTAATGCTAAACGACTTTTATCTGCGTCCAACATTAGTCCCTTTTCGTGCGTATCTACGCATACGAAGCATTTACCGGAGTAAGCATACATTTAGCGATCTGGCATTGCGGACCTTCATTAAATATAATCTGGGAGATATAGCAGCTTTGTGTGGCTAAACGGATGGTCAGAAAATGCACGCCAGCAAATTTTACAACGTTAGAGAACCATAAATCCGGATAAAATCTCACTCGAACTAGCGGAAGCTTCTAGTTTATGCTGGAACATATTAATGGAAATTTAATTTGCTCTATAATCATATAAGAACTTAATCATTATATAATTTATAAGCTACTATATTCCAACGGGTTTTTTTATCAAACGGAATTACAATTTCCTTTATATCAAATATTAAAAACATTTATATAAATAATAATACAAAAATTAATTTTAATACAAAACTCGTGTACAAATTTTTTCATTATAAATTTTTTTATAAAATTAGAGCTACTAAATAAACAATAAATTTTACACCTACAATATTTAATGTGCCTTATATAACAAAGATAAAAATGACAATAAAACACATTTGCTCTTCTTGCAAAAAAGTGGACCGTTAATAACATAGCGAATAAAGACATGACAAAAATAGTCGTTTCGTATATCTCAAAGAAGAAAGGAATGAAGAAATGTACTAGTATCCGTAAGTCAGTGAAATATTGAAAATGCTGAGCGCTTTGACCGGAAGTAAAAGGGAACGCGAGAGACAATGTAGGCATCTCGAGCAGTAAATAATAACTGAAGAGAGGGATGGTTCATCAACTAAAAGCAACAGGGAGTCCACTGGCCTACATACGAAACGCGCCGAGAAAACTATCGTTCCACCGTAAGTCCGTAATCCCGCTGTTGCCGTGAGAAACCGACGAATAAAAGAGGGCGACGGCACGAAAATCAAGCTGTGGACTGTATATACATCGTCGATGGCGCAATATTTCCTCTTTGTTCTTTTTCCATGTCGCTCTTTGTTCCTTTTTCTGATACACGACCCAGGGAAACGTTCGAAATTCGTTTCGGTTGTCACTGTTTATGTGGGGTATAGAGTTCCGATAACGACGGCCGTGTATAATTTTTATTATATCGAAAAACCTGAGCGCGCGCGTTATGGATGATACGTCAGGAACGAACGCGATTGAATCATTCATGAGTATGTCACGTTTGACGCGAAATATAGGGTGATATCAATCAAAGCGCTATACCCCGAATAAATATCAAGAGCGCTACGTGAAACCGATTAAATGACCACCTAACGGATCAAAGAGAAGCAAATCAAATGACGTTCGCACAATGCTCACCCATGTGCACCAATTAGTAAATTACAAAATTATTACGCTGAAATAATATGCTACGATAAAGAGCTGCTGTATATCACATAAGTTGCAATTGCCAGTAATTTTATAAGAATATTTGTGGTATAAATACAGATTTTGTAATATATGATAAAATATAATCAGAAGCAATGATATAAACGATAAGATAAAATAAACAATTGTTCTCATTTGCGGAATGGTACAACTTGACGAGATCGCAAAAAAGCTTATATATATATCGCCATGGTCTTGAAAATGTTTGCCATCTGCGGGATTTAACTACGGGATTTTATTCTTACTACGGCCGATAAAAATAGACACATGTCCACGGCGACGAACGGAAAACTTAGAGAAACCTCTTGCAAAGTCCCTGACTTCCGAGATTTCTTGCGATAGCCTATCGGCAATACGTTCACCCGAGTTCCCACATCGTTCGTCCCTCGTTGGTCGGTCGGTCGGTCGGTCGGTCGGTTCTTGTGAAACTTCGCGGCGGAGAAAGTTGTTCGCGGCCTGTGCTCCGCTTTTTCATAGGGAGCTATCTCTTTCTCCGTCCATCGCCATCCATCCGTATGGCGGAAATAAAGCGCCAAATAAACGTTTCCGAGCAGATGGACCGAACGCACGAATGGAAAATCCGATATTAGCATGCCGCACCGCCCGCCTATAGTTCGTGTTCCTTCCCTTCTCCTCGTCGCGTCCTCTCCACCGCCCTCCGTGGTCTCTTTCGATCCTTCGACCTCGCGCCTTCCATCCTCTCCCCTCTATCTCCTACACTTACACCTTCCTTTTATTTTCTCATTCACCCCTCCTATTCCTCCTCCTCCTCCTCATCCTCCGTCTCTCCGCGTACGCATTCGCACATCCATAGAAATTGGTCCTTAACTACCGCCAAGCATTACCATATCCCAATCAAGATAACCTCGAGCCTGCTCGAACCTACTTCAAATCCTCTTTCCCCTCTCCCCCCTCTTTTCCCGCCATCTTTCCTTTTCCGCTACCACGAGATACGAGTAGATTTTCGAGTCGCAAATGGACCTTTCTACGCATCCTATTCCGGCAAGTAGAAAAGGATTGCGCGTATAGTTCCGGAACGACATTTCCTATTGCTGCATCGCTGCATCTTATACAAAATTTACTTAAAATAGCTGCATACGACGCGGAAAGTAAATTCAACGCGAAAGATACACACGTTATCAAGATTTATATATTTTATATTTAAATGTATATTTTTAAAAATATGTATATAATTAACAAATATATATATAATTTGTTAATAAGAAAAATTTATTTGGAGAGTACATTAACCGAATTCTTATTCTCCCTTTCTATTTTGCTGATGCTAAGTTTGTGCGTAATTTGTAATTTTGTTCAACTATTTCGTTCTTTTAATTCTTAAAATGTAAAAATTTTTCTGTATATATCTATAATCAAATAGAATTATACGATTACATTAAAAAAAGTTTTTTCTTATAATATTGTATAATTAAAGCTACGTATATGCGTGTATGAAATAATTATCTTACATATTCATATAAAGATTCAAAAGAGAAGTTCTAATTCTATCTCGATGCAAAATTTTATATCTTACCTATGTTAATATAATTTATAATTTTACATCTCATGTTAATATAATATTTCTATACAAATAACTAAAAAGAATAGAAATAGATTAAAAATCATTAATAACCAAAAACAATTGTCAAAACATAAAAATCTATTTCAATACGAGTTGAGCTCACCATTAATTTGATTGAAAACGCAGTATTGATTATGTATAAAAGTAAGTAACAGTTATATGTATAACGCACTAAAACTGTTAAATAATTTGCATGAGAATTAATGGAATTATTCAACATATTAGTAAAATAATATTAATAAAAGAACCATGTATATACGAAAGAAGAATTTATAGGATCTAGATACTTTAAGATAACTGCATACGCAATTCATAAATAAGGGGATTACTTTCGTGAAACTGTAAAATATGGCATTCGAACACAGATATGCATTTAGAAATTCCTCGGGGCGCTTGATATCGATATGAATGGATCGCTCCATTTGCACGCGTGGATCGAATGCTGAAAGCCTCAAGAGAAATCATTATATGACATCAAAACAGCGTAAAATCGTCGTATTTTCTACGACATCCGCCTGGGAATACAGAAGCAACGGTGCTATCCTGAGATTAGATAAGTATATATTCAGTACGTCCAGACGACACATACCGATCTATATGTATGGAGATATTGGCGCTTCATAAAAACATCGAAACGTCATTCAATGAAATCAATAAAAGTTCTTTCTTTTTGTCACAAGCATTACGCGAAACTTTCGCACATAGTGTCACGTAATAACACCGTAAATTGAACAAGATTGTACAACCAGAGCAATCGTTTCAGAGATTGCTAACTTCACGGAATGAAAAAAGTTTTGAGGACCTATTAATTTCTAAGGATGCAACCAATATACTTCAGCCATTTTGAATTCTCGTCTGGAGTTGAAGAATTTTAATTCTTATAATATATTTTATTTATTTAGTACAGCGATAAACAATATACGAAATGAGAATCAAATAATTATTTTTAATGTCAACCTGCGATATAACACAAATCATTATCAAATAAAGTTTATTCAGAAAGCAAGATATGTATATGTTACACAGTCTTTTAAAATATTAAGCTATAATTTATTATATGAAATAAAATAAAAGTCCAGAGATATAAACATAAAACTTTTTTCGGACCGCTGTGTGAACAGATATAACATACTGCATACGTTCAATACATTCTATACATTCGATACATTCAATTTGTTTTCAACAAATCAGAGAGACGTCGTAAAAATGTGTCAGCCGGCCGACACCATGTGTGCGAAACGACGACGGGGCAATCAATTATACGGTGCAGCGAACGTTGCCTAATATTAATAAATCCCATGTCACACACTCCGGGCATTAGTGAATAATTTGTCGCGATATCGAATCCGGGCGAACCCGCCGGTCGGTGCGCCGGTTCATCGGCAATATGGCCGAAGTATTCCGCAAAGCTGATGTCGGCTGACCCGGCTGCGGGTAACCGGCCGCACACACGCCCGGAATTCGATCAAATTCGATTTAATTGTGCGGCCGGCCGATCACCCAATGTCCTTGAAACGCATATACGGGATGGTGCGTATGCAGTGTATGTGTGTGCGTGTGTGCTGTATGCAAACGCGCGCGCGCGCATATGCGGGAGGGTGCGTCATGCGTAACGCGATACGACATCGTCTCGCGCGATAACGCAGGTATGCAAGGGGATCGGAGAGTATACGCGCGCGACGGAGTGGTTTACGAGGAGCAAACACGTTCAGCTGTTTCGCACGACGAGGTCGAATAGACACGCACACATATACGTATCCACGCGCGTACATACTTTGGGAGAGACTAGCTTCCTCTCATTCCGTCTTTCTCTCTCTTTTTCTCTCTCTTTCTCTCTTTCTCTCGTTCTCTATCTGTGGCTGCATCCTGAAACACATTATCTACTAGGGCGCATTGATAACGCCTTCACTACCGTTGGCCCTCGCACGATTAATCCGTGTGCTGTTGGACAAATCCTCCTCTAAAAACAGTATACGGACCGGCCTGCGCACGGCTCGCAGACGATCCGCCAGCCACGTTCGGTAATTAACCATGTAAACCCTCGTTCGAAGGGTCGAACGAGTGTAACGAAACGTCTCTTGATTACCGTAATTGGAAAGGAGCTTTTACGTAAATCCCGGGATTTTCCTACACGCGAGCTTTTGCTGTCGACAAAGGTTTCTTTCGAAACAAATACGATACTTTGTGTTCGTAAAGGACATAAATTAACTTTGCATTAAATTGTATTATACATTTAATTGTATTAATTGTATATATATTATAAATGTAGACTTGTATGTATGTATTTAAATATATAAATTGTATTATGAATATATAATTGATGTATACAGATCTCTAAAAATTTGCCATGCATAGTCCTTTTTTATAATAATATGTTTTTCGATATATTATTATGATAATTATTAATTGTGCGATCTCTTTTGTAAACAACAAAATTATTTGCGATTTAACAGAGCCAGAAATAAAAGTCGATTAGAATTGGAGAGAAACACCCCTTATCATTAAATATATAAATATTACAGAGCTTGTCGTCATTGCACACTGCAATTCTCATAATTTCAATCGAGCTCTTGAATGCGTCTCTCAGAATGCAGATTCAGGGATTTATCATGAATTTCTCTTTTTAATAACCACGCATAAATCATTCGATAAAAGCTTTCGAGAATGACATTTCCATATTGTGAAATGAGAGCGTGGGCGCCACGGCAAATAAATGGACATTATGAATGAGCTTTTTTAATAACAATAAGCCGACGCGATAAAAGAACGTGTGTACCTTTATTTTGCCGCCACTAAACATTGATTTTGCAGAAGCACACCTCTCTCCGATGTTGGGCCCATTGTATATATGTACTATGTCCCGGGTGGGTGATTTCACGGAAGAATCGGGCATTGTTTTAGCCAAAGGCGGTGAGACCCGCAAAAGGGATTTGTCGGGTATTGTTTCCGAACTACCGGTGAAACTAGTCGAGAGACTGTTAAACTGGCTTAGTTCCATTAGCAGCTCGCTGCTGCTCCTCGATCTGCACGCGCGCGAGTCGCGCAGAAACGCTTGGGATGTCCGACCGAAAAATTACGGACGATAACAATAAACGGCACAGTTAGCATGCACGATCTTGCCATTCAGTGTAAAAAAAAATTTCATCCCTATATTTCAATCTCTATGTAACAACTGCAATTTCTTACATTCTTGTTGCTCAAAATTCTCCTAAGTGCGCAAGACTCGCCGAGCACTCTTCGTGCAGTCTCGTGTGTATTCAAAACTGTTATTCCGACACGATACTTGAAAGCATTCATAAACTTTAAGCATACGCCGTTGAATTTTATTCGCGTGAGCAATTTGTTTCGAACACACGCGACGTCAAGAATATAAAATAATCTTTACTAAACGGCAAAAACAAGCAGATAAGAAATGTAACTGTGCGCATTAATTCATCCAAAACAAACGGTAGTGTCATAGTGAAGAAATGTAACTGTGCGCATTAATTCATCCAAAACAAACGGTAGTGTCATAGTGAATACTTCGCTATTGGAATTCTCCGCCGATGTATCGATAGCAAACGCTATAGCTGCAGTCGAATAAATCGACATGCACCCGATTGTGAGATGAGGTATAGAAAGCACGGAATTCGACAGAAATGTTCAGATTAACGAACGTATATAATTCTATTGAATCGATCCGCGTTATATATTCTCTTTTTGCCGCGATGCGCGTCCCCATTTCGTCTCTCTGCGGTTTTCTCGAGCGGATGAGTATCTCCTCTGCGGCTTCCATTCGGCACATCTATCTCGTCGCTAACAGAACCGCGATGAGTTATTCGATTGCGCGCATTGAGTTATCCGCATGGCTCGATCGGAAATCGAGTTACTTCAACGATGTGTCCTTCGAATTACGTTAACATATAACAAGGAGATCGACGCGTGAACTCTTACAGCGACTGGACGTTCACGCGAAAGCAAACTCTCGAGTTAATGCAATCTGTGAACTGATTCGCGATATATATCGTTAATTCGACGCGATAAATTAAACTGATAAACTTAATGATCTGAACGCGCGCGCTCTGCTTGGGCAGATTTCGCGATAGAGAAATGCGAGAATAGAAAATGTCTGCATCATAAAATTCTCGTTTTATATTCGTTCGCCAGCCAATATCGCTAACTGCGAGTCAGACGTGCATTTGCCGCACACTTAATACCTGGAAATTTACGACAAGCTCTTTCTATTCACTAGACCGTATATGCGAGAGAAATCATACCGCATACGGTCGAAAATAACCCATTAAAACCTTATGCCACTTAAATTGACTAGAATTATTGTTACATATAAATATATATACAAATACTCTCACATTTATCTCCATAATCATTAATGTACATTAACTGTTTCTGTAGTTAAACAACATATTAATTGTTTTATTATCAGTTTTTTTAAATAATTTACCTCAAATATGGTTTTTAAAACAAAAATCTATGTAGATATTATCTATTAAATATATCATTTATCTGAGTATAATATTTTTATTACATGAAAAGCCAGATGGAAACTAATGAACATTATACATTAAAATGAGATTTTAAAAAGATAAAACTGTGATATATTATATAAATGTCGAGACTCAATCTAACTTTTTATACATTTTTCCACGTATAAAAAGGACTCAAGAGTTGAATGAAAAGCCTGGAAATAACCCATGTCGAGAGCTGATGGCATTCTATAAATAAAAGCAACAAGTCGGAGTATATACGTCAAATGTCTATGCGAATTTAGGTTACGAGAAAACGTAGATATGGGTAAAAGTATATTCGATATTTCTATGCACCTAATCGATCGTTCTCATTCTGAGAGACTTCTGATCTAAATTAATAATTTAATTTTCTTTTCACCTACATTCGATAATAGCAATAAAGAGGGCATGCATTTAAGAATTACATACATCTATTAAAAAACGCGATTGCCGTACCGCGAAGAACATCTTCTTTTATTCAAATCAATTAAAATAACTATTTACTTTCAAAGTAAACTCATATCGTATATAATGCGTGTCGTATATCGTGTCGTGAACATATTTCGTCAATTCTATTCAAATATATATGTCGGCTCAACTATAAAGGTTTGCTGGAACATTTTCTCGGTGCATTACGATAGCCGCAAACGACGCGAGCCTTGTGCTGCTGCATTTCGCACTTTTTTTCTGCGTCTCACGTTTACTCTGACGAGTCACAAAGCGCAACATCCAATTTAACTTCACTGACAAATTTGTCCGAGGATCACGGAGAAAACTGCCATACTACTCCACCCTTTGAGACGTGAACTCGAGAAGGTTGCCTGCTCCTTGTATCGCTTGGCATTCGTCGAAGCGAACCGATTCTCTACGGGATCCAGACAGAGTATAGAGAGCTCGCAGATCGAAATTCTAGTCGTGCATTCGATTATAGACAGCGAAATAATGTCCGTGAGGATACGCGACGCGCGATCGCTACATGCAAACATTTCCATCTTTTCTTTCAAAGTTCCAATTAAAATTTACTTTGAAATCCAACGACAAGTTAATATATCATCACCTCGCGCTGCATGCGTTTTAACTGGAGCAACTTCGCGTATACTCTGTTCATTCTTTCCATGCGTAAACTATCTTCCGCACACGTGTTATATGCAATGTACACACAAGCATGCGAGTATAATGATATGTGTACAGCGCGAGCTTGGAAAGGCAAGCGACGCAGCAGAGTGCAATTTGCAAAATAAAACTTGCGTCCAAACAACTTTGTATACTCTAGCTCCGTATAATACACGGCATTTAATTAAAAAATTGTACAAAGAAGTACTAGAAAAGACAAGTATTTATGCATATTTAAATACATACGCATCGTATAAAATCGAATGGCGACTTGAGTCTGAACTGATATATTAGACAAGACTTTATGTCCTAAGAAAATATCTGGATTTAGAGATATATTTGGAAATAGTCGTAATATATGGCTAATAAATGTGTGTAAGACATTTAGATTGATTTTGAAAGAATCGGTCTACTAACAATCCAATGCAAATTGCTGCTAGCCGCAAATGTAAAAAAAGAAAAAAGCGAAAAAGGTCGCGAACAATTAAAAAAAACATGGATATACGCGCGGGAAAAATCTGTATATTTTATATTTTGTACATTAAACATTTTCGTAATTCAATTTATCCTGCGAGACTGCCTTATCCATTTACATATGTATCCAAAGTTGATGGACAAACGATAAAGGCAAAGCTATTCATAGCACAAAAAGTTCTGCACTAAAAAAATTAGATTTGACTCGATCCAAACTGTTTAAAAAGCAGTTGCCTTTTATATTTAAATAGCAATGACAATTTCGCGCTGTCTTAATCGCTTGAATCATCCATTTTACGGTAACTGCAGTTGACACAGTCTAACATGTCACTCCGGATAAATGCGCGACGCGCTTTAATACGAACGTTGGAAAACATATGAGGGATTAAACGGTTGAACTGCCGTCTCCGGCAATCCCGGTTGTTACTCCCGCCTGAAATGCGGGTATCAGTTGGCGTAGCAATTATAACGGACTTCCCCTTTGTAACGTATGGCACGAGACAAAGTTCTGCCACATGCACGGGCACACATCGTAGGTCATAAATATGCATCCTGCGCTCGCCGCTGTGCGGTTTTAAGCGCTGGTCGCGTAGCACGCGGTATCCCGTGGTGCACATGCAACTTTCTTTGCGCGGCGAACTAACGCACCCGCACCCTGCACACTTAGCGCACACGATTTGCCGAGTGCCATATGATAACCCCGGCAGGAGTACCTATGCGATTATTAAACCGTGATTCGCTTTGCGCGCTGAATGTTAATCTGACTGTACGTAATGCGTGCTTGCATGCACACCGATCTACGCACTGCGAACTGCGAGCTCGAGTTTCGTTCGACGATGCATCTAGCGAGCGCGTATAACGAGAATCCGTGCGCGGCGGATACAGCATGTACGATAAGAGGGAAATCGGGATCACGAGAGTGCGCAGTATTAATGTTGACATCCTAATTTCCATTCTAGTGATTTTATGCAAGGATTAATACGATGGTCAGCTACGTAATCATCGAATAAATTAATTTCGCATTACTGCGAAAGCGCAGCACGCATTATCGCTTTGCGACCGCAGTTAATAATCTGCTGTTATATAGTGTTCGAAAATTAAATGAGTGATCTGTGACCATGCATTTCACTAACTTGCCTGTATAGATACCGAAACCAGAGCAAAGTGGCCATTTTTTATGAAATAGAATAAAGCGCATTTGATAAATAATTTCATCGTGAAAAATGCATAAACAAATAAAAATAAAGTTTGTGCACTAAATTTCACTTGTGTATTTTATAGAACAATTATATGATACTATTTTTTATAAATTGCATTGTTAATAATGAAAGCAATAAATTTAATAATTCTAATATCGAAATTAGGTAAGCGCACAGTTATTAAAGCAAAACTTAAAATAAATTATTAAAATAATTTTGAAAACAATATATACTTTTTTTGTTTAATTCTATATGTATGTTTTGTAAAACAATGATCGCTTTCACTAATGAAGTCGAGCACGTGAAAAACTTTCGCCGTAAACCGCACGTTTCGTCAAAGTATATGCTACGAGTAGCATCGGCCTTTGCGTGGCGGGAATTGAGCAAGCTAGTACCAAATGGCACTGTAGTAGAGGACACTTTGGCACAACGACATACCGAAATCGCCTATAAAGATTAACTATTGTCTCCTGGATGCAGACTAATCGAACGTTCGATGGCTGGCTGCGCATACGAATCGTCGAATATGAGTTTCTCGTCTATTCTGGTGTCCCGATATGCAGCTTCGTGCATACAGCAAGCCGGGGAAAAGCGGATAAAAAGGGGCGGAAACATGAAAAACGTCTTACTCGTGCATATACTAAAAATGACAAGATGAATGCAAATTAGTTTATTTGTCTTCTTTTTAAAGAGGAAACTATTATGAATATATTTCAAATATTTCGCACGAAATATATAATATATTGGATTGATTCATAAGTGAGTTCCGTTTTATTTAACAAATTGAATTTTTATATTTAAGAAACGTTAATAACAATATAAGTCTGGTTCGTAAATGATACACTCTTATCTATTTGCAATAAATAAAATAATTAGATATACCGTGGGTGCAGTGGGTAATACTAGAAAAGACGTTTCTTTAGAAGAAACGTGATTAATTATGTGTAACACGAAACTTAAATTATTTACGAATCAAAATTCAATAGAAATTATTTAAAACTTTTATAAATTTAGCATATTTTAGGATAATTTAAAATAATAATAAATAATAATCAAAGAATAAAATATATGTGCAAATGTGTACTATTCGCGATCGAAAAAAATAATTCCACGTCAAATAACAAAATCATTGCAATAACATGTGTCTATTTTAATAAAAAGCAACCTAATGAACTAATAATTCTAACAACAAGAAAATCGTTCGCAAGAGTAACACCAGCGAGTTCATCCAGGAGGAAAAAGAAGTATCGCGTGCACACGAGACATCATCAAACTAAGTTTACCCACGATTAAAGCCGTCGTTGTTCAGGACTCTCAACAATTCCCGACAAGCGCCAAGAACAACTCATATTTCTTCCCTGAAGCATTCCAGCCCCGGTATCCTCTTGTCGTCCGGACCACGAGGTACCGGCTTTCAGCGTTATACGAGATCAACTTCCCGGCTCCTCCCCACGAAAATATCTCGCTAAGTTCCACAAAGAACTCCCGACAGCTATACGTGCCCTGCTGATATTAACTTTCCATCTTTGCTAATACTTACATCAGATATTTCATAATAAAGTCATAATCCTCCACTAAAAGCTCCTATACTTGTTTCGATGCACTTGTATCACTCCAAAAAAAAAGCGCAATCACGCCGCGAATCCGACGTAACGACTGCGTGGCGCTTTATCGGCGAGGTGTACGTGTAACCGGTAACAACAGCAATCGAGAAACGCGAAATGTTGAATCCGCTAAACGGCACGACAAAGGATATCTCATTCGTGAGATAAAAAATCACGAACGCACACAGGCACACGCGAGATATGTATACTTTCTAGGCCGAGGCCGTCTTCCCTTTTCGCTAGGATTGACCCACTACTACCGCAGAATCTACTGCCCAGCAAATAGGAAGACGGAAACCCTCGTGGACTATAACGCCGCTACCCCTTGATCGTCCGGGGTCGTACTGTGTTTTACCCCGTCGCCCCTTCTTTCGGCAACCCGGCCGCGCGAGAGTGTCTACGAAGCGCAAGCGCCGTTTCCACGCGCTAGCGAGAACCCCGAGCGGGGGTTGCTCCCGCGGTCAATGTCAGCCAACATCCCTGACTCCGGCTCCTGACACCAAGATACAGCCACTTCCGATGGCCCGTACCGACCCCTTTTTGGGGACCCACTACGTGCGATTCATAAGACGCATGCCATCCACAGAGAGAACGTTCAGCCCATAAATACTCGCGCAAACGGTAATAATAGTCCATTATGTACATATATAGTGTGACGTTACAATTTTTTACTTATAGAGATTGTTACATATTATTCACTTTCAGAGAGGCAAGGAGAAAATTAAGGGACTGGAGGAAGAAAAGAGGAGAGGCCAGTGCGTATAAGGAAAGGAGGAAAGAATTTAAGGAGATATGTAAGAGAAAGAAGGAAGAGGAGAACCAGAGATGGGAGAGAAAAGTGGAGGGAGCAAGGAGGGAAGCGGAGGTATGGGAGATAGTGAATAGGGAGAGAAGGAAAAGGAGGGGAATAGAGGAAGGGATAGAGGAGGAAGAATGGAAAGAGCACTTTATGAAGTTATTAGGAGGAGTAGAGGGGAGGGTGAGGATGGGGAAGGAAGGAGAGAGGGAAGAAAAGGAAGGAGAGGAGGAAGAGGAGATAAGTCTAGAGGAAATGAGGAGAGTTATAAAGAAGCTAAAGGACGGAAAGGCAATGGGAAAGGATGAGATTCCAGGAGAGGCATGGAAGCGAGGAGGGAAGGGGTTGGAGGTTTGGACATGGAAATTTATCAATAAGATATGGAAGGGGGGAGGATGGCCGGAAATTTGGAAGGAAGGTATAATTGCGCCAATCATAAAGAAAGGGGAAGGAAAGAAGGCAGAGGAATATAGAGGGGTGACAATAATGCCCTCTTTGTATAAGGTGTACACGGCTATTCTGGCGGAGAGGATAAGGGAGGAGATAGAGGGAAAGAGAATGGTACCACACAACCAGACAGGTTTTAGAAGGGGAATGGGAACGATAGACAACATTTACGTGTTGAACTACATGGTGAACAGAAGGTTAGAGAAGAAAGGGGGAAAACTGATAGCATGTTTTGTGGACCTGAAGGCGGCGTTCGATTCGGTGGATAGAGGAATACTAATAAAAGCTATGAGAGAAAGGGGAATAAGGGAAGGACTGGTGAGAAGGACGGAAGAGATGCTAAGAGAGACGAAGAGTAGGGTAAGAGGAGGAAACGAATTGGGAGAAGTATTCTGGACGGGGAGGGGAGTAAGGCAGGGATGCCCTTTGAGCCCGATTCTGTTCAATGTGTTGCTAGCAGACCTGGAGGAGGAAATGGATAGAGTTAAATGGGGAGGGATAATGCTAGGAGGCAAGAGGGTGTATACTCTGGCCTACGCGGATGATATCGTGCTAATTGCAGAGGATGAGGACCAAATGAGGAGTCTGATAGAAAGACTAGAGGGTTACCTGGGCAGGAAGAGATTGGAATTGAACGTGGGGAAAACAAAAATAATGAGGTTTAGGAAAGGAGGAGGGAGGGACAGTAAGAGAAAATGGAGATGGGAAGGAAAAGAGTTGGAAGAGGTGAGGGAATTTCGGTATTTGGGATACGTGTTTCAAAGAAATGGAGGGCAGGAAGCACAAATAAGGGAAAGGATAAAAAAGGCGGCCGCAGTGATGGGAAAAGTCTGGGGGATAGGGAAGAGGAGATTCGGGAAAGACTGGGGAAAAAGACTGTGGCTGTTCGATAGACTGGTGTGGACGGTGTTGAGTTATGGAGCGGAAATATGGGGATGGAGAGAAAGGGAAGGAATAGAAAGAATGGAAGAAAGATACATTAGATGGGTATTGGGAGCGGACGGGAGAACACCGTGGTATCTAGTGAGGGAGGAGTTGCAAAGGGAGAAATTAAGAGGGAGAGCAGGAATGAGGGCATGGAGATTTGAGAAAAAGTTAGAGGAAGGTGGAGGAAGTGAACTGGCGAGGTCTGCCTGGGAAGAGTTGAAGGAAAGAGAGATGGAAGGGAAAGCAGGTTCAGATTGGGAAAGAGAGAGAGGAAAGTTCTTCGAAGACAGAGGCGTGGGGTTAAAAGAGGTGGAAAAGATAAGAGGAGATGGAGACGAATGGTTTCTTAAATTGTTTGAGGGGGATAGGGAGACGCAGAGAAAAGAGAGATGGGAGAGGATCGAGAAAGCAGAATACAATAAGTGGTATAAGTGGATAAAGGGAGAGGGTATCCCGGGATATTTGAAGAAGGGATGGGGAGAAAGTAGATGGGGAAGGGTGGCTAGATTCAGATTAGGGAACGAGGTAGGAGAGAGCAGATATTGGGAAGCGGAGGAGAAAAAGAAGTGTAGGTTGTGTGGGAATAAGGAGGAAACGTGGGAGCATGTATGGGAAGAATGTAGAAGATGGAATTCAGGAAAGGGAAGCTGGCAGGAAGCGGTAGGATGGGTTTTGGACGAGGAAGGAGGAGGAGAGGAATGGATGCTGGAATTAGAAGGGGAGAGAATGGGTGGAAAGGGGGATTTGGAGGAGCTAAAGGAGGGTAGTGGGGAAGATGGAAGGGGAGATGGGGGAGAAGGATAAGTGGGAGGGGAAGAAGAGGAATGTAGAGAAAAGGAGAAGTGAGTAATTGGTCTGTTTTAGAGCTGGCAGGATGGAGCGTGAAGGGAGAATGATAGTGGAGGCAGTGGAAGGGATTGTAGAGGAGAAGCTAAGGAAGATGCTGAGGGAAAAGAAGGAGGAAGACAGAAAAAAGGACGAGAGGATGGAGGAGCTGGAGGAGAAGGTAAGGAGGTTGGAGAGAAAGATAGAAAGGCTGGAGCAAAGGGGAGGCAAAAGGAAGAGGGAGGATAGCGAGGAGAGTATGGCGGGAAAAAAGAAATGGTGGGCAGGTGAGGGTAAAAGGAACGAGGACGATTTCAGAAAGAGGAATATAATTATAAGAGTGGAGAAAGAGAAATGGGAAGGTAAGGAGACCAACTGGGAGAAAGTGAAGGAGCTTTTCGCAGAAGGGCTGAAGGTGAAGGTGAAGGTAAGAGAGGTGATAGTGGTGGGGCAGAGAGGGATTTGGCTAACAATTTTGGTAAAGTTAGGAGACGAGGAGGAGAAGAGGCGGGTTTTGGAGGCGAGGAGAAGGGCAGGGAACTCCATAGGAGTCAAGATACACGAGGATAAGTCGGTGGAAAGGAGGGTTAGGGAGAGAGAAGAAGGGAGAAGGGAGGTGCACAAGTGCACAGGGAGATCGGCGGAGGAAGAAATCGCGAGAGGGATGGAGGAGAAGCTTCTCTTGAGCCCAGAGGAGGAGAAGGAGGAGGGACGAGAGAGGAAGCAGGCCAAATAGGGAGGAGTAGACAGGAAGGATGGAGGTAGAAGGAAGGAAGGAAGATTTGACGGCAGAAGCGGAGGACGAAGAAGAGGGATGAAGAGGGGAGGGGAGGGGGGGGTAATTATTTTTGTAAGGTCGCATATGGCCAGGCACATGGGAAAGAGAATGTACGAGGTTTGGGTACGTTCCTCATAAAAACGCCTTGTAAACCCTACGGGGAAAGACAATAAACAGCATACATACATACATACATACATACATACATACATATTATTCACTTTCATATTGGTCAAATAGCCAACAAAAAGAACTAACGAGAAAACTGATATTTGTTGCAATTCACCAGAGATATTTTACAAACTTTGCCGCAGAAACAGATAGTGCGGGGTAGATATTGAGCAGATAAACATTGTGTATAAACATGACGTGAATATAACGTATAACGTAACGAAAAAGACATACAAATTAATTAATCAAAACATGCCTGTTTGTATTCTATATCGAGAAGAAATTCGTACTGTAATCGCGAACGGGCGGGCAATTAATCTCGAAATATCAAATCATCTAATATCAGATATTTGATGTTAGAGTAATTAATTCCGTTTCCTAGACAAACCATTAAGCACTTATTCAACAGAATACGGCGGATTCAATTTGCAAGTGCTTCCACCGGAAACAATCCTGGTGTGCTTACAGTGCTTACAGTCGATTAACAACACTAACATCACTCGACATTCCTCATTCGCTTTAACCTGATGGCAGAAACCTCCTGAATATTAATGCACCAATGCTGAAAGTGCAACGCGATACGCCTGTCGGTACCTTCTACGTTCCTGCCATTGCTTTGACGCTCGTATTTCGTTTCAACAGGAGAATGTGCGCGCGATAATTTCAACAATGTCAATAACATTTATTCTCCTAGTCGAGATTCTATTTTCTACCGTAAAACAAGTGCTGGTCTATGTCAAAGTGGCGTCCAAATAGATGCTCAGACGCGCGTACAGTAAACCACTCCCGCTCATGAATACTAAACGTAACACGAGATTTCGGCGACGATATCTCTGGGGTTTCCGGTATATAGCGCTACAGGGATCTCACATGTAACGGAACAGACTCCGACGTGAGTATTATTGACGAGGCATTAACATCGAGTAATTGCAAAGTTTTCGTCTGAGAATGTCACATCGCCGTACACATAACAAATGCGCGCGGTTATTTGTGAAAGTAATATTTGCCGTTCTATCCGCAAAGGTAAAATTGTACTTTCAACAAGCAACGTACGTCAATTGAAAATGCTCGGTTTGTTGGCAGCTACATTTGCAAAGCAAAATGGAGATATTGCGAAAGCTCGTATACCAATATATTGCTGGAATAGCGAACGAAACTGGACAGTCCTATACAAAAGCGGAAATACACGGAAAGCACATATTTATTTTCGATATTCTGATTCACTGTATTCCTTCCAAATGTTTCACACGGGCACTTGTATTAAAATCAATCACAGTATTGCAGAGCGATACTTTCACCGTTCATAAAATATGCCGGAGTTTATTGATTTTTGCATTAAATTACAAAACGCCAAACAATATGGTTGTTATTATTTCTTCTTCTTTTATATCAAATCGATGAAATGAGAGTAAAGCCACAAATATGTACATAATAATTTTAATTCTTCTCAACATTTAGGATTAATAATACATTAAATGTAAATGTTAAATTTTTATATAACATTACTATATATATTAAATATAACTTTATCATTATATATATATACTTTATCTGTATGAGCGTATAATACACACTGTTCAATAAATTCAATTTCTATAAAAATGTAATAAATGCATACGGAAAGAATCTTTCATCACGTTTCTTTCAGCATGTTTTACACAATGAAAAAGTTAATGGAATGAGCGCTTGGTTGCTTTAAATTGAACTACATATCAGCAGGCATAGATATATCTGTAAAAATATAGATATAATTTTTTCTTCGTCAGTTTTGATTGAAAATTTAATTGAAACGAGTGTCAATTGATACATCGATTGATAGATATATCGAGTGCACACACTATCTGAAAGTTGCAATACTTCAAGTGATGAAATTCATAACCGAGTTATGTCCAAAATAATTTTATAAACAAAGAAGAAATAAATTGTATTTCGATGATAATTGTATTAATAATTCAGATGTAAATATAAAGCTAAAATTTCAGTTTCTGTAATTGGCGTGCTTGCATTTAACAGAAAAAACACTAAAAATTCGTCAGACGATTTACATGATTATATAATTCCCAATTAAATTATTATTATTATTATTATTTTGTAAATTTGCTTTCTCTTCATACTATATGAATTTTAGAAGTGCAAAATAATGGTTTATAATTAAATAAAATTGCCTATTTTTTCTCGCTAATCAAAAAATACACACACACATGTAAAAAAAAAAGATATAAAATATATATAATAAATATCCCCAAATGTCGATACTCCAATCAAAGAACGAAAGATGGCAGTTGCTTGTGTATAGCAAAGCTTTGCTGCGGGCATTCTTGTTCCTTTTTTTTTTCTTCGAGACTTTTGTTTCACGGGTTAGCGATAATGCGATTTTTCTCGGATTTCTTCGGATTTCGCACGCGCCAACGGAAGAAAGACAGCACGAAGAAGGAAAAAAAGCGAGAAAGAAAGAGGATATGATAGTAGAGTATATGTGGAAAGACGCCAACAACGGAACGCACGATTTACGATGTGTCCCCGAGGACACACTGATTTCAAATGCTTCTCTCTCACCTCCTACATCTCCACCTCCTTACGCTTACGTGGTCGTGGCGATATCGTACAGGAACACTTTTCGCCGAGGATAGTGAGGATAGTGCAGCTTGCGAGCACGAGTGTTCGGAAGCCGATGCGTTAACCCGCAACGGCTTGCTATGGATATAATGGAATACCACAGTCACCACGGATGCAGTCGGTCGGCTCCATCGAGAATAAACTCGAGCGAAATCGATCGCGTCGATATCGCGGCAGAACAAATGGTGGGATTCGCAAGACTTCTTTAGACGAATAAACTCTAATGGGAATAATGATTCTTTTCTCGTTCAATCGTCTAACATCTATTTGCGCATGTATGAGCATCTACTTTGAAGACTGGCTTAGAAGTTGCAAGCAACAAAACAAAAATATTAATTACATTGATTAAGATATGCACATTAATTAAATTGTGAGAAATCAATTTGTTTATTATTTCAATTTAAAGCATTTAATTTCTATAACCTTTTTTAAAAGTTGTATTGTTTTGATTTAAAAAAAATTCTTCAGATCTCAGTTTGAACTTTGAACTCACAAAATACATACGCGACGATACTTTCCAAGATTCGTAAGAATCAAAATTATTCGCATCAAAAATAGCTGGTGTAACTACTATTCTCTACAAAAAAAAGAACCTACGATAAATGATGAGAATTGTAAACTGTGTTGCAACAAAATTGCATAGTCGTCTGGAGATTACATTACAATCGATGTGAGATAAAAACGAATGGTAAATAAAAAAAGCAACGAGTTTCGAAAAAAAACTTTCAACGACATAAATTTGTAAATGTTGAAAAAATTGATCATTAACCGAAGCTTTTTTTTCGCTTGATTCAAATCTCAACCAGCGCTCATAAGTCGAGCTTTCCGCCGCGATAAATTCACACGGCGCACCTGCTACCATTCGTGGCACCCTCACGCATTCATCCTCAGCAGCAGTGGCGAACGAGGGTGGTGCAGGGTAAGAGGCAGGATGTCAATGAAAGGCAGGGATTTTTCAATATCCTATTCTTCGCACCGCCGCGGCGCCGTAAGAGCAAGAGAACCGCGCGATACTGTCGGAGTGGATCATCGTCGCCTCATTCCTTAGAATCGCGTGCAAACGAAACGAATTGTAAAGAAGACGACACACACACACACACACACACAATCACATGCGTCAAGCGTCGTAAATGAATAAGATTGCGCTCCCGACACTTTCCTTTAAGCAACGTTGCTGCTCGAGTTCAATACTCGCGGTCTAGAATAAAAGTGTCTTCGATCAATAAAAAAATAATTTCGCGCTATTAAAATCCTCGCTTCAATTCGGCTGCAGATTGCTTTTAACGTGAATCACCGATGCCGGCAAATGGCTTTCATCCACGCGAATAAAACGACTGTCAATCTCACGCGATCTATACCCAAGGCTCTGGCGAGCGGCGAAGCAAATGGGCGGTCGGAATTTTTTCGATATCCCATTTCCACCGCAGCAAGATGGCCAACGAGAAACAAATTGCCAAACCAATAACCGCGAAGACACAATGGATTGTCTTTATCGAGCCGCGTTTACCATCTTATATTTGCACTCCTTGAAACACACCACTTACCCTGAAAATATATGAGTTGGTAAATGACCGTATAATTGCAGTCGGAGTAATGAGTATCAATGGAAAATTATTCCACTATAGAAAGAGAGAGAGGAAAGAAAGAGACAGCCAACATTATTTTTCTTGCTTCAGCATGAACATTGATAATAAAAACTGTTAAAAAATCCTAAAGAATGTATAGCGTGCATTCCGTTATATTATAAAAATAGTCATCAAAAATTATTAAAAGCAATTTAACAAAGAAAGCTAATTATCTTTAATACATTTTTACTTACCATCACGTTTCAATTTAAAAAAAACTTGAAAAGATGCATTTTTCGATTATTTTCGAATTTTCTATTATTCAATTTCCCGTCATTTAGTCATTTTCATTAATTGTTCAAATAGGTTAAATCTAAAGCCAAAATAATTAAATTATCAAAGAGTTAATTATTCGATTTTCCATATAATTTACTTAGGAAACAAACAGACGAAAAAAGAAATAGAATGCTCCAGCGATAATCTAATTAAACACGTAAGATGCAAATGTTATCCTAACGGTATAAAACATTTATAGCTATATTTATATACATAGCCTTTTAATATATAGCCTTAATATTTTCTCTAATACTTTTCGGATATTTCATTATTTCTTATTTTCTTCGTTGAAGTTCTTTCGTTGATGGTTATTTCCCAATGTTTAAATTCCGCAGATCAATTTAACGTCACCGAGTTTCAGGTATTACTGAAAGACAAATTATATATATATATATATATACATATATGCAAAGCCACTCCTCCGCGTGCCCTTGTCGCATCCTCCGCGTTACCCTGCACTCAACCCATTTGCCATTAATCTTGTCCATTGTTCCCTTCCTGTGCGAAACTATGGATTCTAGACCCGTCGCATATTATTCCCCCGCGTGCCTCACCCTCCTTTGACCTCCTCGCCACGCGCAATTTCTCGTTCTGAAGTTTCGCGGAAGATGATCGCGCCTCTGCGCCGCCACCCACGATGAGAAGAGAACGAGAACGCGAGAGAGGAAACCCCGATATCGCGGACTTGCGCTTTTACATATACCACATGCGACGCACCATTACACACACGTATGCATGGCATTTCGTAATCAAATATGCTATATAAATGCAATGTGCATAAGAAAACCGCAAAATACACACATAAAAAACTCGATGTAAAGTTTGAAAATAGAATGAAAAGAAAGGAATGTGAAGAAGAGAAAGAGGATACAACCGCGATGCACATTGTTCCCGACAGCAACAAGAATAGCATAAAAATCGAAAAATAGCAAGCTAAAAATAGAACGAGAGAAAAAATATAAAATATTCACTACATTCTTTAACACAAAGATCAGACGTACGCATGTAAATGTTTATAAATTGCGCGTACATTTAAAATTTTAAATGTATCCTATGTATACATATATTTTCTAAACAATGTATACATATATCATTTAATGTTCATTAAAAAAAAAAAAGAAAAAAAAATTGCGCATTTTTTAATAACTCAAATTAAAAATATTATCAAAATAATATTATAAAAATACTTCTTAGCTGTGTGACAAAAGCAAATCAATGCATAAATAATTGTGATTCTTAAACGGAAAGTCTCCTAACTATCGAATGAGGAAATTTACTAACAATGCATGCGCGAGCAAGTCGTAACCCACAAGGTTTCGTGCGGTAGCAATCGCGTGCAAGCGAAATCAAAGTTTATTGAGCTCAAACCTCGTTGTTCCTCTTCGAAAGGTATTCTTTTTCATCCCAAAAACTCAGCTAGAGAAGTTCTCTCTACGGGCATGCCCGTTTCGAATTCATTACGCTGCTAACCAGAACGAAAGAAGAAACGAATACGAAAACGCAGCTACGATGAGAAGGAGGTGAGGGGAAGAGGTAGAAAGAGGGTGAGTAAAGATCGGAATAAATGTGTGCAAAATTCGATAATTATACGATATTATCAAATACAAAAGGCTCAGCATGACATAATTACAATGAAAGAGTCAGCAATATTCGCGTAGTGTAATGAGTTTCGCCTGATCGATAAGACCGCCCATCATATTAAAATTATACTACAGTCACGTGATAGCGACATTAACGTAGAAACTATAATGTTATCAGAATTATGAAGAGTAGAATCCTTAACGAACGACAGTCATCTAATAGTAATCTTAATTATACTATTATACCATCTTAATTATCAATTATACCATTATTTTGGAATAATCAATAACAAAATGTTGGAATAAAGAGGAACGAAGATATATATGCTACATTTGCTATTATTAAATAACTTCTTTATTAGACCAGATTCCAACATGTCGATCGAACAAAGAGCTTCGTAAATAAGATGAAGATCATGCGTAAACGGGAACAAATTTAATTTTAAATATTCTATTTCCAACGTGAAAGAAAAAACTATAAAAAGACTATAAAAATAAAAAGACAATTCTATTCAGTGTACTACACTGGCTCGGGTTTATTTGAAATTTCTATGAAGCCTCTGTTTTAGTAGTAAACGCGTGTACGTTGTAGACAACAATAATATGCAAACACAGCACCAAAGTTGACTGAATCTTCGTCCTTTATGGGCTTCATTTCCTGAATTGTCCCAAAGGAAATATTCAACCAGAAACAGAAAAGCAGTAAGCACCATAATACAAAAAATTATAGATATAATTTGCATCGTCTCGTGAAATCATTATGTAAAATAAGTATAAATCGTGTACACACAAAGTAAAATTATATAATATTTCGCAAATTTTTCAGTGCACATAGATAACAAATTTCGTTTAATCTCAAGTAGATATTAGTTTTGAAAATACTTTATTAGGTATTAAATATAAGAAAATTAAAACATCAAGAAACCGTTCAATCTTATTATCATGAAATTAAAATCATTTTTAAATTTCTTTAAATATTCGCAAATAAAGTTCTACTCATTTATCTTCCGTACAACATTATGCGAGTAAGATTAATTAATAATAGACTACGCGACGCCGTGCAGGATCTTAGAGACACATTTTACTATATGATGCGGGTGACAACAGGTAACGTCTGAGCAAAGGAGAAACTCCCTATCTCGATTGTACGCAAAACAGTAGCACGGATACACGCCAGTTTGTTAGTCTGGTACGTACGTACCCACATCGTGGCCTCGTTGTGAAAACATAATCAAACTTCGGCTCGTGCAGGTCGAGCAATACCCAACACGGCTTCGCGTACACTATAAGAAACTGCTATTCTCTGCATCGGCAATCTCTGGTTACATTTCCCGCATGTCAAGCTTCTACATATTTTCCTTCATGTAAAATTACCAACCGCGCTAATCCGATGAAACATAAGCGTCCAAATCATACCAAAGTTAAACGCAACAGAATGTAAGGTATACCTTATACTCCTGTGTCATGATATTTACCAAAGACATGCTGATAACAAATTTAATAATCCAAATATGTGTTTAAAGCAACCTATGTCTGTATATATTTTGTATAAAAAGAATATATCGCAAGACATGCGAAAGCGAGATTAACGCTCCAAGTTCGCTCGGCAATGGCAAAGCCACCAAAGTCAGGGCTGACTTCGATAACGGCCCTTGCGCGGGGGTCTCACGCATTTCCTCCCTCCCGTCGCCGCATTAGTAAACTGCCTGCTTCCTACAGCACGGCCACTAACTGTTACCCCGTCTTAATGGACCGTTTACCCCAACCGACCGACCAGACGGCTCACCGCCGTCAGATTACAAGCTTGACCGCCGTCGCTACACGTGCTTACACTGGCTCTCTCTCCTAACATACTACCTCGGACCAAGGGGCAGCTTGATGGCCGGTACCATAATGAATGCGGCTTAAATAATGGCCACGAAGTCAGAACTCTTAAAACACTGTCTGAACTATAGGTTACGGCGACGTGTTCACGCGATCACAAGACTATTCAACAATATATATCGTTATCACACTGAAGATAGAAATGCATTATTATTTTAACTTCTAAAATTCAACTACAGTGAAATCAAATCCATCAGACATGTCACACGACAAATTAAAAGAGAATATGTAGTAATTCCATTACTGAACAGAAAATAATTGAATATTATACCACATGTAGAAGAAAATATTAATGTCAAGAAAAATTACATCATTACTTGAAAAGAAATTAATATAATTTATTAGTTACCGCATTATTTCTATCTCGTTTTTAAATCATCAAAAAGACATCTAAAATTCCACAGATATAAATGCTCTAAATGTTTGTGGCATAAAAAAAGCATTATATATATCGTTGCGCGTAATGTAAAAATCATTATGCAAATAATGTAACAGAAAAGAAAAAAGGAGCTAATACAATTTTGTAAAACTAATGCCAGTGAGCAAGATAAAGGTTTAAGAGGCAAACGATGTCTCGCCATGCTTTATTATATCAGAATTTATGAAAAAAAAAACGAAATAAACGCGTCGACGCCTGTAAAATGAGGTACGATAAAAGCAGAGCCACCACCGAACCATTTTTGGCCGCCACCCTCTATTTAAACAAGAACAAAGGAGAATCATCGGCGCAGACGCTGGCATCGAACGACGCGTGTGAACTCGAATCGATGTATATATATGTTGAAAATAGATAATGTGTCAAGCAGTATTTCAGCTACCTCTTTTAACACGGGTCGATGTAAGATATTTTCTCCCTAACTCTGACTCTCCTTCGAGAAGAAGGCATGGAAGCATGTTGTAATTTAGTTTACCATGACATTATATAACTTGCAAAATTCGATTATCGATATTAATGATATTATGACAAACATTTCAGCCACTATTGTACGAACTTTGTTTCTTATAATAATAACATTATTTCGTATACTTCAAGACCTTGAGAAAAATTATGTTCTTCTTAACAGTTAGAATATAAATCTTCCGAGACTAGAGAGAAAATAATATTCCTGCAGTGTCGCCTATTTTCCAACGTTGACGCTAACTTTATTCAAAATACAAAAAAATATTGCAAGAAACAAAAGCTGCAACAGCAATCACCGAAAAAACCAGAGGTTATCTCCCGTTTTCTATACTAAACTTTAATTTTTTTTCGCATTTTCTTCAAAGAGTCGTTTTTTTTTACATTTATAGAATTTATACGAGCGATAAAACAAGCCTGCAACCGCACAAAGAAAGATAGTTTAACGTGGTAATGTTTATTTTGACAGTGAGTAAAAAATAATCATTCAATCGCATTACGATGTCGTATAATCGATATCGTTTATCGTTAATATGAAATAAATCGCTTCGTCGATATTTCATTTAATAACAAGCAGTTAGCAATTGATACCATCGTTATAATATAAATCATTTGATGAAAGGTAGTCACGAATAAATTCGCGCATACCTATATTGTTAGGTGAGCGAATACGAAGCTACTTCATATTCCAAACTGCGAAGCCATCGCTATTGTTCGCGCGGACGAACCAGCCAGAAAGAAGAATAAAATTGTGGGATCATTACCGTCATTGATATTACGTTAATGAGGAGACCTGTATTATTTATCAAGCACGTAATGATCCTTTAATGGATTTCCGGGGAAAGAAATACGAAAGAAGAAAACTGAAACGGATGTCATTCGCTCTGAATAAGTAATGTGTAAATAAATTCACCTAGGCAAATAAAATTTCTCATTAATAATGAAAAAATCTCGGAAAAAATAAAACAGATGTGTTATCATATATACAAAAATTCGAATAACTCTGCACTATGAAAAACATTGAACAAGTAATGATTGGCAATATGTGCTATTGAATAATAGTGACAATTTCAAATTATAAAGTAACGGTAATTAAAGCATATACATTTAAAGCTATTAAGTAAAGAGAAGTGTCATCATCAGATGGAATCTTGGTAGTCTAATAATAATTTTTTTATAAGAATTTTGTAGATATACTTTTTCCAACTCAATAAACTATATACACGTCGGTTATTTGTCGTTCTTGAAACATAGTTGGAACAATAAATCCGCATACTTAAATCAGTAAGCGATTTACTTTTTAATATGTTAATAAACATCCTTTGAAGGAAAGTTTAGGTTCGAACCCTGGTTAAAGTGATATTTTTCGCAATAAATTTTTTACAGTGATGTAAAAAGGATATAGATATAAAACTTTTGTAAAGATTTATATATATAAATCGTTCTAATTTTACTTATTATTATTTAAAGCCATATTTCGATATTGTTTTATACACACGCGTAACATTTGAAAGCAAAACGTTATCAAGAGATACAGTAGTGTGTTTCACGTCAAGTGCATGCGCTAGTGCGCACGAACGGCGAGACCTGACCATGTATCTTTACCCGAACCGTCGAGTTGAGAAACCCTTAGGGCCGGTTTCACCATCTCCTGCAATCGATTAAACTCTCACTGTTCGTTTCTTTCTAAGAGAGACAGTTAGAAAGAGGTGAAGAGTGAGTTTAATCGAAGGTTACAGTTAATCGACGTTGATGAAACTGGCCCTTAAATCATTGGGTATGATGAGATCTAAGGGTTTCTCAATAATGATTGAACCAATCAAGTCCTAAGTAGGCTGAGAATATTTAAACATTTTTTTATTTCAATTAAATTTTATATACATTTAAATATTTTCTATTATTTTTTACTGGCTTTAAAAATGTTTAATTTTTAAAACGTTTATCATATTGCTTCTTTTATTTAGCGTCATTTTCTGACTTCAAAACTTTTTTTGAAAAATATTACATTCTTCTTACGGAAATTAACACCATTTATATTGCAATGTATAATTATTTTATATTTTTGATTGAATTTACATAATTTTTTACAACAGTTTTTTACTGGCACGTGCACTTGGCGATTTTTTTACCTTTTTTTATTAAAAAAAGTAATTTTTTAATTATTAATGCTGCTCGGGTCATATTTGTCTCAATCAATTATCTCATATGCAATTTAACAAATGCAATTTAATAAATGCACCCGATAAGAAAAAGCACAGAAACAACGATATCTTTCTATTTCTAGATTGCTGTTTGCCAAGCATTCTTCAGGCATTATCTGAATCCTTACGCGACTCACGTTTTATTGGAGGATATCCTGTATCGAGAAGTCGTCACAAATCTCTTCAACGCGAGGATTTTTTTCGCAAAAGAGCTACCGCTTCGTTACCGAACCGGACTCGGAAACTAACGAACGCAGAGGTTTTTCCGTATGTATTCTTCCGTAAAATTGCATATTACTTCTACAAGCGATCGTAATATTTTTACTTGAAACGTAACAGCTACAATTTTAGATGTAAATTTATAAGCAGTACCGATTGTAATAATCACATAACTTATAAGTATTAAATATGTATACGACAGGTATTCTGAAACAAAAGTAAAAAAGTTGTTGAAAAATATACACGAATAGAACTATATGTATATGAAGTTTTTCATCAGCAAATTTATTGCAATTCGATAAAGCTTGTTACTGTAAACAACCTTCAGTTGGCAGCAGTCGAGAGTAAAAAGCATAAACTGTAAAATTTTTTAATTATACGAAGAAACGTAAAATACCTCTAAAAACTATATTTATTTTTCAAAATTCTGGATTGGTTTGAGAGAGTCTTCTTTGTTTATTACAATTTCATATTATAAATTAACAGTACTATACAATTTCTTTCTTTATCAGGTCATAGGAACACTTTCGTTATAGGAACGTCTTTCGCAGAATTATTTTAGACCACGTTTTCGCAATTTCCGCACTTCTAATGTCGGGATCCAAGATGGCTGACGCAGATATTAGGTGCCTCGCAGTCGACGATATGCATATTTCGAAGTTTTCAAGATAAAATAAAATACAATCTTCTTTGACTCATCCTTGATCAATCGACTTTTATCGCTGCCGCATCAAACATCTATTCCATCGGCAGCCACAAAAGTGCGTTTGAAGAGAGGCCATTTTCAATGAATTTACGAGCGAATCACCGGTGCTGATCCTCGAGAAAAGCGTCGACGATCTCGACGCAAAACGACTGATCTCGTTAACCAGAAACCTCGAGCATAGAAAATTGGTATAGTCACCACGAAAACGACCAAGTATATACCCGCAACTACGGCGATCTCGATAGAACTCTGATGACTCGTCGTACCAGCATCCGATCGCTTCTCAATCGCGATCTCACGAGTCATACGATCGAGGGAGTCTACTGTCACGCGCGAGCAATCACGAACAGTGCAGATAAAGAAAGAAGAAATAAGAAAGAGGGAAGAAGCGTTTCACGTAGCAATTGTCTCGAGAGCAGCCAAAACTTTCGTCACGCGAAAGTTATAAGCGAGCGAATTACGAAGTGATTTCGTAATTTGTGCAAGAATTTCTTTACTTGCTCGCGCAATAGAATGGAAAGCTTCCATCAGGAAAGCCAGGAATTTCCATCGGTTGATTTCGTAATGCAACTGTACGTAATTTACGGGCTACTGTACTTTCTCGTCCTTGTGCTCGACTATTTTTTATGGACGAGTAAATTTCGACTTCCCCCCTTTCGATATCTCGTCAATGAATTATCCGCGCGGTTACGTGACAAATAGTTGCATATACTTTGGAACTTACTATTTCGAAAAGTGACTTTGTAATATCTATACCTATCTCGCGATGATCAATTTATATATAATCTAAATAAATCACTAGCTAATGTATACATCTCGATTTATTAATTCCTTTTACTATGAATGAAAGAATCTCTTTATAGAATTTTACAGAATATTTCAGTAAAAACAACTGTATCGTAAATAAAACTGTTGTGTCAACGTCAGAACTACAAGCTCCGCGAACTACGTTCTCTCAACTAAGTTTTTCAGGTCGTATCCGATTTGCGCAATGTATGCGGGAGCACCGCGAATTATTCATAAAGTTCCTTTTGACGCTCGAATGAAATATAGTGCAGCACAAACAGCATGGATACACATCTCATCCATTTAGCATAATCTACAAAATCTACGGTAAATATATTTACCGCGGGGGATTAAATCGTCAGAGAAAATTACTTTAAGTAAGCCTAAAAAGAAACTCATTTATATCTCAAATACATCGATTTTCTCAAGTATAACGACTGAATCGACAGTAACGCCAAATAAATATCGTAAACATCAAGATAAGATTCTGAAAAAAAAAACTTGAAAACAAATTTACGCGAATCTTAACTAAATCTTTGCAAACTTTAAGCAGATTTAAAGCGTTATAACGTTTCTCTTCTCTTTTTTAATCTATATAAATACTTCTCTAAAAGGAATATATTATCCTATTTTAATATATTTATCTTAATTTTATATCACACACATCCACGAGAGTAGTATGTAACAAAGATTTATTAAATATGAATATAAAAATCTAATTATGTAAAAATCATAAACGATGTGATCATGTATATACAATAAAAATGAGAACATTGGAAAAGAAAAAAGGATCGAAACAAAACAACGGAAAATATAACGAGAAGAATAAGACAGGCTCGCTAGACCAACAGTCCAAACGCACATAGTTGATGTCGCAAGAATCTATACCCTCCATCTCTACCTAGACGAGAAACCTTATTTCTGTGTCGAATTGAATCTTTCTTCCTTCGAGAGTTCGCAGAATGCGATCGAGAATGGAATGGAGATGGAATATATCCAACTTTTACGTGAGATGCAGCCATATAGCCGACTGAGCCGATAAAAACAACGTTACGTATATTATTCGACAGCTATGCATTAATTTCCACGCTTTATTATATGTATATCAAGAGACACGACAGAGCTGTGTATATACAGCTGACTATTCGTATAACATTCGAATATTTATGTTCCGCAAAATATTTATTTATTAAATATTTGATGCGAGGATTTACTTTATGCCCTGCAAATCTTGGTTATGTTTTAATAAAATTCTTATATAAACTACAAGAAATATATAATACATCTGCCGAAAATTATATTTGTCGCACTCTAACAATATTTCACTCGCTTCCAATCATAATCAATTTGTGTTGTAGCGTATATTATTTGCACGCGAAATCGATACAAGGATCGATAAGAAATGAAACGACGAAACCAATCCACAAAGCCACGTACCTTTTGACGATGCAATAAAACTTCACTGTTAACTTCTATCTTATCAGTTCGCGCTACCTTTCTATTCTATCGTGTACACTGTGCGACCTGTATACGTGAACGGAATGTAATATAATACTATTCATCACTCACGTATTCTACATGTATGCGTCGTACCGTGATAGTAAGACAATACAAAGGAAAGAAAAAAATACTTGAGCAATAGAAAAGCGCAAAAAAATAATTTTTTTAAAGAAAAAGGATGAAGAATTCCGGGCGCGATTGTCTGCAACAATCTTAATGTCACAAAATATTCTAGTCCCCCATCGTTAACAAATGCGCTAAATAAATGGAATTAATATTCTCGTTCAAATGGCCGAAGACAATATCGTGGAGAGAGTTTCTCGGCGTACTCAAGAATTCATGGCGTGCTGAACGGGCGATTCGGCGAGAGAGGATTTCGCCCGCCCGATAGGGAACCGACGACGAGAAATAATAGAGGGTCAGCTGCGCGCAGCGGGGATGTCATCAGCAGTCGCGGCATAAAAAGCTACCTCTCCCATACAACATCGTCGTGCAATTAGCACAGCGTCATACAGTACAATCCCGGCGTCGGCGCGCGACACAACAGCCCCTCAACATTTCTCATTTGTTCCCGTATCCTGAGTCGCATACCGGAAATTTTTTATCTGTTTAATAATATGCGACGTACGCGGTAAATGTGACGCGATCTCGGCCACGCGTATCGATTTTATAACTAAATAGATAGCGACCCGTAAAAATGCAAAAATAATCACGCAGAAATAGAAGCTGATCTTCGCAGCGATCATGCTTTAACGTTATACAGATTACGAATCTTGGAACATCGATATGACAAAATCAGTAGTCTTTGATTTACCGTGATATTCCAATCAGATATAGGTATATATATATATATATATATATATATATATATATATTATTATCGTATTAATTACAATTTAAATATTTTAACAAGTAATACAAAAAAGAAATTTTATGCGGATATATATATATATATATATATATATATATATATATATACCTATATCTGATTGGAATATCACGGTAAATCAAAGACTACTGATTTTGTCATATCGATATATATATATATATATATATATATATATATATATATCCGTATATATATATATATATACGCATAAAATTTCTTTTTTAAATTTCTTTTTTGTATTTGTATTATATCTTATTTCTTATTTGTATATATACGCGTTAAAAGTCGGACGTTCATCATAAAAAGTTTAGCGTATGATTCATGTTTGTTAAAAATGCCTAATATATAATAATGAGAAAGGAAAACCGATGCAGAAACGTAAATATACTAACGAGGACAAAAAGTAAATGTGCATTTAATTTGCGCTCGACCGTCACCGAATGTTATTTGAAGCAGCTTGTTCAGAATCGATATAATTCTCACTGTTGTCATCATGGTTTACGACGGATTCAGCTAATCAGCATGAATGCGACTAATCGGCATCAGCGTGAACGCGACTGATTCGCTCAATACGACGAAATATCGTGTCCGATCCCACGAAAGCTCACGATCCTAATCCGCTTTACTTGGCCGTGAATACCATCTACACCTGAATGAAATACGCGTCGCACTCCATACCACTCCGTACCATTAGCTCAACTGTGCATCGGTATCTGTTAGCTGTCCACGTAATGTTACGGTCCATTGTAAAAGAAACGTACGTATATCCCTCTTTTGATCTTTTGCAAGTTTTACTTTCAAGGGAAATTGTAATTATCATTCGATACATGATAAGAAGACGAATTTTATTCGAATAATAATATTCAACAATATCCGGTAGCTGTCCACGTAATGTTACGGTCCATTGTAAAAGAAACGTACGTACATCTCTCTCGATCTTCCGCAAGTTTCACTTTCAACGGAAATTATAATGGTCATTCGATACACGACAAGAAAGACGACTTTTATTCGAATAAGAATTCAATTCAATAACTTTAACGCGCAAATTTTTTCCATCAAATATAATATAAATAAAAAGTATAGTAATTTTCCTTTAGATATCTTACGGTTATTTTAGGAATCAATAATATTTTGCCGTAAAAGCGATGCAAATTGCAATTAATGTTCAACAAAATGCAGTATAATATATATATATATATATATATATATATATATATTTTAAAATTATTCTGAATAAATTACCTGGTAAATAATAGATAATTTTTATGTATCAGTAATATACTTTCTTATCAATAATACTTTTTCATAAACGTACTTTACTTCTATAAACACGCGGTTGGACAAACGATACGAAGTAGGCATTGAGATTTTCGATATCCTGCGATTGGAAACGGACAAATTCTATTATCCCCAGGCAGAGAGAAAAAAAGAGAGAGAGAGAGAGAAAGTTTGGGACATTGAGCAAAATGCGCGGATTCAGTTGGCGGATGTTACGCGTTTGCGGTAATACCGACGAAGAATGGATCTATAAGCGTGGCCCCGCAAAGATATGAGAAGGGTAGCGCGAACTGACGGCCCATCCACTCCGTGAGCTCTTCGGGGAGCCATAAAAAAAGCTACCCACCTAGATTTTCTCACTGATCGATTATTTGCAAGAGGGGATCGCTCCACGTCTCGACAAACTCTATAACTTTCCGAAATTTTGCATACGTGGAATTCTCATACGTATCGATAACGATAATGCGACATAAATATATTTATTAATAATGTAATCGAGACATGTAATTTATCTAACCTCTTAGCGAATTTGAGGATAATTTTAGACGTGAAGCGTCTGTTATTTGGCAAGCGTCTGTCTTCAATTAGACTGATTAAAAAAAAATAGCAAATTATTTTAAACGAGAAAGACTCTATTTTTATATTCGACAACGTTTGGCTAATGTCGTGACAATTCGACCATTGGTTTTGGTCTTTGGAAATTGTCAATCTGACCAAAACCAATGGTCGAATTGTCACGACATTAGCCAAACGTTGTCGAATATAAAGATAGAGTCTTTCTCGTTTATTAATTATTGGCGAAACAAATACATATGATTTTCTGAAACTATTTTAAATTATTCACGATTGAGAAAAGATAGCTTTTGACTAGCTATATTTATCCACGACGACTAAAGTTCTACGTAAATTACGTCGTGCATTAAATACCGTAGATCTAATATATTTCCTCGGACAAACATCACATTTTTTATTCTAAATTTCTAAACTGCGCATGATCTTTGATATATAATTAGTTTTATTAGGCAAAATACCAGCACTTTTATATATCGATATGTATATGTAATTTACTTTGCCCATTATGTGAGAACTGTTACTTTAAAAAACTATAGCGCTCAGTTTTATCAAACTCGCCGTTTTGCAAATTAATAATAGCAGCAAATTCCACTTTTAATTGTTTTACGTTTGGAGGCAGTTCTGATTATCTAAGATAAAATATAATCAGACAAAGTACGCGATAATTAACTATTTAATCATACATAATGTTCCTTTAGATTGCAGTTTTGTAATCGCTTTAACAACCGTCACAGAACTCGAAATCTTAAGGATACAGAAACATAATCATATATATAAAGTGTGTCGCGTAATGTAAAAAATTTATGACAAAACGGTGAATTTATTATTGTTAATTAAGGTATGTTAGACAACGTGTTAGAAAAATATAGATGAAAAAGAAGTACGCACCACACATATTCTTTAAAAAATATATAAAATTATATTAACGAGTGTAAAAATTCGACGATTTATAAATTTTCATTATACGCATACATACATTTTCGTGCGATTTTTCTACGTTTTGTGTAATTTTACGTACTCTTTTGTAAGACAACGTACTTCGATGTTAAGAACATTATACGATAAGGATAAGACTAATTTTTCCTCTCTGACGTGCGTTTTGCGTTTTAATATTTGTCCGTTTACCTCTGACACACGCTTACACGACCGAGTCACGCGAAACGCCAGCACGTTGATTTCCGCTTACACGGGAATTCGCCCGATCTGCGTAAAGTAATTTTTTACACCGGCAGTCCGGGAATCAGAATGGAGGGATTATTCCGGATTATTCCTTGGAGTGGCTGCGTCAATTAAGGGATAATCACACAATGTTAACTGTATACGTGGCGTGAGGCGCACGCACGCCATACCCACATGCACGTTAGAGATAAACACACATGCACGCGTGTGCAACTTGGTCGCGGTAGCGGCGTAGCGGTGCGAACTTGTGTGTCAGACGAAGTCCGATTCTATCTCGGTACGTTAACATTCACGGGGGTTAAAAGAGGGACGAGAGGGCGACGCGGGAGAACGAAGGGGAACGGTGAACAAGAGAAATGGGCGACGGGCAACGCTTGAGCTATCTTCCGTCTGGCAGTGCTCCACCACGACTACATTAGTCGGCTTATCCGCTCATTATGTGGACCGACGATCGCACCCCCGCACCCCCGACTCCACTCGTTCCACCCCTCGTCAGGGATCAAGAGGTGTCGTCCTTACTTCCCGAGGCTTCGCGGCGATATCAACGTCGAATGGGAACCAAGTTACAGCGAGTTCATATGTTCATATGCTGCGATTTAATGCGTTTAAAAAGGAACCGTTGTGTGCTGGCAGATGATTAAAAAAGCGTTCTATTATTTATTCTGATATTTCAATGGGATTTATAATATATTCAACGAGAGATCATATTTTCCGTCCGTTTTTATTCTATTTTTTACTCTTTAATATTTACAAGTTTTCTGCAACAGATTAATATTTTTGGATCCTCCCTTTCAATTTCAATACTCGCGACTTTATTAATAAATGCATGGAATTCAAGCTAATTTTGCGAATCTAAAGATATATATAGCGTGTTCCACAAATTGCGCGATATCACGTATAATCGTATAGTTTTTAATGAATCACTTTGTGTTCAGACATTTCCTTGTCAACTCTAAATACAGTTGACTGCATTTTATAAGCAAACGAGTGTCGTCTTATCGCCGATCGTCGGCAATCGCGGCGATGAAGAATGAAATCGGTGCTTCATCAAAATATCACGCGGAACCGCACTTTGTCCGATATCGAAATGCTAGATAAAAACTATGTCACACAAGTACCTCGGGGTATACTAGCTTTCGCTATTTAATTGGAAAACGCCTCGGAAAACGGCGCGAGGCAGTCAGTCGCGGCTGTCGCGAATTAAACGAACTGTTGATTGCGCCGGTAAATGCAAAATGAGCGAATTTACTCACCCGACGCATCGCCATTTTCGTCGATATTCTCCAGTGATTCCAAGGAGCTCGCTCGCATACACGAATTCCACCGGAAGAACGCCAATATCACCGCGGATTCCGCGGATTAATCGACGCGACGCGATCATCGGTTCCCCACGTCAAACAGAGGAAAACACGTCTGTGTTTCTCCTCGCGAGACTTTTCGCGGTTTCGGTTTACGCCGCGCGACGCGCAGGAAAATGAAAGCGACAACTTCACGTCACGGCGTCGCGTCGATTCGAGAAAAAGCGCCGGAGCAAACCTCGAAAGTGGCGGAGAGTCAGTCCACAGGACTGACAGAACAGCAAAATAATAAGTAAACGAATAATAATTACTCACTCTCCGGTCGCTCCGCCGCGCCGTCGCCCGATACCTCCCAGGCCTCCTCCTCCCCTTTTCGGTCCTTCTCCGATCTCGCATCTCGTCGGCGCACTCACTCGCGACGTTCACACGCGAAAATATCGTCGCTTATTATTGCGCGCTATTTTCGACACTTTGCATGGCACGCCCGGTATTAATCTCGCGACGCGGCGCGTACTTCGTTAACACGGCGACGGAAAAATTACGTCGGAGAAGCTACGAGCGAAGCTGTACGATCGCGCTCGACGCTCGGCGTCGGCCCGTGACAACCCCCGCAAGTATAGACGCGACGAGTCGAGTGAACTTTAACGCATGGCGAAGAGAGTTTATTCGTAAATTGCGCGGCCAACTTCACTCGCCATAGGAGCAACCGTCGCGAGGACGCTACACTTGCCGCTTGTACCTACTGGCGATTAAATTATCGATTTACGAACACTCACATTCGTGTCTATTTCCTCATGATTATGATTTACTAAATATCGCCAAAACATGATTAAATACAAAGTTAAATGCGCATACACAAAACGTTAAAGCTGATGGCGCCAAACTAATGCGCGATTCGTGGTTCGTGATTCGCGGTTCGCCCGCATTCGCGCCCGATTCGCCAGCGGAGCGATTTTTTGACGAAATCAAAGAGATGAATCGAAATATCGCGAATAACAAATGACGAACCATGAACAGTGGAGGGTCTACATTGGCAAACGACGAATCTATACGAATCGCGCATATAATAGGCTGCATAAGTATAGCATAAGACCGCTGGGCCAATGAGCGTCTTATGTAAATCAATATGGCGACTTTATGCTGGATGCTCATTGGTTTAGCGGTATTATTATGTTACGCTTATGCTAAGCTATGCAATTTTGTGTGCGATGGCCTTTATGTAAATTAATATGGCAACTTTATGCTGGATGCTCATTGGTTTAGCGGTCTTATGCTATGCATATGCAGCCTATGCAATTTTGTGTGCGATAGCTTTATCCGTGTTCCGAAAACGACGCGATGGCAACTTCGTTCCGAAGCCGCGCGACACGACGCGACTCAAATTGACGGTTGAAAAAAGCGAGACCGATTATCCGAAAGAATGTTGCGGGACATTACGAGCCGACGAGCGTCGAACGGTTCGTATATAGCTTCGCTCGTAATTTCTCCGACGCAATTCTTCCGTCGCCGTGTAATTAAGTACGCGCCGCGTCGCGAGATTAATACCGCCGGGAGTGCCGTGCAAAGTGTCGAAAATATAGCGCGCGATCATGAGCGAGCGATATCGTCGATTTTCGTTCGCGAACGTCGTGAGTATAATAGTGAGTGCGAAAAGAGGAGGAGGGGGCGTAGGAAGCATCGGGCAACGGCGGAGCGACCGTGGGGTAAGTAGTTATTATTCGTTTACTTATTATTTTGCTGTTCCGTCAGTCCTGTGACTGATGCCGCCACTTTCGAGGTTTAACGTACTCCGGCCGACTCCGGCGCAATTTTCGGCCGGAGTTCGATCCCCCCGGCATTATGCGACGAGAGATATTACGTCGCGTCTCTCTTATTCGCACGGTCGTATTATTTGCACAATTTTTCGCGGATTAATTATGCGAACGAATGCAGAAATATGCAGTCGCTTGCGGCGGCCTCGATTGTTTTTTACATTAGCATTTAAAATCAGATATATGCGTTAAATTTTTAAAACTTGTCATGTTATCGTTTAAGGCGCGATAATTATTTGCTTCAAGTATGATTATCATAGACGCTGCTTTAATGTAAAAATATTTCTATGTTACAGATCAACGCAGGGTTACAACTTACAACTCCGCTGTTGCGCATCGGCCGGTGAGTTATTTTTTTATTTAAATATCGAGACAATGGATTTGTAAAAATTATATTACAAACATAAATGAAATGTATGTATGAGAAATGAAATATTATAAAGAAGTTACGAACCGTCTCATTCTAATAATTATTAGACATTATATCAAAATTTTTATCCTGAAACGATAATTAATGTAGCAGTAAAGTGTTCTGTATTACTTAATCTTATAAAATATCTTTATTAAATATAGATATTATTTATTCCTACAGTTATTACAAAAAAATTAAAAGATTTTAAAGATTCAGAATATAAAAATATATTACAAATAAATTAATATATTATAATCTATTGCCTTGAAGTGGATAGAAATGAATTCTCTCTCTCTAGTAGAGCCTAGAAAATATTTTTATAATTTATGTAAATAAAAGTTTACATATCTTGATAAATCGGAAATATTCTAATAATAATTTCGAATAATTCGTGTATAATTTTATCTGAATTTAATCTCGCTGCCACGACAATTCCGGCCGGACAAGAATTTTTTTACTCAAAATAACGTCAAACGACGCACCCTTAATACGATTAACATGATCGCTTCGATTAGCGCTTCGCTAAACGTATCGGAAAATACAAGGAGCACCGATGAAGACATCGGAATATCAGCCATAATAACGCGGAACGACCATTCGCGATCCAGATTCATATACGTATGAACCAGCCAGCCGGTATAACCGCGGATTACTAATCCAACTCAACTTGCGCGTCTATCACGACTCATGGCTCGTGGCGAGTGTTATAAGCCCGGTCTACAATCAGTCGTATGTCGGAGTCGGATGTCGCAACGTAGCCGATGGTAGTCCAATAAGAGAATTTCTTTTTCGGAAACGAATTTTCTCCATCGGCTACGTTCCGACATCCGACTCCAACATACGACTGATTCAACTGATTGTAGACCGGGCCTTAAGGTCAATCCGGACAAACTTGCATAGCGCATAAACATAAGCATAAAGAGAATTGATTGGTCCATATGCATGTGCATAAGGAAAAAGACCAATCCGTTTCTTTATGCATATGGTTATGCACCTATGCAAGTTTGTCTGGATAGACCTTTAGGGTCGGTCTACAATCAGTCGTATGTCGGAGTCGGATGTCGGAACGTAGCCGATGGTCCGATGAGCAAAATCTCGGAAAAATTCGTTTCCGAAAAAGAAATTCTCTCATTGGACAATCGGCTACGTTGCGACATCCGACTCCGACATGTACGACTGATTGTAGACCAGGCCTTAATTACGGTGGTCTTTACGCGCCAGTGTATTCGTGCTCGACTCGACTCGAACGATGCGGCTTCTTCTTTTTATATTAAGTATGGCCTTCAAGCAAACGAACGATGCGGCGAGAGGGATACGACGGTGTGTATGTACATGCACCCATTGCACCCGCACCTTTGCACTCGACTCGCGCGGCAAGTATGTACATACGCTCGTCTTTTGTTTTGACTTTTGACGAGCACAATAACTTCGAGCTTATCCCGCGGCCCTTCGCGTCGCTCACTTTCGCGCTCTTTCCGAGCGTCGAGTAAAGTCCCTTGCACAATTCCAGGCAACAGGCAATAGGAACAGGGAATAGAAATCGGAAATCATATATAAATGCAGAATAAACAGCGACACAGGCAATAGACACAGAGTTTCCGTCACGTTGGAAATTCTGTGCCTATATTGCCTGTTGCCAACCAATCATAGTATTCGAATTTTTTGGGTTGTATGGTTATTTCCTGTTCCTATTGCCTGTTGCCTGGCATTGTGCAAGGGGCTTAAATCTCGCGTAGAGAAAATCGATTATTTAACCATTAATTGGCGCTTGTCTTGATCGCCGTTAATCGTGCGCTTCGCGCGACGTTCGAAACCCCCGGAATATCTCTCTTCGCCCTGAATTGCGGCGTACGCGAGAGAGAGAAAGAAACGCTCCATTTATCAAGACATTTATCGTTCATCGCGTTATTGAAGTCGCTTTTCCGATCGCCGATCGGAAACATCGTGTGAATTAATCGTTTCCCGGTTCTCGAAGCCTCGAAGCGCGCGGCGCGCCTCGGTTTTGCGGTTAGAGTGTCGCGCGCGCGTCGGGGTGAAGTTACGCGGGAAACGGTGGAAATTTTTTCTACACGTAGCACAGCGTATCAGCATCTCTATCTAGTCCTAGTCGCGTCCGTCGCGAGTGTCGGTACGACAAACGAACGCCATGTTCCGCGTTGCTCGTTTATCCGGAGTGCGTCGCGCGTACAAGCGTCGGGAATGTCGGGGCAAAGTGGCGGGCTGTCGTTTGCGCCCGCGTTAATTAGCGGGCGGCATCGTAATTAGCGATTTTCCGGGCAGATCCATGTCTAGGGGCGTGAGCGTTCGGAGCAACGGATGAATGGCATCCTCCAGGAACAACGATGTCGGCGATTTCGGCGGTGCGTCGGCTGGTACGTTCCCCTTTTTTTTTATATTCGCGGAATTAAATGTTCACTTGTCGCTTTAGCGATGGATTTGATAATCATGCCATGCCCATTATGCTCTGGCATCTTTTTTCGTTTCTCACGTCGTTTCCCTTCGATTTAGAATAATTTAGCTAACAGGATAAATTTACTCTTAATTACCAAATTAGTTTATTCTTACGTACTCTTATTTTTGTAAGAATAAATTGCATTCTTGGTTGATGTTTAAATCTATCTACCGATCTATCAATTATAATTTAATATTAAATAGCATTAAATATAATTCAATGTTAATGATTAATTAACACTAAATAAAATTAAATGATAATAGCTAGTAATACTAATAAATGCAACTTTTAAGTAGCTTTTAAAAAGCTTGAAGATAATCATCGATAAAATTAATCAGAATTTAGTAACTTTTAAAATATGCTTAAGTATAGTGCGAAAACAATAGTTATAATTAATACATATATAAATGTTCTACGAATCTAGGATGCCCAAAATATTTGTCTGTAATATTTTACTGACAATTTATTTTCATGAAAAGAAATATTTCATTTTTTTTTTTTTTTTTCATGTAAAAAGTTTCGAAAGCAAAAATTTCTCGATAATCAAAACTTGGATTAAAATTTTGAGCAAGTGAAATTTTTTGAATTTTAAATGAATAATATTTTAAACGAATCTTATCATTTAATTAAATAATTGTTTATCGAACTTAAAAATCTCAATTTATATTATATGATGACGAAAGGAGCGTGGCACGGGCGAGCTATGTTTGTGTTAAACTATTGGAGTTAAGTTTGGGCAATGTCGGCGTCGATTCAACAATTTCTAAAAATACGTGTGATAAGGCCGTATTCGAGTGTGCCAACCAATCGAATAACGACGGCGGTAAAAGAGAAAGGACCGGGCCAGTCGTTGAAAAGGCTGCACTTAACGCGGCGGATATATATCGCTCTGCAGGATGGGGTGGAAGTGAAATGTGGCTGCGCTTACCGGACCGGTTAAACGTACTATTTATTGTCCGGTTTCCTTCGGAGATCCTGCGTCGTCCGTAAGGACACTATTTACCAATCAACTGCCAGAATTGTTTCCATTCCAATAACTTATTAAGTTTCACCTTTTAAGTAATCTACCCTTTTTATTCTATGCGTGATCAATTAAGAAAACGATTAAGAAAACAATTAAGAAAAAACAATTTTTCTTGTATGAAAAGTATAATCTAACAAATCTCACTTCGCGCGCGTTAATTGTTTATTACTCTCATTGCTTTATATTGGCGAGTAAAAGAAACATTTAATCCATAAATTACCATTTCAAACAATGGTATTATTTTGTCGAGCTTAAAAATGTACTTGACTAGAGAGAAATGCATTTCCGCAAGAACTGCAGCTCGAACTGCAGTGACTCTTAAATATTACATTTTCTTATTCGCTGCAGAGAATTCATGCGGTCAATGCAGTAAAAAGTCTAAAAAGTTCATGAAAGTTCGTTTTATATACGTTTAGAAAAAGAGAAAATTATTTCTTTTGTTATCAAAGATGAATGAAAAATTCTAACTTCAATACTATATATCGACTTTAAAGCAATCATTTCTAGAAAAAACAAAAAAATACAAGTATATAAAAAGAACTCATTTGTTATGCGATACGAATACACACAATTTATCTTACCTTTTGATGTAGTCCCGGTAGAAATTGCAGCTGAAACTTCATTTTCGCCGTAACACTTTACGAACTGCCAGTCTTCTCTTAGTTTCTTCAGCTTCTCCTATTACATATGCATAATATAATGTAAAATACATCTTAAACGATTTATAATTTGTGTTAGAACTTAAGATAGTATTTATTTTATTTAGAACTTTATGTGTCGTGCAACACGAAAAATAATTATATAATCCTTCTCATAATTATAATTTTAGTGATAACACAATCTATTGAAAATTGAATATAATAAGTATATTTTTGTATACCTGCAATTCTACAGAAACCGGTTGTTTTGCTGATTCACACTCTTTTTCCAGATTAGTGTAGTTTTCTAACACATCTTTTACTTCCATTTCGCGATCTTCAACTTTAGACTGAAAAATAAATAGTTTTTGTAGAAAAAATTATAAGATAAAAGGGCAACTTAATATCTTTTTTAATTAATATTAATATTAATATTTTCATATTAAAATTTAATTATGCAAATCATATTATAACTTACCATAATATTTTTAATCACTTCATTACGCTCGTGCTGTGGCAGGTCTTGAGAAATGCTCAATCGCGTTCGTGTCTCCATAACCCATGCCATAACAGCATCCAGGGTACAGATGTATTTTCTAAGCGACGCAAGTTTGCATTCCACGTATTCGCGGTGGTTCGAAAGATTTGCGTTAGCCTAAACAAATAGCATTACACGCAAAAGTGTTTATATGTATCGAGTTATTAAAATTTTAAAGATTACAATATTAAAAAACTTTATATAAACTTTATATAAATAACACCTTGTCCATATCCGCGAGAAGTTTGTTGCTCTCGTCTTCTTCTCTGGGAACGTTATGTTGACTTACTAAGGTTTGCAAAGTTCTTTTCCGAGATAGGAGTTCTTCTTCCCTCGCCTACAAATATTCCATTAGATTTTAATAAAAAATAATGTAACTTATTTTATTGTTATATTTTTAACAACTTTGGTTATTATACACTGAAGAAGGCATAACGAAGGAGAATTAATTTATGTCATAGATACTTTTAATGTTAATCCGTTATCTATAAATCAAGATAAAGAACGAATATATGGTCAAACTTTACTAGGAAGCGGTTTGAAAGTGAGAGTTCAACGCTATTTATATCCTGGCACGATTCGGCATGTGCAGTCATGAAATGTAGAGATATTATTAGGACAAGTTTCAGTTTATTCGATTATGCTGCGCCGAGCTGTAGCCCATGAGAACTGAATCTTGGAGAGAATAATTCCGTTACTTATCCGAGTCGCATCTAAACAGAGCGCTCTAAAAAGTGTTTTTTAATAGTACACATTCTTCAGTGTTGTACATCTTCATATATTTTGTGTGATATTATTTTGAAGGCATAAGTGATTTTGTGATGCAATAGTGATCTTCGCGAAAGTGAATGTGTTACACATGGAAATTGACTATCACTATAACGATATTACGATCTATTTAAAAGTTGAAAATTTCTGTACATTTGAGGAACAAAAATATAGATAATGAATTTTTGATTGCGCTCACACACAGTTATTCTTGGATTAATTCTATTAAAATAATATAAAACATAACATTTCGGAAATAAACTCAAATAAAATGTCTCAAAACTATATGCACATTTACCTTGATTAACGATAGTCGGATCGATAATGAGGTTTCGTCTGAAGGATTTGCTGCAGATACTAATAGAGTATTCACTTGTTCTATGATATTATGCGCCGTTTCCAAAATCCTGCCGTCGTTGTTCACTTTTCTCTCCATGGCAAAGTTCCTTAAATAACACATTAATGCAAATATATTCGAAATGTGACACATAAAAATGGAGCATATTTTAATATCTATTAACAATATTTTATATATATGACAAGTTACTGAAATTATTGTAATCGAAGTTATAATATCTATTCATGTTTTACACGAAAATGTGATTTACAAGAGAAACTCGAAGATGTTCGTTTATTCTGAGGTTATTCTGAGTTGACTGACTTCACCACAGCAGCACAGGCAAATCACAACTGAAATAGCTCAATGCTGGGTCGAGCTTTCCTCGCAATACCACATACTTGTCTGCATTAGCAGAGGTCATAACTTCTTACTTAATTCATAATTCATAAATCGTAAACAACGGCTATTACTTAACTATGAAAAGTCATATATTTATTTAAGATGTCTAAATAGTAAAAAAAAGCGGATACAAAGATCCATAAATAATTTTGATCTATTCTAAAGTCTTGAAAATAACGTATGTCTTACTTACTTTTCCTTTCGCGCGGTTATTTCAGCTACTAAATTGTGCCAACGGTGCTTGATATTTTCGATTATACTCTGCAATTCTATTACATCTTCGGTGGAAGCTCGGCTAGATATATATGTACTCATTATATCAATATTATTTAACGTTCTTTGCATTCTTGAAACTTCTTGTTCTAGTTCGAAAGTTTTCGTTTTACTTGCTTTAGAATGACTGAAAACGTGACACTTCTTTAAAGCGTCTTCCATCTTATCTAACCATTCCGAAAATGTCTGGCATGTGTTGTGAAGTTCTCTCCATTTTTCGTAACATTTAATCCACCGGTTATGTCTTTCCATGTAACTCTGACTAACGCCCGTCCATTCGTCTTGCAATTTCTCGCTTAAATGTTTTATTTGATCAGACTGCTCTCTTTTGGCTTGCCGCGTGACGCTTTCGCAAACGTAATTTACTTCGTCGATACTTGGCTTCAAAATATTTAAAGCGTTATTAATTTTCTTTAAGCATTCTTCTTGGCTTGTAAACAGCTCGTAATCTTTACCATTCAGTGGCAAAGAATTCAAAGATCGCGATACGGTCGCTATTGCTTCTCTCAATTTGCTGATGCGTGCGATAAACTCTTGCGGATTAAAGCCACCAATATCCTGAAAAAAATAAAATAAAATAAAATAAATCTCATAAATTTTTCAACGAATTTAAAACCTTTTAATAGTAATTAATTTAACTACAATATATCTCACAACAGTATTGAAACATACCAATTCTACTTTCTTATCAGTCACGTGTTTGTCCTTGTCTTTGCTACCACTGAATCTCTTGAGCTGTGAACTAACTTTTTGCCAACTGCTATTAATGCTACAGCATACTGATTTCGAATAGCCAACATTTAATTTTTCCAACTTTGCAGCTAACTCATTCAGCTTATGTATTTGTACTTGTTTTGCATCAAATTCTTCAATGATTGATTCCAATTGACCCTCATAATTGTTAGCCTGTTCGAGCTTCAGTGGTACATCTCTAAACCAGTCTTCAAATTCCGTAATTATGTTATTATATTGTCGTAGAACTTCTTCCGCTTTTTGTGCTTGTTTTCTGCGCGTTTCAATTTCCGCCATAACTTGGTGCCATTTGCTTCTCAGCTTATCTTGATGTTCATTTTTTATTTTTTCTGCCCGTGCAGGATCAGTCATATGTATCGTCATAACTAAACCATCTCCCTTACTGATTAAAGCTGCTGCATCTGGGGCAAGAGTACTAATCTCACTTTTCAATATCTGTAATACATGAAAATATAAATTACATATTATATAAGTAATACTTTACTTTACTCATAAAGATAAATTAATTATACAAACCTCAAGACGTTTAGTAGGATCTTTCTCATTAGAGATACCACTGATACTCATCAACATAACATCCATCCTGCATAGCATCATTTGTGCTAACTGTTCAAATTCCAAAATATTTTTCTCTAATGCTGTTCGAGAGACAACCATCGGATTTTTGAATAACGGTTTCTCATGAACAGTTTTTGTTTCCATTTTATGTTGCATGACTGGCCGAGATCTCTCAACTTTCATCTGAAAGAAAAGAAAAATATGTTGTGTGAGACATAATTCCGAAGAACTCTTATAATTAGGCCTATATAATCGAGATTTGGAATAAATAACAGACTGGTTGACATGAATGCCGCGTCTGTGCGACATGCATGTTACCTTGTCCAAGAGGTGCTCAACATGCTCTCCTAAATTAGTATCCTCTCCATCTGAACTGGAACTACCAACATCAATTTCTGTATCGTCCGAAAATATTAATGCATCGTCTGTCTCCTTATCGCTACCGTAAAAACTTTCGCAATCTTCTAACGTGTCATCTTTTGACAGAGTCTTTATACGTTTCAGCAATGGTGACTTTTTATATAGATTCTCTTCTTCGCTACGACTCGCGTTACCAATATTTTCACGTATTACAGAATGTTCAGTACTTTTCTCAAATGTCATTTTCTTCTGATTATTCCTGTCTCCTTGCATCGCGACTGACCTCTGTGCCGTAACGCACTCTGTTTGTTCACTAATTTTTACATCAGATTTTTCAATTTCTTTGTTATCATCTAATATAAGATACTCCGCTACACTCTCTATATCTTTCCATGAGGATGTTATCTTAGGTGATTTATTTGATCTTTCTTTTAATTGTTGATCTACCTTACTACATTCAGCATTTGAAAATCCTGCGTCGACCTCTTCCTTTCTTAATAGTGCATCGTTAGAAAATGTACTTTTATTCGAATCGGTAACAGTTTCCTGATCAGTGTCTAAATCTAACTTTAGTATGAGTCTTTTAATATTTCGCGCAGGAGGTTCAATTGAAGCTTTCTTTTTTAAAATTGGCACAAGTTCTTTTTTCTTAACAATCTGTTCCGCAGTACTGGTAGAAGATATTTTTCCTTTAACTTCCTTGTCTTCCGTATCAGTATCAATCGATTCAGCCTCTGTCTCGGTATCTTCAACAATTTCCACCCTTTCGACTACTTGCGGCATCAATCCGACACTGACATTAGCACTCGGCAAGATTACATGATCTTCGGGTGACGCTATTGATTTTACAATTTCCATTTCTTTCACTTCTACAATTCGAAATGGGTTCTGCTGTGCGCAAGCTGCGCTAAAGTCCATCTTCGTCTCTGTTGCTGTCAAAGTATTGCTAGATACCTGAGAGAATAATTTACTGTTTTTGGACAGAAAGAATTCTTCCTCATCAGTCACATGCATGTCCGTATCGGAACAGGGTGAAGACAAGTCGTCGTCAATCTGAACAACTTGTGGTTGAGATGTTTGAACAACATCGGGGACGGAACTCATGTCTAATTTGCGTCTAACCGTTCTACTAACGTCAACAATTCTAGTTTTTACTTTTTCCGACTTAGCGGAAGACTTCCTGCTTCGATGAGGCACATCAGCGGGCGAGCTTTCAGGCGTATTAACAACAGCACATTGATTATCATCAAATGCAGGGTTAAAATATCCTATGCCGTAAATTTCATTATTCTCATCTATTAATTTGTTTTCTTTTTTGGCAGGATGTGCGGAAGTTTGTTCCAGCTGTTTAAATAATTTATTGCGTCCAAAATTGTCTCTCCCCTTAGAAGCTTCTGCTTTACTTTTTATTAACAAATTGTCTGTGATTTTGTGGATCCATTCCTGTGAAAATATGATAGGTGACAGAAACTTCATGGACAATCGACAGTTAATGGAAAGAGCATGTTAATAGTGGAACAATATTAAGCATGGTCTAATGAAAGTGACAATGCGATTCACTGTGCGTATAAAGCTGAATTTTTTGTGTATATCCATCACCAATGCAAAAATCTCTGAACTATCACTCAGTTAGATTTTTCTAGCTTTGCAACTTGTCTAAATTCTCCATTAAAAAATAGGTTTTGTACAAGGGGAGAGACAATACGACAATACCATAAAACAATCAGTAAAAATACAAATCCTTCCATCCACCAAAATATATACTTATTTTGTGCCAGTAATTACACTATTTACAGAGATAGAGCCACCTCTTGGACAGAAACGAGATATTCCATACTATCAAGAAGTAATATAAAAGTATAATAATATAAATTTAATATATACATGTTAATTTGATATGTTAATACTCAAAAATGTCTCGAAAACAAAAAATATAATATTAATTACGATACGATGTACAAATAATTTATAGAGAAAATAACGCTTATTAAAACACATATAGCTCCATTTAAATCCTGCTGCAAAAAAAGAATGGGGTATGACATTTCTGATATTAGAAATTTTCGATATTAAAAAAAATAATATTTAATAGAAAGTGTTTTCATATAATAAGTTTTTCTTATGTATTAATGAAGATATGTTTTATGTGATAGAGAGATATACGTAATGGTACTAACAAGCACAAGCATTACATATACCGATTGTTAAAGTATAAAGCAAAGAATAAGCCATGAGCGAATAAGCAATGAATGATAAAAAATTGACTTTAGAAAAAAAGATAATAGATAAACAAATTTCACAATTTTGGGTGAAAATTAGGTACATACTTGTATTCTGTTAGAGATGTCTTCCCATTTTTCACATACTTCGGCTACTTGGGGATAAAACGCATAACGTTGAAGCTGATTAACTTTCGGTTTTGCTTCTATCATTTCACTTTGCACAGCCTAATAATGAGATAATGTTAAAAACATTTAGAATGTTTTATCAAAATAATTATTTTATACGTTAAAGGATAAGAAATAATTTCGTACATATAGTATTTTAATATCATATACGAGAACATTTCAATACCTTGCACTGTTCAAAGTGATGTTCTGTAAGTTGATCAATTGGAACTGCATCTAATTGATTTAACTTCTCTTCAACTTGTAGAAGCCACGCATTTATTTCGTCAACGTTAGGTTCATCCTTTTACGGAAAATGAAAAAAAAGCATATATATTTATTTAATATTCAGATTTATAGTATTATATAAAAGACATTTACCTCTGAACTTTGACAAAGTCGCAATCTCTTTTCTGTATTAGCTAATCTCATAATTACGTCGGACATTTTTTCCTTAAGATACATAGGATCGCATAATTTTGAGAATTGGTTTTGCGATACAAATAATTTGTCTCTTATAACATTGAGACGCGGGATTACTTCAGTTAGAGTTTCCTGTAATGGCATGAAATATAAATTTCACAGTTTGTAAAAAGACATTTATAATTCAATTCAAATGTAAAAACACGATTAATACTAAATGTTGTTTAATGAATGTTATATCAATATAAAAACGTAATGAAATATATATATATTAGAATTTATATACTTACTCGTACATATATCGCATTTACCGGCAGATCGGGCATGCTTTTTTGCGTATCTAGTTCCTTATTTATGCTTTCGATAGACATATTAACATACGCCATATTTTTATGCATGTCGCGTGACAAATCTAATGCCGATTCTAATATAGATTTAAATTCCGTTATGTGAAGACCAAGCTACAACAAATTTAAATATTTGAATTGTTCTTTTGATATATTCTTTTATAAAATTAATAAAACTTAAATACCTTATTATATAATTCCTTTAACATGTCAATTCGCTTTGAAAATTTATCCGGTTCGGGAACCGCTTCATCTTCGACTAATTTTCTTCCAGTTACGATTATACATTCAATTTCACTTTTAATCTCACTTAAAGTCTGATAAAAACGCTGTAAGACAATGAATAAATTATCGATGTGCATTAGTTTATTAGATTATGCAATATATGAATAAACGTGTAACTTAATATTACCAGACAATGTTTTAATTGACCCTCGATGACTTCGGGATCTGCCGATGATAATTCTAGCAAACAAGTTGCTTCTTCTATTCCCCTAAGTTCTAGTAAAGCTCTCGATAATCTAGGTTCTATATTGGTTGGACAACGAAAGCGTTGAAACTTTTTTTGCACTTTAGCATATTTCTGTTCAATTAGGGACATTTGTTCTTGGAGTCGAAGTGCTGCTTCTTGTTTACCAGAAGCTTTGTACGATTCAATTTGTGATGCCATTTCCTCGAGCGTAGCACGCTGTTGTTCCAATTCTTCCATTAATTTCTATGGCCATAATACGTAATTATACATAAGATAAATATTATCTATTGTTCTATTACCATATATATCATACTTCGTGACACGCCATATGCATTAGTAAAATTTTATGTTCTTTTTATGATATAATTAGTTAGCAAAATTTATATAAAAGATGCAATTTTTTTAATAACCACATTCTTTCAATCATGCTATTTCCGTGATTTCAAAATCGGTAGATACATATAGGATAAAATAAATATTGATACCTAATCTTCTGATATATCCTTGTTTTTTTAATTTTTAAATTATTTGTGTAATATATATTTATCATAGTAACTGTATATGTTAATATGTTAATAAGACTTTTAAATGATAATTATTCACAAGCAACAAAACTGCAACCGATACAGTTCTAATATTTTTAAATTATATATTACTTCTTTTTTTAATTATGATATGACATAATACATATTATTTTTTTCATGGACAGACCTGGTAATCGTGAGGCAAATCATCAGCAGTGAGGTCGCAATCAAGACGTGCAGTTAGTACGGAGTCTATTTGTGTTAAAGAATGCTGAAGGGCAAGGATACGCCCTTCCGATTGTTGGGCTTGCTTCACTGATCCTTCCAACAGCTTGGCCCGTTGCCCTGCCTACTCAAAACATAATACTCTATCTTTCTAACTAAACTAACTTTACAAAGCAAGTATTAGACTTGCAATGAATGATCATTACTTTTCTCAGCCAAGCAAAAACATAATAGATTATATTATACACTTGTATTCGTATATATGTGTATATATATACATATATATATATATATATATATAATTATACATATAATATTTAAAGATTTTCTTTAATATTTTGTTGCATATCTCTATTTATACTTTTATTATATTATAGTTAGGAGATAATTTTCGCACGAACATAATCTTTCTGAGCAATTTGTAATAATGCTACATGCATGGTTACAAGCTGTTAAAGTCTCAAAACTTAATGCTTATGCTTAACACATACATACATTTCGATAACATAAGCTCTTTAGAATATATCTTAGTGTTATAAATCATACACTTTATATTAGTAACAAACATAGATCTCTATATCTATGCATGTGTATGCATACCTGTTTGTTTAAGTTTTCCCATCGATTTGTTAATCCCTCTACGTCTGTTTCAATAGAATGAGTCATAATATTACTGTCAATAAGTTGTTTACCAATTTCTTGAATTTTCTCAAGTCTTGATTCCGGATGATTTCGTATGTAATTTTCTAAATCCTAAAATATAATATATATAATTTTGTAGTGTATGTTGTGTGTGTATTATACGCAGAAAGAATTACATAAAATTACATAACTTTAGAAAGAAAAAATTCAATTTTTTCCAAAAAGTATTACTAAAGAGATACTAAGATAATTTTTTAAATTTTAATTTTTATGAGCTAATTACTTGATTTAAATTATAGGATAATTATTATCAAATATTTGAACAATTTACTCACATCCAGCTCTTCCGAAATTTCTTCGGCGTCTGCAGCAGTTTTAGGCGATTTTTTTAATCGCTTGTCTAATTTATCCAACCAATCACTTTCCTGTGCCACTAAAGCACGAAATTCCCCGTACTCATGACTAGCATTTTGTAAATGTCTATAGCGTTCGTAGATGCGATCTGTAACATCCGTCCATCGTGCATTTAAGAAAGTGAAGCGTCTACCAAGTTCTTGAACGGATGATCCTTCTGAACTTAATAGTTTATCATTTCCCATTTCGTTCAAGTTTCTAAATTCTTCCACTCGTTTGTCAATGTTGTCTTTCAGCGCTTGATATCGACCACGAACTTGAAACAGCTCAACTGAAGATGTTATTCTTGACTCTATTGGTATCTCCTTTTCTAAACTTGACAGCCACTTTGTAAAATCTTCTATACCATTAATAATCTAACGAAAACAAAATGATTATGCAACAAAAAATATTTTATACTTTTATTTATATATAAAGATCTCTCATGTATACTTACGTTATCATTTTTCTTTAAAATACTCTCATATTTGTCGTTTAAACTTTTAGCCTCGTTAACAATTGTGTTCCATTTATATGTTACAGCTTCCAATTTGCTGTTTAACAGGCTTGCAAAATTAGGTTCAGATTTTTCGAGTATTCTATTTGCCAATAATCGAAATGCTTCTAATTGCGGTTTTGTTTTATCTATTTCTTGAGAAAACAAACGAATTTGCTCTAATTTATGCTCCATTTTTTCGACATTATCCATAATGTTGTCTTTGGATAAATTTTCTAGATACAATAATGATTTTTCCAACCAAGATTCAAGAGTAGAATGTTCAGTATTAAACGTTTGCAAAATTGTGATATCTGAAACATGCATTGTATTAATAAATTTCTTATGAAAAAAGTCATAACATAATATAAATATAATAACTATAGATAAAAAACAAGCACTTTTACATTATATTACACGTATTTATATTTATTTTCTATTTACTTTTGGTAAGAGTCTGTTGTTTCTCGTCCAAAATGATAGGAATATCACTCCATTTAGTATTTAAATCTTGCAATTCATCTTTAAGTCGCTGTTCTGAAGAATCATCATTTATCTTCGCTATTAAATCTTGTCCAGTAGAGTTAACATATTTGAAAGTTTCTTCCTGTTCTTTTAACGAGCTTTGTATATCTTTAAATCTTTTTATTTGCTCTTCCATAATTTTCTCGCCTGACATAATTATATGTTCTGACAATAGAACACTTTCCACATTATTAATAAACGATATCAGATTGGTGACTGCCTCAATGTATTTTTTAGGCGGTGTTCGATCAATGGCATTAGTTATTTTAGTCAATCGTTCGGATAACCTGAATGTTACATTCTATTAAGCAACACATCAAATTTATAATATGTATATATGTATATATTTACAATAATACTTACATTGCATACAAATTCTCCCACTTAGTCAAAAAAGTTTTTACGTCTGCGTCCATATTAGTAGTTTCTGTAACAGCAACTTGATTTTCTGACAATTCTTTTGCTTTTTCAAGTATCTTTCTTATGCGCTCATCATGAGATTTCATTGATTTCATTTTAACCTGAATAAAATGTTTTAAGATTAAGATTAAAATAGCGTACACATTCATATTAAAAATTAAATTATATTAAAGGCAATATTTTAGCTTACCCTAAATGGTTCTATTTGATTGTTTTCTTTATTTGTATCAAACCACTTGGTGTAACTTTCCAACATCAAATTTAGACTAGCTAGTTCAGTCCGGAATTTCTTTACTTCCTCCAGATAATCTATGCGTCTCTTTATCTCACGAAGACGATTATTTGTCGCTGTCCAACAATTTTGTATGTCTTTAATCTTGGATTCTTCTTCTTCAGTGGACTCGTTCGCATTTTTTAACTCATCGATAAGTCGTTTACCAATTTCAAGAACTTTATCATATTCATTTTTATGCGAATCCATATCTGTAAGAGTATCTTTATAGACAACTTTCTTCTCTTCCACGCTTAATTCGTCAAACATTCCTTCCGAACGGCCAATTTCTAAATCGACGTAATCCAGCCATTTATATAGTTGAAGTAATGCCGATTCAAACTCATGTTTAGTAGTATTATCAACACGCCGTTTCTTTGAATCACTATGTGGCGTTGACTGAAAAGAAAAGTATTTTATTAGTCACGAAAACCGAATACAAAAAATATTGAGAATAATAAGAAAATATATACGTACCGTTGCAGTAATCTCTTCTTTATATGCTATACTTGTTACCGTTTCGGACATCCATTCGTTTCCTTTAATAGTTGTTATGTTCTCTTTGGATTTTAAATCGAACTCAAATCCAGAATTTGTTATCTAAAATGCGCAATATAATAAAAATATATTATTTAAGAATTAAAGAACAAAATATATTTTAAATGTAATATTCTAAAATCTTAAATTACCCTTTGGGATTGTACTTCCATGATTTGTCCAACGGCTTCCCATCGATCTTGCAGATTTTCGATCTTTTCCAAAATATCCGCGTATTCTAAAGACGAGCTGTTACCATCTAAATCCTGAATTGATTCTTGTAGAGATGTTAATTTCTTCTGATTTATATCCATTTCTGCTTTAAGAACTTGCAATTTCTTTATTCTGTCTAATACTTCGCCAAATTCGGATGCCGGGTTGGCTTCCATTTGCTTTAGTGTAATTTCTGTTTCGTTCAACCATGCTACCAGCCTTTTGTAATCATCAGTAATATTTTGCCAAAACGTAGATAAAGATTCCAATCGCTGGCGTCGCTCTTCTTTCCACCGGCAGATGTGACTCCAACGTTCACCGAGAGCAGACAATTGGTCCTCCATTTGCGCATAAACAGCCTCGGAATTTTCTTCGTCCACAACCACCACCATGTTCCTCATACCGTCGACTACGTCTTGTTGCGCATGAATATCTTGTTCTAATTCGTTAAGATGTTTCAGTTGTTCCGCGACGGTTGATGGATTTAATTCGGTTGCTGCCATCAACGAAATTCGATCTTCAGTTATTGTCAACCATTGTCGTAACGCATCTAACTGAGCCTGTTGCATTTGCATTAAGACCTAGAAATGATCATAGATTACATTTGTAAGAAACTAAGAAATAATTGAATGTATGTACTAAAAATACTTCTCTGCGATATATTATTTTTATCGATAAAATAGATGTAGCATACCTCGTGAATTCTTGTTTGCCTTTCCATGGCGCGCATTCGAAGTCCTTCCCAACGGGAATTTAGTAAAGACATTTGCACACGAACTTCGTGCTCTTCATCTTTATGCAATCCGCCTTCAGCTAACAATCTTGCCCCTTCCTCCAGAACAGTTCCTACTCCATCTTGATGACCGGATAGTTCCATCAAAAAGGTTTCATGCTCGTGGAATTGTTGTTTCAGTATGTCTAGAGTTGAGCCCGTCTCGGGGGCATGATTCAATTTATCTTCTGCTTCCAAAAGCCACGTTAGAACATCTTCAAGCGCAACCTGATAGCCGCCAAGCTCGACGGAAACATTTGTAGCTAAACTCATCGGGCGAGATGCCGGCATTCCGAAATTGCCGAACGTTAAATTAGTCTGTAAGTTAATATTTTTACGTGTCACATGTTAAAAGAATATAATTCTCTGGCTCATTTGCTAAATCACGATTCACATACCTCTGTGCCTGGTGTTGTAACGGGACTAACTGGAGTGCTGTCACTTGCGATTGAAAGATCTAGTTCACCAATGTCGTCCCCCGAATGTGGTAACGATTGAAAGAGACACATAACGTACATCATTATGGACTTTTTATCCGGTACTGAAGTATTGACATCTAAAATAAAATATAATATCGTCATATAATCGTATAATGTCGATGACTTGCTCTATAATCTGACAGATTTGACAACCAAAATATATAAGTAATATAATGTTCGAAAATTTTCGTGTCAAATACACAAGATGCAAAAGCTAAGAATTATCGTTATTGCGCTACATATATAACGCAATATATGTAGAACGTGTCTCGAATTAAATTACCTTCGGGATCCAAAAGACGTTCAATACCAAGATGTTCTTGTGCGAGCCGAAAAGCATGATCCAATCTAGCATTTGGATGTTTACGCGCGATATTATTGAAGTCAAACAAGTTAGGTTTCCATTTATGTAAGATTGCGTTAAACGCTAAGCCGTCCGACCAAGATGTTGTAAAATTTTTAATATCAACACCAGGATAATTCTAAAAAAAAGACGAGTATAAAGATAAAATTATTATTGCTTTATTTTAATGAATTCGATACATATCTATAATATTTTTACATATTACCTGTGAGTTTTGACGACACCAAGCAAGAAGTGTTTTTTCTAAATTGGTCTGTTGTAATTCTGTCATTAGATCTTTCAAATGATAATGTACCTGTTGACATTAATAGAAAAGTTGATAATAATGAGAACTTACATATGATAAATACAAATTATCGATATCCTAAAAACGATTATAATCCGAATAAATTTAGCTAAAAATGCTTTTGCTTTAAAGATATTTTTATTTCTATTTCTATTGTTTATATTTTCTATTTCTATTTCTGTCATTTATAAAATAAAAAGAAAATGTTTTATACACGAATATTGTCGGCCTCACGTTCCATTCAATCTAAATTAAGAAAAACCAAATTCACTTCTCATTGAAAGTAAATGATTCATTAATTCCTTCAATATTGCTGGGTTAAAGGTATTTTGTATGTCACGCTCGTTCGACTTAAATCTATTTCATTCAAGGAGTCTCCAATATCCTTTCAATTTGAAAGTAGAAAATAGTCTCGTATAAACTGACAGTTCCGTTCCATATATACAAATGAATTAAAACTTCATGACATGAACGATCAATACTTAATATTGATCAAAGGCATGTTATAGTCAGATTTTAATTTACATAAGAGTTTTTTTTTCTTGATGATAAAATGGTCTGTGAGAGATGCATAATTAGAAAGGTATCTCCAAAATTATAAATGAACTGAATTTTGCAAATTGAAATAAAAAAGAATTCTGTTGTAATTTGTACACTTTAATATTTATGTTATCGAAAACTTACTTGCCAATGAAGAATAATACTCCACACCAAACCAAGTGTCAATTTAGGATTACCATCAACAATATCATTGCTACTAATATTGACAAGTTTCACCTAAAATACATAATATTATACAGCTTTGACAGAATTTTATGATTTACTTATATAAACAATATATATATATATATATATATATATATATATATCTTATAATTAATATTAAATAAAACAAGATTTATTTTCGCCATCTGCTTCTGTTTCGTAATTCTGTTGTCTAGTGATTCTTTTTAGCTGTTAAATATTTCTAGCATAATACAGTTGCAGTTCAAGCACAAATGTTGCAGTTATGTACTTACGTTATTTTGTTCAAGAATTTGCAACGCTTTATTAACATTATTGAGATGATGCACTCGCATCCGACCGCGTTCTCTTTTCTGTAAAATAAATATCTTTGCTATTATATCATGCACGCTTTAAACACACCTTATAACTTATACCTGGCACTCGCTTGACTTGTTTTAACATAAAAGCTACTAATTCTATACGAGCCATTGTGCAAAATAAATTTCAACGATAAAAGCCAACACCTGTGTAGGGGCAATGGAACATTCTTACGCCTACCGCGCATTCGTAATCGTGCACTCTTATGCAAATATCCCCGACGCACGCGCACCTGCTCGCAATTCGCCACGGCGAACGCGGTATGCATGAGGAATAATTTTATTAGGAAGTGCCGTCGGCCAAGAGAGATGTTCTAACGATCACCTTCGCGCGATCTAAGAGCCTAAGAACGCTTTCGACAGTCTATCGCCGACGTGGAAAAACTCGCGCGAAATCACGGATTGCCGCTAAACCGCACGCTAGGCGATTATCATGGTGTGCACATACAGATAGGCACGCGGCATACTTACATAAGTCTTAGAAGTGAGCACTTCCAGGAGTGACAGCAAGCGATTTCCATCTCGTAAGTCGATGAACAGATCGCTGATCGGATCGTGTTGATTCTACGGAAAGTAAGACAGATTAAACATCCGTCTCGCGGTTTTTTCATCGCTGGAAGCTGCCCTCGACGAGCTATTATATCGCGGTAACAAGTAGATGCTTATTACGTTCCTCCACGCATGGAGAGATTTAAGAGCGAAACTCCTCTCGCAATCTCGCGTACCGTGCACGCGGTACAGCCCCGCGAATAAATGATGTGTGTATAATAACAGACGAATGGTAATTGGACCGAAGAAGATCCTTTACCTTGAGAAGCTGCGAATTTATCCATTTGGCGAACGTCTTCTTTTGCACGTCTTCTCGCTCATCTGCAATATTATTATCACTCATTATAATTAATAAACTTTTGGGGGAAATTTAGCAAATCTTTAAAATATTCTAAAAGAAATACAGAAATACTTCATTACGTAATATTCAATATTAATATAAAATTATAGAAGTTAAATGTATCTCCATGTTATTTAGACTCGTATTTAATATAATATTTAATATTATAACCCGATAAATTGATAATAAACGTACGAGCTCTCGAGTGTACATACTTATTAAGTATATAATTTTAGGAAAATGTTAATTAAGTATTACTTAATTAAGTAATACTTAATTAACATTTTCCTAAAATTTTCCCAAAAATGTCTTTTAATAAACCGATAATTTTTTAATATTACAATCGGTAGAAATCAAAGAACTAATTCTTAGATTTTCACGTTTTGTATGCAAACATGTAGGTATGAATTAAACAAACAGATTAGATAATCCAATCGCGATAATCAAATTAACAAATTAACGAATAATGAATAATGTATGCTTACTTATTCATATCAACAATATATACCTTTACAATCTGACATTATATACGTGTGATTAATGAATGCTTATTCCGCGTGTATAATCTGTATCTTTCTTTGCTTGCAATTTAATCATACATTTACATCGTCAATAATTAATAAAGTTTATGGTTACTTATTCGTGAAATATTTCTCTTATCGTATACTGAGAAATATAATCGCTAAACCATGATTCAGAGTCAAACTGAGACGTATGACTTTTTTGATAACTAAAATAAACATATTTATTCCACAATGTGATTTATCTGTATTCCGGGCAAAATTTATCTCGGCGAAGGAAAGATTTCGCGCGAATGTCACTTTGTCTCGGGGATCCTCAATTATTCGTTACGCGGTCTATATGAACAAAATACTTATAATACTTTCGCAATTTATAATACGTTAAGTGGATACGCAACAGTCGTTGATCCGCTAGCGGTTTTACTCGCTCGTAAAATTATTGCCGACGCAGCAACGGCGGCTCATCATCATCTATCGCGTTGACACTAGTTGACCTCGGTGACTGAAGCAGTAAACTCGAAATTTAGGTCGACCGAGCAGCAAGCCGCGAATACTATAAGTACCTGTTCATTTTATCGGATTGCTAAGTACACAAGACGGTATGCCGCATGCCGCATCGACCGAATGCTCGTCGTCATCATCGTCTGCACGGTGGCGAATTGATCGCATGCTGATTTCATGCGTCGTGATGCAACCGGCTATAAGGAAGCTACGAGCGTCGGCACGCCCGCGCCGATAAAAATAGAAAGATCGGTGATGTCAGCTTTCAAGCATTTTGGAATGTTTATATGATGTGGAGAGAATTATTACTCCCGCACGTTTCGCGAAATATATGTATATCCTTCCAGCATAGTTCTGACACGTTTGGAGAATTATATTTAGACGAGCGACACGTGGCACTTGCATCGCTGCATATTAAATTAACGCCACGCAGAAAGAACTTGTATAACCACCTCGCAACGCAAGAGAGGATCTTGTCAATGGTAATTTTAAAATCCTGTTTGTTTATCATCACTTGTCATACAAGTATACCCGAACAAAAAGTCTCGGTATACATTCTGTCGTATTTCCTCTGATGGATAGTGGTGCAAAAAATGTAATAAATATTTTTAAGAACATTTTTTTAAGAAGAAAATTTTATGTGATCGATTTCCAAACGCGGAGAGAACTTTCTTTCTGGCAATGAATGCAAGACACCGTTCGGTGCGGTCCAGAAGATCGACTCCTCGTTTGGAATCTGGAAGTCATCCATAGTCGATAGCGCACTTTAACGAGCCTTAAGGAAAACACGCTAACCAACAGACATTACCGATGAATGAATGAATGGACATACTTGTCTCTCAGGAAACGTAGTTCACGTGAGTAAACGTGCAGACGGGAAGAAATCGCAAATGGTGATCATGTACTTAAAAGTAAAGTAAGTCGTGAGATCAACGCACGCAAAGACAATCTGTCTCGTGCGGAAGTCGGTCGCCTTCGAGCTTACCTTGGCTTACCTCACGAAAGCTCAGAGTCATTAGGGAAATACCGTCATTAAGAATAATGGGATTATCGATCCAGAAGACAGAAGAGGGGTAACATAATTTTTTTAATTTATCATCGCATTATAATAACACACACGCAATCATATTATATTTTTATTATCATATTATATTATTCGAATAAGTTACTATTATAAATTAATCAGATAAAGAAGAAAAACCGAATTATCTGTTAACGCTCGTCGGTGTTATAATCAATTAACTCCAAAAGATTAGCAAAAATTGCCATATATAATGCTTTAATATATTTCCATACGTATATAATAGAAGTTACCAACGCATATAGAAATTAATGAAAATATGCCAATCAATGTTTTATTTAAATCTTAAATAATAGCAACGATTATTGATAACCGTCGAACAGCATGCTGAGATTAATAAACATAAAAAAATTGCGGTTCTGTTCCGGGGCGGTGAGATATCTTCGTCCAGTCCTGCGAAAATACGGCGCTTCCGAATATGGTGCAACGAGTTCTTGCGTACGATCCGGCGGTTTCTTTCTCCGAACGTCGTACATCTTCTGTCAAAGGATCTTATCGCGCCATACTAAAAAGTCTGAATCGCGCACATATAACGATTTCTCATTATATCAGAGACATGAAAAAACAGTTCTGACGCATGTATCAACATCTAATGTGGATAATTTGCCTGACAAAAATCTTAAATAATCGTTAAGATTGAGATGTAACTGATTTTGAAAGGATAAATATGCTAATGAGCCAAATTTTATAGCAAACTATATCCATGACGGTATTGGACGCTTCATATTTTGTGAATTATCTTCTTAATCTTAATTATCTTCTATTCTTAGATATCAACCGTACATGAGGTATACCTAACTAAATTTATATAGTAAATGTTAAAAACAATATTAGAACTGAAATATGCCAAACGTGCATGTTAGGATTTTTTTGTTTTTTACACGTGAAGAAAAATATCTAATCCATTTATTTATTTATAAATTCAAGATTGCACTTTTTTCTTTCTGAAATCAGATATACACACATATACAAATTATTGCGATTATAATATTAAAATAGAATATATTTTGTGTCAAACTGTTCAGAAAATATTTGTTAAACTCCGACTTAGTCTAAGAACGACTCTGTTTAGGTATGCACATCCGCTCGTTTTCTTTCAAAGCATAGTATAAACAGTAACATACCGCCATTAAGCAAACAGAGGACTTGTGTGTCTGTAAATACTTCGTCTTACTATAAATTAGCACACGTATGTGTAGCTCAAAGTATTCAAACTATACGCACCGTTCTCAGAAAGTTATATTTTAACACTATGTGTTATAACAGCTTTGCACAATTCCGATTTTACATCGATAATTTTTAATTTTATATTTTAATGCTGTAATAATTTCTAAAGTTTTCAGAAATACGTTTGTCATCATATTATTCTCTCTTCATTTATATATCTTATACACTATATCATCATTAATTAATTATGTAGAAATGAAAAGACGGTACCGAAAAATTTAGCATCTTTTAACGTTTTTTAATTTATTGTTTTCGAAAAATTCTAATTAATTTATTGTCATTTCCTCTGGACTTTCTATGAAAAGCTACAATAATCAAGAATGTTTATAGTTATATAAAGCACGATTACAGCACTAACGCATCGATATATGATTCAAAAGTGTGCATTTGTATATTTCACATTCAACCATGCATAAGTATTTGGAATCTATTGATTGGAAATATTTAATCTTTAAATTAAATTTGTTTAATGGATTATATACATTTTATTCGATGCATTTTTCATTATTATTATCTTTAACTATATTCTTCCATATCAAGATGTTATTCTCCTAAATTTTATATATTCACAGTTTATTTAATTTTTAAGTTTAAATTATGTTATTGATTACTATAATCGTGTTAATAATTCGTAATTATAGCAATTGTGGTATTTTTTAAACGTCACAGAAACTTGAATTAATTTTTTTCCGTCCAAAAATTAGTATAAACTGTCAAATTTACAAAACAAAAGTTAAAATCTCCAGAAATTGTCATTGAAAAAATATACAATTTTATTGAAAATTTTACTATCCAGATAAATCAATCCAGATAAATGTACTGCAGATTTAATGCGATAACCGTTCATTACGAATCGTTGATCGACTGAAAGCTGCGTTCGCATGTAATCAACGATCGTGAGGGTTGAACGAACCACATATCGATAACACTTTGTTGAGAAAACAGAACCACGTGAAACTATTATACCGCTAAACTTAGCCTACGCGTCCTCTCCTCTTCTGAGCGACAGAAAAAAATCGAGCACATCAATAGTCGACACGTTAAAATAAAAAAAAAAACGGATAAACGATTTTCTGCGGTATTCGGGTTCTGCTATTAAGTTATTCTAAATAAATAAAATTTGTATCATTGAGAACTGCGCGCTTTAAACTTGCAATAGCAAAAAGAAGTTTTTATTAAAATAACATTAATATACACATATGCACAAATAATATATGAAAATAAGATAAGACCGATGATTACGATAATAAATTAAATAGCATTTCGTCAAATAAATTTATTTTCTAGCTTGTAAAGTTTAATAAAATATGTATTTTTGTATCCCTTGTCAAAAAGCTTAACAAATACATATATAAATTTTAGATATTTTAGATTTGATTCTGAAGATTCTGATTTTACCGAATAATAAATATATACATATTGCATTCAAATGCATTCAATTGTGAAAAAAACCAGTTTTTATCGTTATATAAAAAACAATTCAAAAGAATTTAACGAAAGAGTATAAAAGCTTAAGAACAAAATTTTTGGAAAAAAACAAATATTGTATTTATTCGAAAAAAAAATACAAAATGAGATGTTCTAGCAATTTTTTATTGCCAGTATTGTAACTATTTGCTTGAACAACTTTCCAAAATTTTCGATTTATATTTTTTTCAACAGCTTTAGCAAAAGCACTGTCTTTTAATAATAACTCATTAAATATTTGATTATGTAATCCTAACGCGCGACCGTTTTTGCAAATTATAAATCAGATAATAAAATTGATACTTCGCAATGCTCTAAAAAAATGCAATATTGAACGATAATTATGCACATGTTTCACACTATTAATGATGTTTGCCGTAAATAATTACGCCATTCGCGGTGTCTAGGTTTTGCAGTATACCTATCGCTGTCGCAGTAAGATCGAATATCATTCGCCAAGGTTATATCATTTTTTTACGGCATACTATCGATCGAGATAATATCTTCTGGCGCAAGTTAATGCCATTCGGCCATTCTTAATTACGAACCGATTAGATCCGCCGTTTCTCGTGCCTCTTTTGCCACTGGAATTCGCGCGAATGAAAATAACCGAAGATTACCGAGGCGTCAATCCACGGGCAGTTAATTCTTGTGGAAGGGCCTTTAAAAGAGATTATCGAAAGCACTTCTTCTCGTCTCTTCGTTAAGTGAGGAACGCGGGGAAGAGCTAGAATAAGAAGAAGAAGCAAAAGGATAAAAAAATTAACTCGGCATGCGCCTATCACTTATTCAGCCGATAAAACCGATTGCACATTGCTTTCGGGATAATTCGCGACCGGTTGCTGATGCGAAAAGTGCGAATCTACACGCGAAAAACCAATCGGCCTAATCGAACGGACGCGGGACGCCGCGCCGCGCCGCAACTCGCTCATCGCCGCCGGCTAATGCCATGGCCAATTCAGCCCGCATTTTCGTTTAGCTGCATGCAGCTGGCTTCTCCTCACCCCAAGCTGGCTGGTCTTCATATGTGACGAATAAAATCCAGAATCAGATGACCGTATCTAGCACTATACATATATGTGAGCCCAAGTAGAGACTAGAGACTATGAGACTCCGTATAATATTCTTCACGCACTTAAATAAGTTATCGCTAAAAGCGATCTGCATCATATAGAACATGATTCACATTAAAAGAACGCGACGTAGAATCGGGTTTAGCATTAAAACGGTTTGAAAATGTTAATGCACAAAATATTAACCAATAAATATATTTTCGATAAACCGTTTATCGAACTTAAAAAAATAGTTTTTTTTTGCGAGACGAATAATTATAGAAATCATTTCAAAATCGCGAATTATTAAAATTTGATAAAGTACAAGTCACAGACATAATAAAGAGATAAATTAGACATACATTATATCACACACACACAAAAGTTACTTCTTTAATAGATTTGATGTGGTAATTAATACTTTATGATAATTTCTAGCCCCAGTGAGTGAATTGTTTTATTCAATAAAGTATTATTCAGTAAAATTTTATTGTTTTTTCTTTTTTTTGCAGAACACTGTGTGACTGGTCTGAACCCATATAGATTAGAATATATGCCGTATATATTAGAATAATTAGATGATAAAAAGCTAAATGTGTCTCCGGCTGAATCTCTTCGGCTTGATGGCGCCAAGCTGGGCGCGTATACGCCGGGAGCAGCATGTATACTATGCAAATAAGACAACCGCGCGGTAGCGAACAATTGTTTAAACGAGCTGACAATGCGGACCACTGCCGGCTGTGCAAGTGCGGCACACTTCTTCTCTGTGAATGTGCCGGAGCACGCGCGTGTCGTTGGCCCTAACCACACTATGAAAGGTTTCGCGGGTCAAGCGTTCTGATGGGACCGAATAATGCCAGTGCGTGCCTTCACGAGAGTGTTCAACTATGACAATGAGCTCGGTAGCTAACGAAATTATCAAGAGTCCGCATGGGAACGCGGACAGTCCGGATACCAGTTGCGCATTCTGTGTCTCTCACGTGACGATCATCGAACGCCGATTGAAACACCAGTAATTGTAGTATCTCGAATTGAAATTGTCTAACAATATTTCTACAAAAAAAATTTATCGAAATTCTGAAAATAGTGCGTTAACTTCACAGAAATCGCTCGCGTTGAGATAGGATCTCTCAATATCATCTTATATTAGTTAATAGAGAATAATCGAAAGAGAGAGAGAGAGAGAGAAAGAGAGAGAGAATAACGCAATCGGTTATAAGGCTGGTACACAGGGTGGTACCGTCGTTAACATTGTGATGTAATACATACGTTTTTAATTGAACAAAAAATGAAGGGAGTGGCAAAGCGTTGATTAATCGATGCAGCTGTCTGTTCATTATATTACTTCGGCTAATACTTCGAAAAATTTGCGTGTTTTTATTACGATACGTATTATGAAGGATATCGAATTCACCGTAGCGTGAATACTTTATTATAAACTCATTTTTAATATATACAATTATTTGTTATTCTTTTAAAAAAGGCCTTCACATATTTTTATATTCATTACATATAAATGATAATGCCATTTATTTATTGACATCAAATTAACTCCGGATATTGTAATAATTACGTTACAATATAGTGATGATTAATAATATTTAAATCTTTCAATTGAGTTTATTCTAAAAGCAGTGATTTTTTCGTGGCTCCACACATTCTGTAAGTAATTTTTAAATGTATATAATAATACAAATACTACCAAACTGTCGAGAACGACAACCTTTCTAAATACTATATATATACATATATATATATATATATATATATATATATATTGACCGTATATTTAAGTAATGGTTCATTGGCCTGCTACAACGAATACAGCAACGTTCCGGAACGTGCAATGTAAACGAGGAAAATTTAATGGAATAGAAAGTATTAACGCGCTACTTAAATTTATAACGATCAGTTAGCCTGGTTTGCAGGAGAGAATTTATATTTATACGATCATATACCTAAATTCGTAGCACATGTTACAACGTGCAATGATGTAGTTTCACGATGCAACCGTCAATCCTTTCTCATAAAGCATTCTACATTATAAGAGATAATTTGGAGTAAACTTGTTAATCTGTTAGAGAGAATAACAATTTGAAAATATTCTCTTTGTAAGCCAGAATATATTTGCAATTTCGTTATATACATAATTATGTTGTTTTATTTTGTACAATCTGAATTTTATAACAATTTAATAGGGACCTGCAAAACGTAAGTTTCTTTGTAAAAAAATCATTATTGATAGTAATAAATATTTATTAGTATAAACCATAACAACAAATTACATTATATATTATCAATCCGTTAGTAACAATACTTGATTATATTTTTTAAAAGTAAATCTTTTTGTAGCTTGTAAAAATACTCCGCAATAATTTAAACAAACTATAATAATATGACAACTTAATCACACAATTTGTTGCCCAGTTATCGTTATTATTTAATTTGCATTCTAAAATTGTGTAATCGCCAACTGCACACCATTATAATCTGAATTAGTTCTGTTTTATCATTCACCCAAATATGTTTGCACTAATTGTAGCGTATTGATACATGATTATTTTGCGTGTACGCGGTATTTTTTTACGGTAGTGCGTGATTTCACGAAACTCAAATCTGGCAAGATTGAACATCGCGCGTGCACTGGCTCAATTACATGTACATACGTGACATAACGCATGTGTGCCACCGCGACAATTTTTAAGAGTTCTGATATCTTCGGTGCAAATCAATAACAATATTAATTCAATATCGAGTGGTATTTCATTCGCGGCTAAACAATTACGATCATTCTCGTCGCGCCTTGCCAATCGCCAACGGACTTTCGTACATCGTACGCAACGCACATAGATGTTAGACGGTATAGCACGTGCGCACTGAAATCGAGCGTCGACGCTCGTAAGCACGTTATCTTTCTTAACATGCACGTGTGCCGATCCTCAATTCTGACGTATGCACGCGCGTTTCCCCCCGAGTTCCCGCGCGCCGAGCGCAAATAATTTCAAGATAAGATAAGTTATGCTCGGAGCGTAGATAATTCCATTGCCTTACCGCGGGTGACAACGCGAAAAATGTGCCACGCAACTATTCAAGTAACCGGTACATACGTGTATGCGCAATAAAAAAAAAAGCACGTTAACGTGAACCAAACAATTGAGCACAGTTTCTTCGATGCAACACGTTTACGCAATAGACGCGTTGAGTCCGCGACGCAATAAAAATCATCCGAAAAAATTAGGTAAAAGTATGCAAGAAGAAACGAAAATCTTGTAAAACCGTGTATCTCGCGTAAAATACAGCCGTTTAACTTTCAGATAACGAGATAACGTATGCAAAAATATCTTCGTACGAGAAAAAAATGGAGAAATCCATTTCACCCAAAACCAAACAAGGTGGGAATATTTAATGTTGAGTGTAGAGGTAGGAATGCAGACTTGAAATACATAAAATGATATGAAGAGCCATAAGATTTCAGAGACAAGACTGTGAAGATATGACTCGTCGCTTAGATTCTTTAAATTTTTTATTTATCGCTCGTATGTCGCAGAAACAACGTAATCGCATACATTTCGAGATGAAAACAAGGTGAGGGGTGATTGAGATCGCGTGATTGAAAAAAAAAAAATACCGTAAATAAGGAGTACACAAGAACTCTGATGCGAGAAGACACGATATATAAGAAACGACGACACAGCTGCTTAATGAACGAACAGGATCAGTCGGAATAATTGTGACACACAGGTAAACATATTCGGAAAATATTTCTCGACTAATTTCTCATTCTAAAATTGTTGAAAACGATAACTGCGAACCGTTCGGACGGTCAGACAAAGATTGCCTATCTATAAAGTGACGACACTGACGACTATATCTATTATGTCATCGAGAAACATCGCGATGTCACATTTATCGTCGGCAGTCACATCAATTATCCCGAGCAATTATTTCAACGACTCGATTTCGGTGACACATTATATAAGATCGCTCATGATCAAGGCCGCGCTCCGAAACGAAAAAGATCCTCGGAGAGGAGGACTCGCCAGGTGCAAAGTGACACGCGCGCAAGGTGGCCACGTGCGGGACAGAGAAAGAAATTTCTCATTGCGCGAACCCTCCGCGAGGCGTGCCCACACGCCTATACGTACGTCATACCCACGTTACGTGCGTGTGTAAACGTACCACGCGCGCGCTCGCACGCACCTATATAGACGACTTCCATCTCGAGATATTCGGACGCAGCCACCGGGTCGCAGACGACGTTGATATGTTAATATCCAGGTGGGACACGAGGCAATGGCATCGGTCCCCGGCGACGCACTCAGATGCGCCGCGACGCCGTCGATCGGATCGCGAGCGCGCGCGCGCGCACGCGCGGAGGAGAGGAGTCGCCGCGGCGCCGCCGATCCGCGCCGAGGTTAGAATCGGCCGTTCGCGCACGCGCACGCGCCCACACGAGGATGCTACGCCACTTGTTGATTCCGAATTCCGACAAGTCAAGAGGCACACACCGCGCACACCGGACACGCACTCACGCACACCACTGGCGCACTGACGCACTCGCCGCCGTCGCACGCATCAACTCCTCAGCTTTCTCTCTCTCTCTCTTTCTCTCGCGAGCGAGCGAGACGACGATCCGTTTGGAGCCTTCACGACCGTCGTAGCCGGAGGCCGCGCAACGAAACACTTGGTGACATCCCGATCGTGCGTGCGCGATCTTAGAGGTCCGCACTACCGTCGCGATTCGCGCGGCGGAGCAACGCGACGCCGACGAATCGCGCAGGAAAAAGGAGCGGGAGACGCCGGCAGAGATACGAACGCGTATCCCTCTCTCGCGAGCTAACGTCAATCGACGGACGACGACTGCCTGTTGCCTAAACGCAACGCGGCGCACGCCGGCCGAGCCACGCGAGCGAACTGGCAACCTCGGAACTGACGACTCGTTAAGGCCCAACTTCCCTCGCCAAGTCTCACCACTGACCACATGCCGCGCCGTGCACATCGCCTGGCCCGGTCCGGCCCGCCGCGCTACGTATCGCGCTCCTTCTCGCTCCAATCGCGAGAATTCCCCCCTTTCGCCGTCAGGCACGCCCGTGTGGGCCCCCTCGAATAATATCGTACGAGAAAATAAAAATAATAAAGATTTTATAATCCTTGAGACTTACGAGGGAAAAACGAGGACACAGACGCGTTTCATGTAGCGTGTACTTTTAAATTAAAAATAAGCTTCAATTGATATATATATGCTGAGGATCGTAGCTTTATAGATCTAGATAATATCAGTCTGCAGGATTGAAAGTAATAAAATATTACAATCATGGAATAGCGTATCACAGGATAATAGAATGCAAAGGAAGTACATTTTCCAGAAGTGTATTATGTATAATAAGGATCTATAATGATCGCGAATATCATCATAAATTGCATTATTCACACTCTCTATATAAACTGAGGTTCTTTAATTATTTTCATTATTTCTATTCCACGTATAATTACGTCCATACATCTTTCGCGGCACGTTTCAAAGACACTTATAATATGCCATTCTTCGTAAATACAGAACAGAATAGACCGCACGTTCAAGGTGAGGGGACTTTGATTGATCCCCGGTCGGGGAATCGGGTGTCGCTGGGCCTTGCTTCGCTGGGCCGTAAGGCCGTAAGGCCCAGCGTATCACCAGGTAAGCAGGGATTCAGAAACCGAAGGAAGTATGCTGTATATACTGCGACGAAACAGGTATAGGATGCGTCCTGGGCTCACCTAAAACCCGCCAAACGAAACTCAAATCTACAATCGGTTGCATGACCCGAAGACACGATTCGTATACACGTGTGTAGACTACCGATAATTCTCGTGTAAAATGTATAGACAGTATAACGATATAAACGTTGACGACCTGAAAAAAATTATAGAATTAATTATCTATCGTGGAACTCCATATGTGTCACAAAATTTTATTTTAGTGAAACTTTAATGCGGTTTTTTATGAAAAGTTCGCTGAAAGATTTTATACGAATATATCGATTCTATAGTGCATATACCTCTTGTGATAAAAGATTCAAAACCGATGTAAATCGTTTCTTCCCATGATCCGTGAGATTTTCCGATATCTGTTTTCAATTTTGAACTATTTTTAACGAAAATTATCGAGATCAGATCAACGTCGCGCGCGAAATTAGAAATTATAATCTTCGTTATATTGACAGAGCGAAACTCGTACACATTTTGCACCACCCATACGCATGGTCGCACGCCTGGGTTCACGCGTTGCTGATGGAATGAATCTAATTAATTTCATATCTAGAATCTGTTTACGGTAATGCCAATTAGTATTATGGGCTATACTTGAAGCAAAACCATCAGCTGTTTCAACAATATTTCTCTGTCCGCGTTTTAAAGCTTTCGATTCATAAATCTTACGCATATCTAATATTTTATTGCTCAAATATTTTTGTTTAATCTATTTTGATTTAACTGAAAAATTTAACTAAAGATCTCTCGCTACGATTTAATACGGGTATCCCTCGTATTAAATCGTAGCAAGCCTTTTCAAAAGTTTCCCCCGCTTTATGCCACTTCGTTTTTACGAAAGACCTACATTAGTACCTCTGTTTTCATCAATCGAAAGAAATTCAAAGAGACTTTTCGTTTTTACGAAAGAAATTTTTCCCCATATAAATTATAATGATAATTGCTTCTTCCTCTACGCCCTTTCGGCTTACGAAAGATATAGGAACGTTCTACAAGCAGGGAAAACCTGTATACACTAAGGATTAAGAAATTTTAATAGATTAAAGGTGAACAGCTCAGCAGTTGTTTAATTTTTTTTACTCTTCAATCGCGTTGTAATAAAATTGAGTTATATTCAATTTTAGGTTTTAATTGCTGAAATATTTATATCATTGTAAGTTACATCGATGCATTTCCCTATCCAACAATCAATATAATTATACTATAACCTTATAGAAATGAATATTTTCAATTACATCTTGACTTAAAATTACTAACGAAAAATTGCGTGATAAATGATAAAATATGGTAGTGCGCTTAGCTAATAACGATTAATGGATGTCGGAAAAATCGATCCTCTAACAACAGGGTAGTAGCCGAATTACTAGCAAAACCTGATAGCAGAAAAGTTACGATAACGGTGATAACGGACAATTACCTTGGCCGCCATTCATCGTCGAATATCTCTGTCTGCTCGTCCACTCGCACAATTTTGGGAAATAGCCTCTCACTGTTTCCAAACTTATAGTAGTATTAGAACTTAACGCGACGTCGCATGAGAGCAAGAAAATTACCGCAATTCTCCGAAACTGTGTCTTCTTTTTCATCTGCGACACGTATTCATTCTGCGATATATATGACGCGTTCTTTTTATTCGTTTATTTCACGATAACATTAATCGTGATTAATTATTGTCTTAGTTGCTCTCGATGTACGTAATCAATCATGAACATGGTATTTCACAATAGTTGCACTAAAATAATGTACTACAATAAAAAAGTTGCCCTTGTTCCTAATAACATCTCTTATTATAAATAAATAATTAAAATAGACTTTAGACAATTTTTAAATCTCGAAATACAACTTATATTTAAGTTGATATATAAATGTGTTTTTGAAGCGACTTTCGCTGTTATTTAAACAAGATTTTAGCAACACTGAAAAAGAGTGTTTTTATATTTTTCATCTACAGTCAATAACGTTTTCATCGAAAACACTCTTACGTAAAAACGTTTATTTTTTTCTAACGCACAAGGGATTTACAGTTTCATTACGTCAGAAGCATATCACTTCCGACGGGAGAAAGTAAACATTTCGTTGACCAAGAAATACTTAGACTACTTAGAACAATGGTTCCTCAATATGAAAACAATACCACGGTTATCTTTTCTAGCGTTTTCGCTGCAACATCGCCGTGCATTTTAAATAAACTTAAGGCACTAACGCGCGTAAATAAAGAAAGCTGATGTAAATTTTGCCGCAATTTCGCTCCGCAACAAAGCGCTTCTGTTTCCCGTTTTTAATACTTGTACACGTCTTACTAAAACTATAAAATTTAGATAAAATGTCATATTTGTTAGTGATTTTACTTTTTATTGTATTTCTTTTAGCCCCTCAACTACTCCTGATCGCAGAAGGTAGATAATATTATTACGCGCGCCACACAAGTTATTTAAGAATTAAATTAAATTTGCGGTTTTAAAAGCGTAGAAGTAAAATATGTAACGTAACTTTCCAGACAGCACAATGTCCAAAATCGGGACATAAGACGTTTTTTAGATGTCTTTTAAACGTTTTTTTAGCCATCTTTTTCTTTAGACGTCTAAAAGGTGTCTTTTATAGACGTCTTATGTCCCGCTTTTGGACATGTGTGCTGTCTGGGGTTATGATAATATTATACATATATTCTTCTAAATACGTATGGGACGATCAACGAATAAAATTCGTGAACATTATACTTTTCGTGTATTTGCGATCATTTACAAATGAAAAGTGATTATTATGTTAGGGGCAACACACTGATAATATTAAAATAGAAACAAAAATTATTTTTCGACATTGCCTCGAACAACAAAAGGGTGCGAACATTAGATATAAGTACAAAATTATATTGAAAATTGGACTTTCACGCCAAAATTAGTGTATTAAAAATCACATACACAATAAAAAAACGTGCAATATAAAAATGTGCTAATCGAGAGGTCATTGATCATTATACTTACATATATCATCATCCATTCTGTGTATTAATTTAGCTTCACATAGATTTGTGCAAAGTTCGCGAAGAGATATGTATTTCACCACAATCTCTAATTGTTCTTATTATTCCAACAGTGTGCCTTTTTTCATTGTCATTTGCATTGCATATCAGCAAATTTTGATGTAGCGCGAATCGTTAACACGAATTTATTAACGTAAGAATTAGCATAAAATAAATGATTTGCTATCAGTGAGGTTAGTAATAGAACGTACATCTGCCTGGAGCAAAAAATATCGTGTAATTAAAATAACATAAACATAATAAATTATATGATACAAAAAAACGTACGAAATATATTAAATTGCAATTAAATATTGCATAACTAATTTTACGTAAAGTAGCTGCTATTTCACAACTTGATCAACTTTTTCATTCTCTGAATAAATAATTTGAAACATACAGTAATATAGAAGACTATGTAATATTCTTTTTATAACTATAATTAAATGAGTGCTACACGCACACACACACACGTGTTTATCATCTCGATATAAACGACCGCACATTGATTACATCCGTGCATTGTGATTTAAAACGGCCAGAGTCAGACTGGTAATTACGAGAGATATAATCGTCTATTTAATCGAGATTAAAAAAGTGCCTTTATATATTGCATATCGTCGTTATTGATTTGGTAATACGTAATATATTCCAATTTCTTCTTTACGCTTTTATCGTTAGTGTATATTGTCATATTATTACGCATATATATATTGTATATAATCATAATTTACGCGCCTCTAATAGAATTGATGATATTGAAGAAAGTTTCCACGAATAAAACAACCAACTTACAATAAGAAAAATACACAAAACCAAGAAGAATTGTATAACGGTGCACTCGGCACGAGAAAATGATCATACAATAAAGATCGCTGGCTTTGCAACGCAAAGGGATATCAAATTCTTCTGTTCAATTGCTAATGAAAGGTAAACTCGGAGTCTATATTCCATCAACGCGAATTCTTTCTATCACAATAAAGTTTATACTTTTGCAAGTGCTATTTAACCCAAAAATTCACATTCTGAATAAATGTCAGTTTCACTTGTTTCCGTCAAGAACACTTGTCGTTGGAGAGTAGCGGCCCGCAGATAATCTAGTGCGGCTACGGAGTCGGGGAACTTCTATAATAAGAGCGCATCGAACTTTCCATACAACTCGGAACGACCTCATGGGACGCAGCCCGTCGCGACACTGCGCGGTATCCCAGATTTCGACCCTGCGGGTGATCTCTGCAGAAGTTAGCGCCGACGCATCAAATACCTTCTTGGTATTTGACATTAACTGTCTTGTTAAAATGTACACAAAGCGCGTCTGTCGTTAATATTTGACTAGATCCTATCATATTATACGTAATGCGCGTTTTCCGACGGATCCTCCTTTCTATATTTTTTTAATTTCCTGTATCGCGGATTATAGCGGTTTACATCGTATTTCAAACTTTCAAGAAATAGAGTTATAAGTAGATAAGGAATGATAAACATAATCTTCTCTCGTATGTGTATACGCTTCATCGCTTCAGGACATCCGCTGCCAAGTGCAATCGCTAGATTTATTTGCCAACGCAGTTGAGCACACAGAACGAAATTGCCTCATTATCACCGTCTACGTTATCCGTAACATCCCTGTTATATTCTACGTTATATTTACGCGTTTCGAAGTAAATTTAATAAGACGAGCGAATGGGAGCACGGGCAGGGTAATCCATCGACGGAGGAACTACGGCCGTAAAAGACAATGGTGATCATCTATAAAAAGATGTTACGCTGAAAGGAGAAAACGGAGTAAAACGCGACGCGAAAACGTGATCGTGCCGATCATCTCTATTTATAATCATATAAACGACATGCGCGCGGTGTCACGACTTTGCATAATGAATAGAATAAAATACTAGTGGTATACGTCTAGCCGTGACATGAATCCTTATAGATTGTAGCAAATCTACTATATTTTCTTTTTTACATTTGCGAGTTGAGCACAATACTACTCGGGAAAAAGGAGCCTCTGATATTTTCTAAATATTATTTAACTTTATTAATAGAATTATATTGTTATTAAAATTATTTTAATAATTTAAAATTTAATAATTAAAATAAATAAAGACGATTATTTAGGTAGATATTTTAGTAGAAACGGTGAGTAACTTTCTTAGATAAACAGATCTGATGACATAAGATATCAGTAATAAATTTATTTTGTTTTCAAAGAGTCTCCGCTTGTTCACTGTCATTGCAATGTACAAGATCTTCGATAGAAAGTTGCAAATGTGACTGCATCAACAATGAAGAAATACCTCAGGGCTCAGAAGATTCAAAGAATGTGTTGACAATGCTGGCGAACAAGTGAAGACTCTTTGAAGATAAAATACATTGTTACTAATGATATCTTGTGTTATCAGTTCTCTTTCTCTAAAAAAGTTACTTCCATATAGGTGTTAATTAACTTTTTTAGGCACCCATATATTTTATTCTGTGATAATGCATGAAAGTATATTGCAGATTATACAACATATACTATTCTGATTTTTTATATAAGTTTTTATTTCTTTTTCCATCACGAATGATGAAAAATATTAAGTAAACTCGGTCTCCAATAGTCTGTCCGATAGATTGTTTTTTAAAATGTTCAACCTTTTAGAGTTATACGACAGTTTAAATAGATAATAGAGGATGAAGATCCAAATTGAAAATCGGTCTGATTGATATACTATGTTTTCATGTCGCGACCTCCTCTTATCAGCCCCTAAATATGTTTTAAGATGTCTACACTCAGGAGTTTTGCTCAATAAAACTTCACGAAACAGAGAGACGCGGAGGCCTCGGCACGCAGAATGTTTATTTATACACGTAATAAATTATGTATGTTCATGTCAATCTCTTGCAGAGGATCTTATCTTCGGTTTTACGCGCCGTTTATTACAAATAAACGCTTTCGAAAGCCGTTGCTTTTACAACCAGACAATCGAAGTACTTCAAACGTTATTACACAATTCGCAAGTCAAAAGATCCATCCAAGCATTATTTTCGATTGCACGCGTAGTACATTAATTTAAATAACATTTAAAGTAAATGAAAATGAATGTAAATTACGTTTGTACTGCACAAATCAATTTGCATGATTTCTATTTACAATTAGATTCGTAACTAGCTAATATGAAACTTTTAAATTAGTAATATGCGTGATGTTCGAAAGGCCTTCGAAAGATTAGAATTCCCTTCCAGCCATCAAGTAATTCTTGAATTTTTGCGTTATTCAAATTCTCTTACCTTTCGTACTTGAGATTTGCTGCTCGACGGTCTCAACGTGCCGCGGTTTCTCCGGTACCTGAATAATCCAACGAATTTTTCTCCGTTGCATCTAAAACGACCAATCGCGGAGCAGTTGATATAATCAAGCAATATTTAAGAATCGCGCGAAGTGTCGCGCGATTTGCGATCGACTCTAGCCACTAGGGGTACGTTCGGGAAGACGCTATATTAGTGCTATTTGCTTATTTTATCCTTGTTTCACACCTGATGAGCGATAAAGATAGAATGTTGCAATAGCGCTAATAGCGCGCCTCCCAAACGCAGCCTATATACTGAATGAGATTAGTAGCGTAAGGCAGAGGTCGCCGCGACGATATCGGAGCGATTATTTTTTACGGACGAAGGTTCGCCGATAATATGTACGAGTGAAGCACACTACTTCCATTGGTAACAACAATCCGTGAAATTATCGCGAAAATATTTTTACGATTTGAGCTGACTCGAATCTTATATATTTCGCGCAATTGCAATCAAATGTCGTGTCTAAATCCAAAGACAAATTTAACTTTACTCTCGGACTGTCTATCACATACTTGAAATTATAATGAATGAACTCTAGATTTTAATTATGTAAATAATATAAATAACAATTACATTGACACATTGCCCAATCGTACGCATTGTTCTTTGATCGAAATAGAAATTTGCTAATTATTATCTTAAACCCACAAAAATTTGCATTACAAGATTTAAGTCGCGAAATATTAGTATATAGGAATAATAGTTATAAGAACCATTTTAACATCGTTATTTCCTGATGTAAACATTTTCTCAGCGCGCGCATCATAATGGAATTCTTTTGATCTCTACATGTACGTACCTATATTTAACTATTATTGTTGATGAAATTAATTACAATTCGATGTAATTAAGGTAAAAACAATGGAATAAATTATTGGATCCGCCAGTGCGTAGATAAAAATAAATCGGGGTCGGAAACGTCGTGAGACAAATAAATAGAACTTGGGTCGCCTCTAATCTCGAATTTATTTTTAATTAAGGTAATGTAATAAAAAAAATACTTTCTATAATTGATTAAAGCAATTTTACTGCTAACGATCGATTACGTTCGAAATGCATTGACTGAAGCCAAAACAACGAGCTCGTGTAATTGCGATTTGTTACGTGACCAACTATGGAGATGACCTCCACCTATGCACATTCGCGCAAATTGCGGACGATTACGCGCTTCCTATTGTATAATCATTAACGGAAACAAAGCCGAACATCATCGACGCTCCGCGCAACGGATGACAGCATTGACAGCGCGAGCGTCTGCTGTTTTCCGCGCATCCAGCATCCCGCAAATTCACGCCTCGTCGCGTCGCGGCGTCGTCGCGATTCACTCCGGCAACGTGACGTTTCGCGCCTAATCAACACGTTTCCATATGAACAATCGTTCACCTTGGATGACGAGGCGGCCGCCCAGCATCGGAGAAAAATGCGTTTACTTATATGTCGTTTCTCGTTCGGCAAACTTTTCTCACACCCGGCGGCCGGCGCGCGGCGTCGCGGCGGACGATAAAGCCAAAGCGGACGAGCACCGACAGCGATTTGGTCAGCGGAAGTGACACTGGCTATCCGGCCGGCTCCCGTCAGTCCCGTCGCCGTTGCGTCCGAGCGCGTGTGCGCGCGTGTCCACTATACGTCAACTCCTCGCCACGAGGAGGAATTGTCAATCAGCGCGCGCCTACGCGCTCGCGCTCGGCCGCTGCCGCGGCCGGTGCGCCTAGCCTCAGTGCATCTCGCCGCGGACGCGGACGCTTCTCGGCTAATCACCGGCGAGCATCGTCCTACGTCCGCGACCAGCGACTTGTCACACGCGACGTAAGACCCGATAATAAACATGATAATGAGTATATGTGCGGGTCGGATCTGTTGCGCGCGATCTCCCGAGTGTCTCTTTATTATGTAGAATTATAGAAAAACAAACCGCGCGCGGTAGCTTTAAGCCTGATGAGTAAAAACGTAAAACGTCGGATCGGTAATTTGTGAATTGTAAGGGGTTGGGATAATTAATTTGTAATTATAAGACATGAACATATTATGAATGGAGAGATATTTCGTATTCTGTTTTAATCTCCGAATTGATTGCGTGCGTAATGATGATTCGACTCATCATAAGCTCGAACATGGATTTTGGATTCTCGTAAAATTAACATCCCATTTTTTTTTAAATATTTCGGAGATATATTTTAAATTAATTATTTTATAAGCAATTATTTATATTGCGAGGAAATAGGAGGATATTCAGAATAAAAAGTGTGAATTAAGGACAGAAAAGTTCCGAGTTTGTAGAATTAAAAAAAGATATTAGAACGATTGTAAAATTCTGGCTCTCCCGCAAAAAAATATTTTTGTAAAAAATATAAATTACATTTTCGTTATATGAGAAAATCAGAATAATAACTTTATTATTTAAATCCAAATTACTTTAAATTGTAGTACTTTTTGACAGAAAAATATAGAGAAATGCGCACAATTTTCGAAAAGAAATATTAATCTACGAAAGTTTGAAAAATTTCTATCCAAAAATTGAAGAGTCGAGAACTTCGCATTTTTGCTCCAATCGCTTCGAGTCCAAAACTGTCCGTCTGTATTAGTTACGTTCAACAACAGAAAAAGCAGATCTGCGACTCTGTGCAACAATTTCCTGCTTGTCATTGACCCATAAAGCATATGCGTGAAGAAATCAATTACGTATAATAATAATATAGGTACAGAACATATAGCGTGCTTTATTTTTCATCCTGATATTAATCGATTTCTCCATGCATATATTTCACGCGGCTACGTAAACCCATCCTGGAATATCTGGATAGACTTGAATTGTCGGCACTCGTTGACCGATCAGCAGGTTTTCTCATAGTTTTTCCTATAAGCATACCCGAAGTACTCTCAATAAATGTAACGTGTCGCGCGAAGCATAAAGCAAGTATATAATATAACGAGAGAAAAAAAAGAACGCAAAAACTTGAAATTAATGTTATACTAACGTACGGCTCGTTTACAGGAAACGACGACGTGCGCCACGTGATGAGCGACGAGGCAGCCAATCAAACATTTTTCCGGAAAAGCAAAAGTAGTGATTGGCTGTCGTAACAGGTATCCCATTCTATCAACGCAACATTTACTCTGATTTATTTCCAAATGTGCAGCTTAGTTAGTTATAGACGAACCATACGGTATCCTATTAGACATGAATATTCATTTAAAAAAAAGAAATTGCAATTGGAAGATATAAGCACGGCTGTACTAGCATTGGCAGATGCCATGGATATATAGAAATAGTCAAATAGAGAGCTTCAAGTAGGAGAAAGGGGCGCCAAACAAGTCACGTAACACAACATTTTTACGCTTATTTTTAAAATTCAATAATAAAATACATTATAAAATTATATTTAATAGTAAAATAATTAAAAATTAATAACATATCGTTCCGATGTCGTTTTCACGCCGATAAACGACATCGGAACGATATGTTATTAATTTTTAAAAATTAATTACTATTAAATATAATTTTAATGATATTTATCGTGAAAACGACATCGAAGCGACGTCTTTTCGACGAATTTTTCACTGAGTTTACGACAATTAACGTTGGTATTTATTTTGTAAGTTGGCTGCAGACGCAATAAATAATAAATTTCATTATTTCCTACTCATAAATTGTGTTACTTCTTTCGTAAAAAGAGAATCCTACATTTATATAAATATAAATATTCCTCATGTTTATTTCTTTCTCGCGAGGGAGGCAAGACGGCGCGTGCGCGGCGTGCGCGAGTTTTTTGTCTCTCCTTCTCCCAAGTACTCCTAACCTAACCCCGACACTGGCCCGGCTGCACGAGTACGAGTTAAGGTTAAGTTGCAAAGAACTTAAACAGTTTACAGTCGAGAAGATACCTAAGATACATCGAGATGTATCTCATGTATTATTTGGACGACAAGGGAGATCGGGTGTACACTTTAGAGGTAACTTCTCAATCTTCATTTCTTCTAAATTATAATGGCAGCCGATCCCTCATAGCAGGGATCGCCTACGGCCAGCGTCGAAAACGAATAATAATAGCAGTACAAACGTTGGATGATGTAACATTAACCAGATGCGAGTTAAGAAACACGAGGTCGGAAGTGTGTATTGAACTCTGTATCCCTTTGCTTCAAAACTCTCCTCCTTTCAAACGGGGAATACGCGAAGGTCGGAATCGAATCCACTTTCGGTGGCTTCGGTTACTAATCGCACTCAAACGGAGCCACGTGTCATCCCGATGATTTCTCATGATACATTACATCGCAATATACATATAATAGATGATGACATGATGATAGATATATTTATATATCTATCTAATCTTTCTTAAATATAGATTCTGTGCATTATCATAGATCGTAATATGATTCTCTTTATGCTATTTTCCATTTTTTTTTTTTTTTTACAATCTCTTTGATTAACTTTTTTATATCTTTTCGCCTTTTTTGTAACAATTACTGAATTTTTACAGAAAATGGACCCCAACGGAAAGCCAACCTTATCTGCACATCCAGGTAAATTATTCTTATTACAGTAATTACATAAACCGCGTTCGCTTTGGGCGCTTTCGTGCTGAAAGCGTCAGTCTATCTTTATTGCTCATTGTAAATGAGCACGTGTTGCAAAAAGATGGAGTGATCCTTTCAGCACGAAAGCGTCCAAAGCGAACGCAATCGTAGATACCTTAGGACATTACAAAAGACTGATATTGAACATCTTTACAGCTCGTTTTTCCGTTGAAGATAAATACTCTAGACAAAGAATAACAATGAAAAGGAGACACGGTCTATTATTGACGCAACAACCACAACCGAGCTATTAGTTATATATAAAATCAGTAAGTAAATATTTGAAAATTTAAAATAACTATAAAAGGAAGTATATGATATTATAACACGATACAAATATGACAATTTATATCTTGTCGCAGAAAAAGGCGGTTCATTCAGTGTGGCATCCAGTATAATCTCGTATAATAGTTTTAACAAGAAATTATTTCCACTGAAAATCTATCCAATATGTAACTTAGTTATCAATTATTTTATGTATTGTCTATTCTATTAAGAGTAAATAAAATATTTACGCATTAACACTTACATTGTCGATACATATATTTACTGTACAAATTTCACTTACAGTTTATTATCTTCGCACATTATAAAAAATAAAAACTACTATAGTATACAGTATTTTCTGACTTGCAATATAATGGTTTCATTTGAAAAATCGTAACAAAATTACCTACTTGCAATCTTAGTTTATTATCAACAGCGTATTTGCTAATATCTACTAAATTAATACATATGGAAATATACACTATTATGTGTATAACAGAAATTTGAAATATAAAGCCGATATTGCGAGTTCCATTTATGACCATTGTCTTATAATTCTATTCTTAATTATTAACCTGTTGATATATGATTTATTTCATCTATTGATATTAAAAAATAATTTAGTATATACAGTAGCTTTTATATCACAATTAAAATTACATATCAAATGCAAGCATTTAATTACCAATGTTATTTAGAATAAAAAATAATTACGTTACTTTTAAGATGGTATGTGTGCATGGTTGATAGAATATACATAATATATTTTAAAATAAAACGTAATTTGAACATGGTTGTATGCTGTGTGAGAACAAATTTTATGCGGGGAAAAAATTGATTTTTTTCATTTTTATGATTTTTGAACACTACATGTCACATATGTGATGGTGTAAAATGTCAATGTCGTGTTTTACATATTCATGTAAAATGAATACAAATTTAACTTATTACTAATCGAAAAGAAAAGAACGGTATTTGTAGAGAAGTTCGATCTTATATTCAAGATCATTTTGGTGTCATGGGCAGTCTTAAGATTTCATCTAGTCAATAAATTGACCGTACAGCATCTCAAGATCGTACTTAAGACGATCTTGAATATAAGATCGGACTATGAATATCGACCTAATATACATTATTATATATTTGTATAAATGCAGTATATGTAACATTTGGCTTATGTTTATTTTTGCAGTATGTGTATTATGTGTATTACAACATAATTTTGAGTATTAAGTTATTTCAGAGTATTATGGACATTTTAATAATCGTTTGAATATTACACAAATAGTCTTCTTTATACAGGAAAAAATATATAAGTCTAAATTACAACTCGAGAAACATTAGACTGACTTGAATAACTGAATCTTTTAGTAAACGTTAGAAACATAAAAGAATAAAAATGAAATATATATAATGAAGTAATGAAATATATATTTTAGTTAACTTCTACTGGAATTTTTTGCGATATTTTAAGAACATATTATTATATCTCCTACAATATATGTGACATATACAATAAAATATTTGATTAATATATTTTATTAACTATGCATCTCCAACTTTTATACATATAAATATATTTGGTATAACATATTACTATCAAAATTATTATGTAAAAAAACCATTTGAATATACATATCTTAAACATAGAGGATCAACAAAGATAATAAATAGATAATATAAATGTATTACGTTACTTTGTAGAAATACTTTCTACAAAAACATTGGAATAATAAACATAATTTTGTATAAACCAATTTAAAGATATTTGCAACTTAATAAATATACCGATATGAATCAAGAGTATTTTATGGTTGTCTTACATTTACAAATAGAAAATCATAATATATTCTAAAAAAACATGGCAACACAAGAAAAATTTATCTGATAATATCCAATTCTGACGAATAAACGCTAACAAATGTGATGTATTGTTCTTCCTCAGTAGATATATATTTTTTTGTTGAGATATAAATATTAATAAACGAACGCAATATATATTTTTACATAGCATTAAGTAAATTTCTAGTTTACGTATCAAAATTTCCATAAGGATTATTTTATGTTACAATTTAACAATCAGTAAAAATATGTAACATTTATTCACAAGCTTATGAGTATATATCGCTAACAAATATTTGTACAAATTTTACACATATTTTATATTTAAAAAATTCTTATATTGCCATCCTTCTTAAGATATTAAGATGGCATAAAATATTTTTTTTAACGAAAAAAGAGACAGAGCAAACAGGATTCATATAGAGTAATAAATTGTAAATGAATGTGGAAGAGAAAAGGAAAGAAAACATTATCGTATGCATAATGTATAAAACGACAAAAGTATATAAGTATATAATTTAGGACACGGATAGCATACTTCCTTTACATTTATCATAACTGAATTATTAAGAATCGTGGAGAAATAGAATATTTTTAGTATTATTTTCAATATAACGTAGCTATTTCATATTATTGCAATAACACGATTACTTTCTGATGAAATGTAGTTTGAATTGAACTATAAAACGTAATAATTATGTACATTAAATACAATGTTTCAATACAAAATATATATTTAGTAGAAGCTAGAAGCTTTAGAATTCGTAATTTTTAAATTAAGACTTTTTATGGCATCATTAACATAATTATTAATAAAAAAATTCAAATTTTTTTGAAAGATGAATGGCTTTGGTAATAGAGAATTGAAGTAAATTGTAAATCTTATAGAAATAAAAATAAATATTAAACTATTATATCCAATGCCGATTTGCTTATTTCAAAATATTAATTCATATAATATAACATAATCCTTATCTATTATATGAATTTAAAATGCAATATTTACATAATTGTTCATTTTGATACACAAAAAACAACTTGCGATTATTTTCTAAAGTTCTTCCTAATTAAAGATGTTCATGACCTGTGTTACACGAAATCAAAGAACATATACATGTCTTCAACAACAATTTATACATCTTTAATTCGATTCTGATGGAGCTGCTGGCAGAACATGCACCTGTTGTGCTTTACTGGCATTATACACTTGTCCCGGACTAAATGGCTCTAATCGAGGACCAGATCCTAAATCATTTTTATTACGGACGATATCTTAAAATGGAAACAAATAAAACAGTTACAGAAATTTATACAACTCAGAGGCAAACGTAATATCTTTTTCTTTCAAAAATTATAGCAAATATCTACAATAAAAATTTGATGAATTTGTTCATAAATCAAATAAAACGTACACATATGTAGACAAAATGCTTAAACTTACCATTTTTCGATTCTGTTGCGGGTATGTATCGAGATAATCTAACAACAGGGAGAGGCAAATAACCACTTGTCAGAGGCATCACATCTAATGTGACGCTTTGTTTCTCTACTATTTCTAACGATACAATGCCTGCTGTCCGACCACACACCGCCCACATAGTTTGGTCCGCCAGAACCTCATACATTAACTGTGGAGGAGGATTTGGACTAAGACTAGGCATGCGCATCACTGTAAGACACAAGTGGCACATACTACCAGCACGACAAAACTCTCCTCCACCACCACTTGTTTCAACTTTCGAGGATACTGTGAATAAAGTCTGGAAAGCATCGTTATAAACAAATTAACGTTTTATACTGTCAATATATACATAATGCACAGTGTAATGCAATTTTTACAAGTGACCATAGTGATCCTACATTATTACAGGTTCATCATTAATCCGCAACTTCTCATTTAAAGTAAATAAAATATTTAGATAGATATATATAACATAATTATATATATATATATATATATATATATATATATATTAATTAATAATGAATAGTTGTTCTTACCACATAATCTGTAATATCAAAGTTGCATCTGTAAACACTACATGCTTTCTCAATTCTCTCTAGATTATGTATATGTAGTGGATCATCGTCAACATGCGTATTACTTAATTCTTCAGTATCATTGACCGATATATATTTTACACGAAAGTCAGTCTTTATTGGTATCGTGGATTTCTCATCTTTTCCGATCTCAAGTTCCCACATAAAAGAAACGTTCATTCCATTGCCTATCACTAATTTTTGACCCGCGACAGGATTTAAACTTTTAAAGTTAACGTCTATTGACGAAATTGTCATTAATTCAGGTTCAGTTAATTGTAGAAGTTGACTTGTCAAGCCAGTCACGACAATTTGAATGAATTTTCTTTGTTTTGCTGTATGAAGTTTCATACTTGACATCAATGGTGGACCAAAATGCAACGATATACTTTCTTCCGAACCCCATGGACATTGTATATTCAACTAAAAAAAAAAAAAAAAAAAAGTTAAATTATAATATTCATTGTGCAAGAAATAGAATAATAAAATTACAAGTGTTAAATACTTTATGTTCCATAGATGAAGCATCCTTCTTTGGTGGTAATTCAGCTAAGATCTTTAACTGCACTCTTATGGTTTGAAATGGTTCGCACGTTGGCAGTGGTATCTCTAACTCCTTCACCATTACTTTTTCAACACTTTGTGATTGCACTGTCAATCCGCGTGATGTGCGTAATTTTAACTTCATTTCTTCGATTATCTTTGTACTTCCGCTCGAAATAACTAATTCAATATCTTGAATAAGACCTGCCAGTAAATCTCTGCCACAATTTACGGATATCGTTGGCTGCGTCTTTGCTACTTCGTAACATAATCGTGGATTCAGTATGGACGATAAAAACTCTAATTTTTCTTCTATCACCAATGATAATTGGCTAACTTTGTATAAACCCGGTTGATTTACTCGCCTTGTTAAGACAAATGTATTTATACCGGGTTTCATAACAAATTCATCACAGGAGAGCGCTTTGCTAAAATCACCCTTTGTATTGATTGAAGGTTTTCTATGCTTCGCACTGTCTGAACGTCTCACGAGCGGTTTCATATTTTTATTAATAACACTAGCAGCACCAAGACTCCTATCTTCCTTGTAATCCAAATAAGAATATATTTGCAAACGTAATAAACTGAGATCAAGTAGTTTCATATCTTCTAATGTGCACTTTGACAACCTAAAATAGAACAAAACTGAACAAAAATTCAACACGTAGGAAATAGAAGATATACAATGAGCACTATTGTAAATATATGATATTAGAATACTAATATAAATAATATAAGTTCTTTTTTACAATTTATTCTTTTTGCCATAGTATTAAAAATTATATATATATATATATACAGATTTTTTTATAAATAAAAATAATTACAATTTTATTTATTAATACTTACAATTGTACTGGAGGCTCAACAGATGATTTTAGTCCTTTTTTCTTATTAGATATGGATGGCTTTTGTATCTCCTCTACAGAAATAGCAGCGCTAGTACATCTTACTTCCCGAGGAAACAAACTCTGTACACTGATTTCGACGTTAACTACACAGTCTTGTACTATCTTATCCATTACTTTAGCTTCCATACTGAGTATTGTAAAAGCACATCCGAGTTCCGCGAGTAATGGTTGAGGTGAAGAGATCATTTTCATATATCCTAACATTTCTTCCAAATATGTATTGCGTACAGTTATATGCAAAAGACTTGCGCTAGCTACTGCCGCGCACACTTTAGTATATTTCTCGACGTCGTCCATTCGTTTGTAACACTCGGCTAGCTCCAACTGCGTTTGCACAGCCAAGTGATTCCATCCTTCGTCCATATAAGTTTTCAAAGCGTCAGATAAAAACGCGACCGCTTTCTGATTTTCTCCGAGTTCGCTGTAGAATCGTGCCAATTCTTTCCCGATTAATCTAGCTGATCGAATACGGCCGACATGCTTGTATGTGCCCATAGCTAATTCTGCATGCTCCAGATACTGTTTCTTGAACGCTTCTTTGGATGATAGTGCCTCTTTTAACTTGTCTGTAGGAGTTAACTTTCCTTCTACCTGTGGCTCCGAATCTCCTATACCTGCTATAAGATACACAACTGTGTGCAACTGTTCACTAGTCGGTTCACTTCCCGGCATTAGGCCGCACAATTTTCCTAAGCTTCCTAACTAAAAAGAAAAAAAAGCATATAATGCGATATATAGAAAGATATACCATAAAATAATCAGTGTCAACTAAATAAATTACCTTATCTCTTGCAAGTGCCCACAAGCTAGCTGTATGTAAAGAGCACAAGTCCAATTGTTGATTGTTATCAATATTGATGGTGGACAATTGACAAGCTTGCAAAACCTCTAACGCACAGAGGAATGACCAGCATTCTACAGAGCCTTCAGGTTTCTGTACTTCTAAGATTCTCAGTTCGCTCAATGTGTTATGGACAAATGATAAGCACCTTTGTGCAACCTGTCAAAAATAATATCCAATTTCGAAATATGTACGAATTACGGCAATTATACAAAGCCATTAATCATCAATAACTGTTCAATTCATACAAACCTCCCAAGGTTTATTAAGCAGGAGTAGCATGGCACATTGTCTACTAAACAAGTAACTCCTAAGATCTAATAAAGATGCCTTACATTCAGCTAAAAGAAATCTTAGATGATGGTTTGTACCGTTATTTAAATTCACACCTCCCCAATTGTTGAGAGGCGTTTGAAACAGACTTAACCATCCTGGAGTATCTATGAACAATTTATCTACATTTAGGTTTTCACTTTGTATCTCAATATCCGTTCTCATTTGATATCGTATACTTTTAATACAAGCTAGAATTTAAAGGTTTACAATACCTCCTACATTAGAATTGAGCACAAACTGTGTAAAGAGAGCGTCTAGTTCATCATACTGCACCAATGCCTCGTCGTACAAACCTAGCATTTGCAATGCAAATGCCAGTTCTTCCTAAAATGCCAATTCAACTTTGTAAAAGGAAAGATATAAGTTTCAAGATTTTTAATATTAGGGAATTCAGAGAAGTGACGCATTGCTCTTGTGTGAGAGTAGTTGACTCGTAGTCGGTGAGTCTCGGGTTCGTAATCCCGACCAATGTATGCTAGGTTTATTTATTTATTTAAAAGACTGATTAAAAAGTTAAAGATATTATGAAAGATTATGAATAAAAAAAATATAAGATAACTCGTTTCAGGAGTATTTCAATCAAAGTGATAAGAATTTATAAGGAGAGTTATATTACCTGTAGAAGAAAATAATGGCAGAAGTTCCAAGTAGGATTGTTCCGCCTTTCTCTCTGTTCTCGTATAATATCTTCAAAACGCGACAGAGTTCTGTCATACGCAGTCAACATCAAATGACGAATGCGAGTTATCAAGCCTCTCCATGATTCCGCGGAACGAGATTCAGATTTAATTGGATTAATTATAGCAAAACATCTGTCAATTATAGACACAGTTTATGGATATAACTACATCATTTCCTTATTATAATGCAAGATTAAAGCCCCTTGCACAGTGCTAGGCAATAAGCAATAGGAACAGGGAATAGAAATCAGAAATCATGTATAAACGCAGAATAAACAGTGACACAGGCAATAGACACAGAGTTTCCGTCACGTTGGAAATTCTGTGCCTATTGCCTGTTGCCAACCAATCATAGCATTCGAATTTTTTAGATTGTAAATAACGATTTTTTTTTGTTATTTCCCGTTTCTATTGCCCGTTGCCTGGCATTCTGCAAGCGGCTTAAATGTAAAGGGTTATATTACCTGTCGCCATTCTTGGCAGCAAAGTCACTTCGTATTTTATCTAAGACGGTAGTCCTGGGCAATAGCTTATTGGCCTTCTTTACATCATACGTTTCTACCATTACAATCATCCAATCTTGAATGTGATATAAATTCAATATCTTTAACCAGGCATCAATATCATCTCTGATACTAGTCTTATAAGTATCAACATCCTACAAGAATACATGATACAAAAGTTTATTGTTGCTAAATTATTAGGAATATTAATGCATCTAGATACACGTCAAATAAATAGATAATTCTAAAATTGCACAACATTATTGATAACTTTGTCCAATACAGTATCTCATATAGATGAAAGAAATAACATCTTGTATAAAGAAATGTATCATGTGTGACAAAAAACTGAAACTAGAACGGCATATCTTTATGGGACTTACAGAACATTCCGTCCAATAAATATGAAAGATTGGTTGCTTTATGAGATGCCAATCTTTGTCAGTGGGCAAAATATCCCTGGAAAATGGCACAAAGGTAGCCCCAAGTTTGACTTGCTTAATCGGCCTGCTGAACGACCTGCGCCATTCCACCGCATCTGCAGGTATAGCTTGGAGTAAATTCTTTTCCAACGTGGAAAACAAATTTTCATCTCCGGCACCTGTATCGGCGTACAAAAATTATCATATTCCAATCCCGTGTCGCACGCTTTGAAGAATAAGGCAGCGCATTTGCCTAGGTCAGAGTAACATCCCGCACCCATTGGATTACTCATTTGTGTTATAAGAAACCTTATAAGAAAGGACTGCAAAGTATCCACCTCGTACGTTTGCCACACAAATTTAGATTAAATTCACATGACACCGGTAGCAAGGTGGAGAAAGGGAATCAGGCAAAATCCTGGATTATCTAAAACAATCCGCGTTACATGTTTCCCCGACAAAAACATCGAGTCAACATATGTTCCAATCAAGAAACATCTCGGGGAATCGAGATGCGCGTTATTCGGTGCCGCGAATAATTTTATCCGGACACCCGACCGTCTCGGTGTGCGACAGACGGGCAAGAGGAAGAAACGCGAGACGTCACGAGGATTGACAGACGGACGGAGCGCGGGGCGTCGAGGACGGTGTCCGAACGACGGCCGTGTTATCGCTCCGGGATGGGGGGAGGGGGGAGGCGGCGGTCAGGGAACTCACAGGTGACGATCGGTCTGCTGTCCACGGTAGCGGCCGCCTTGCGTGCCTCGCCAGCCACGGACGATCCCCCATTGCAGTTCATCGTTTCTGAGGACTGGCGGTGCGCCTCGCGAGCTCGCTGCTCCCGATCGGGCCCACGGTCATAACTCCTCGTTCTCGTCCCTCTCTCGCCGGCGCGCATAGGAAACCCTCTGCCCCTCGGCGGAGGGGGGGTCGCTCGCCGATCCGGGTCTCGCCGAGCCCGGAACACCACCGGGCGACTCTCGCTGAACGTTCAGAGGCAGTCGGGAGACGAGCCGAGCATCCTTCGCCGAGCACTCTCGAGCTCCATTGAGGTTGGGATCCTTACCACAGTATATACAGTAGCGCAACTCTCCTGATTTCTTGTTGTCTAAAATGGAGTGCGCATGCGCGAAATAAGTAAGCGCCCACTAACACCATCTGAATGTCGTTCTCTGAACTTCTTTCTCAATTGCTCTTCCCTGGTAACCATATCCGATAGAAAACGATTAAAAACGGCTATATCTGTATCGTTTTTAATCGTATCTTATCGGTTCTATCGTTGCATATTTAGAAGACAGATAAAACATTAATCGAATCGAATCGGTTTCTATCGTTTTAGGTCCGAATAAGAAAATAACTATACAAATTTTATAGTTATGAATCGTTTTCTATATGTACAATTATTGCCCATCTGAATCAATCGTATATACACGATATAATATGTATCGTTATTTATGGTAATAATTTTACCGTATGCATTAATACGGATATATAAGAATAAAATGATAGACATCTTATCGATATTTATATGACTTAACCGAACCGATACATCTATCGTTTCTTATCAGGATTTTCTGACATACAACTTATCATCTTCTTTATGGCAGCAAATCGGTTCGTTTTCTATCGTATATTAATAATATAAATTGAATCGTTTGAAAACCTTCTACTTTGTATATGTTTGTATAAAGTTAAAACGATAGACATCTCATCGATATTTATACGATTTAACCGAACCGATACATCTATCGTTTCTTATCAGGATTTTCCGACATACAACTTATCATTTTTTGTACGGCAGCAAATCGGTTCGTTTTCTATCGTATATTAATGATATAAATTGAATCGTTTGAAAACCTTCTACTTTGCATATGTTTTTATAAGGTTAAAACGATAGACATCTCGTCGATATTTATACGACTTAACCGAACCGACACATCTATCGTTTCTTATCAGGATTTTCCGACATACAACTTATCATCTTCGAAAGCAAAGTTCGTCGAAGTATTTTTATGTGTGTGTGTGTGTGTGTGTGTGTGTGTGTGTGTGCGTGTGCGTGTGCGTGTGCGTGTGCGTGTGCGTGTGCGTGCGCGTGCGCGTGCGCGTGCGCGTGCGCGTGCGCGTGCGCGTGCGTGTGCGTGTGCGTGTGCGTGTGCGTGTGTGTGTGTGTGTGTGTGTGTGTGTGTGTGTGTGTGTGTGTGTGTGTGTGTGTGTGTGTGTGTGTGTGTGATTTGTTATTAAGATTAAAATAATAAAATATTTTATTTGTATTTTAGTGCAATTTTAAATAAGACGTTTCTAATGTAAATGTTGTTTTTATTTCTCTAATAACCGTGAAAATTTTGGCCCTTGGCTTCCTGGTGCTGTTGTCGCAAAGGTGGAAGCTTAATTATTTCAAAAAAAAATGCAGTTCTTTCTTTATCATAGAAAGATCTCTGATACGGTTTATTTTTCTTTTACACGGTTATAATCCGGTGGCATGCAGAGTAGCAAACATCTAAAGATGTTCTGACTGATATATAGCTGAGAAATTTCAAATTTTTCCAATTTTTTTCTGACAGGGCATCGTAAATAAACGGTTCACTATTAACCATATTAAAAAGACAATTATAGCTACTTTAATACCATTAAAAATTATAGAAACCGATGCACCACTAATAAGAAATTTAGGATGCAAGCCCATGTGTATTGTATCGAGAATTTCTTTTAGAGTATCGTGATTAAACGAAACTTCAATTATGTTAAAAACTGATTGAGACCGATATAAAGGTAATAAGAAATTTCCGATAGAATCCCAAGTATTTTGCAACGTGAGTTTCTGATAAAATACCGTAAATAAATGATTCACTAATTATATTAAAAACGATAGAAACTGATATATAGCTGATAAGATATTTACAATAGGATTCCAAGTATTTTGTAACGTGAGTTTCTGATAGAATACCGTAAATAAACGATTCACTAACCATATTAAAAACGATAAAAACTGATGTATAGCTGATAAGACATTTACGATAGGATCCCAAGTATTTTGTAACGTGAGTTTCTGATAGAGTACCGTAAATAAACGATTCACTAACCGTATTAAAAACGATAAGAAATTTTTTTATCGTTTTCTATCGGAGATGGTTACCAGGGTTCCTTTCTCCGTTCTGCTCTGCTCCCTCTCAGAATTTAAATGGTCAGTTAAGTAAATGCCTATCTGTATTGGAACAGAAATTTGGAGAGAATTAGCTCAATTACCCACTGAATGCTATTGAGAGCTGTTAGAAGTGTTTGAAAAACTCTGAATAACTACGTTTGTGATGAAAGTGAAAAGAGTTTAGGAGTATAAAGTGGTTACCTACCTCAGAAGGTAGGATAATTATTCCTAATCATTGTACTTAAAATCAGTCATGCTTAAATTAAGAATATCGTTTAACTATTTATCTTGTGAAACTAACTCTGTGATACTCTAATATCTAGAAAAAATTGCTGCTTGATTTTGTACGTTGTCTACGAACGGTTACATTTCTGAAATACTTATTAAAATGCAAATTTCTGGCTGAAACAGACGTCAGATAATTCAGATATCGACTTCACAAAAGATAGTGGTGTCGATTTTGAAATGTCCAGCATGCATTCCACAATACAATACAATTTGTAAGTTATCATATAACAGCGTTTCATGATTTAATTCAGAATTTATATTAAAAGTAATGATTTTTTTCTTGTAGGGAAGGCTCATAGTTGAAACTATAATACTTCCACCGTTTGAATTTTTAGTAAATTGCGGATAAAGATAACATATTCTCTCAGCAACATATTTATCTAAAAAGATACAAGTACGTTATTATACCATCTTACTTACAAAAAATTAATACGTCATTTAATATTAATGTGGCATATTATCAAATATTTTATTTTAATTAATATTGTTGCGGAATTTTTTTATAGATATCTCGTTTCGATATAACAATAACAGCTAGTGCTCGGCGATGCACAAAATCTAAACGCAATACCGAGCGAGAAGGATTTCAAAATTTATATGATAGAAACAAAGCATGGAGATCCTCATCCAAACACGGGTATTTCACCTTTTTTTACGACAATAAAATCTAAAATGATTCTAGGCAAAAACCGCCAGTTTTTCATTGAAATGGGACGACCGACGAAAGTACATTTCTCTTTATCCCGGCTCAATCAACTTTATAACATACGGAATAAGGTAACTCAACAAAGAATGTATAACATATTCGTATATATTTTCAACAGTTCTAAATTATATCAATGTTCTAGGTATTATCGTGTTTTATTGATAACGACGTGTATACGTAAGTACCTACAGAGAAGAATGAAACTACGGATATGGATTCGCAAAATATAGCAGTGCCGACGAAATCGAGGAAATTCAGTGTACCTGATTTACATTTAAATACAAGACAGGTTGTATTATCCTTGAAGACTGACACCGGAGCAGAAATTATTATCAGTTTAGCATTAATATAGTGTATCTTATTTTTATTTTAGATGCGTAATTAAAAATCATTCGTTTACTTTATTTAATCTTTTAAATTAAATATTTTATAATTATAATTGTTTTCTTATAAGTATAATGTATAAAATATTATATTTTGCTTTTCGGTTGTTCAATATATGTTATATAACATTATATTTTCTAATAATTTACTTCAATACATTTATATTATTCAATCTGCAATCACATTTATATAATTTTATTTTTTCTCATTTTTGAATTTTTTTCCTTATTTTTAATAGATACATAATAAATATTTATTTTCATTATTTTTATTAAATTTAGATTAATTTCATGTAAAAGTGGAGTGAGAGCGGAGAAAGGAAGAGCAATTGAGAAAGAAGTTCAGAGAAAGACGTTGGGCGCGTAAAACCGCTCAATAGCACGTGATTGGCTCTTATACTTTTAGATCCAACGAATCAGCGTAGCGTGTCGATAAGACGACACTTAACAGTTGTGTCTGCCTGAACGTGGCCGTTCAGTTGGTGCTAGTGGGCGCTTACTTATTTCGCGCATGCGCACTCCATTTTGGACAACACTAACATCAAAGGCGCCGACAGAGAGTTGCGCTACTGTATATACTGTGTCCTTACTACGTCCTGTTCCCTACACCCCTGGCCCCTGCAGCCGCGCTGACTTACACCTTCCGCACTTGAAAGCGCGAGAGACGGTGCCGATCGCGCGTCGACGAGAGAAAGAGGAGGATAGAGGTGTCCGGGTGTCCCGGAAAGTGCAATTGCGAGGAATAGATATTCCCATTCCGCGCGTTGTGATCGATCAGGTGCCGTTTCGTATCGATTCGCGGAAAATCGGGGATCTCGATACATCGTGTCGTCGTTCTTCAGCGCCTTCGATTCGTGTCAATTCGTGAATTCATGTTTGTTATGCGTCTACCGTAAACGAGGTTCGCTTTGTCGTTTCACGTTTGTAGCACCTCTCGTTTCTCCTTTTTTCTCTCCAAGTCTAATTGTGTATCTGTTTCATTTTAGGTGCAAATTTTGTTCGTTTCACTCGAGTGGAGTACTTAACGACGCAATTTGTTTTGTCTGAAGATAAGACCGTGTCTGAGATATTCTTGAAAACCGATCGTCGAACTGTGCGATCGCGATGATGTTGGTGCCGTTTGAATCAAGCGTGAAATACGTTCTTCACGATATCTTTTAGTTTATTGCGAAGATATTTTCCTGCATCGATTTTCAGCGTCACGTTACGTTGCGAATTCGTTTCAACTCCCGAGATTTTTCCAATTCTTTCTCCAATTTTGCAAAAGTTTTCAGACATGTACATACACACAGTTCTCGTAATATAACGAATTTCGCGTAACCTCTCGCTACGCCGGTTTTGTGCAGAGCGATTGTCCTGTTTTAAAAAATTTGACAACGAAAAAATATGTCTACGAGTAAGATACCTGGCGAGGTGGTCCCGTCGAAGAAGGAAAGTCAAGGCTACGTCGATGATTTAGGGAAGAAAGAGAGGTTTCAGTTGGAAGAGCTTTTAGAAAGGCAGAAAAAAATTCTTGCCAATAAGTAGGTAGGGCGTAAACTGTTGCATCCCAACATTTCAACTCGATCCTAAATCATCGCGTTTTTTTTCAGAAAGTTTATCTCGAGGCTTCCCGACAAAGGAGAGAAAATTATAAGTTTCCACGATAAGATACTGAAGGAGCTCGAACGTAGGAAGGAAGTGGAAGAGACGGCTAATTTGTTGTCGCGGCTTAACATAGCATCCGAAGGCAAAGCGGCCATGAGCAAATTGGAATGGACGGGAAAATATAATGATAAGGATGACGAAGATACGACAAAGGTTGTTGAGCTGGACAGCGACGACGAGGAAGACCCATTGAAGATCCTAGCTCAGGTTGATGGATCTCGCGTGAAATATCGATAATAGCTCTAATTTATGTTATAATGATCTATTATGTTCTAACAGCCTACAGGAACTGGTGTTCACAATAAGAAAATTATACACTTGGCACCTGAAGCAAGCCTCGTCAAACCAGAAGATATAGCAGAGATTGAAACCTTCAAAACAGATTCTTTAGAAGTGAAACACGTGAACTATATTATCGACAAAGTAGAGAAGACACGGGAAATGAATAAAAGGGAGCCGTTTAAGCCATATAAAACGACCAAGAGCAACGTGCATGATCCAATGAAGGAAAAGCAAAGAAAGTTGCATAAAAATTGGGAGGTCACCGCAGCTACACCGCCTCTTATAGTTGGCGGAGCAGCCAAGGTTTTGAGCTTGAATGAATCCTTAAAATTGCAGAAAGAACAAACTGGAAAATTACAGGTATTTAGCACATTTCCGATATCTTTTTATTTCTTTCAGAAAAGTATTCTCTCCGTTATACTACCATTAGAAATATATTTTCAATTAATTTCAAATATTTTAATATTTTGCAGGAAATTCAAGCGAAACGTGCAGTGGAACGTCTAGCTTCTCAAATAGAACTACCTGGTACTAATCGAAATTTTGATAATTACCGTTCAAAATATACAAACGGCTTACTTTCCTCGTCTTCTTCCTCCGATAATGAAGAAGAGCACGAAGTGAACGACGAGGAAGACGACGATAGAGGCGGAACAGTTGTGTTTACTGTGGATTCTATAGAGAGTTAACATAGACCGTTATGTTGTGATGTTGTGTGTGCGCATACAAAAAATGTTTAGCTTTAAAAATATTTATTTTTACTTCAATAAAATTATTTTCATTATACGATTCTTTATATACTTCAATTTTCAATCACTTAATTATATTTCCAAGTTTGCGGGTAAAAAAATATTATAAATTAAGATGTTTTAGACTTTATTGTTTTTGTAACACATTATGTTAATTGTATCCAAAATTATTGATGATCGCTGTGTACGGTGCCGTTGCTTTGGCAACTGCTTCGCCAGCTTGCTTAGTAATTTTCTGCAAAACAAAAATGCAATGCTCGAGTATTCGCATACATGAAAAAATTCTTTGGAAAGAAGAGAGGTGCAAAGTACGGTCACTGATATAGGCTGCATTCCGATATTCACTGTCAGCAACTTTCAGTACTGAAAATCTGTAGTATACGTGACGTAAAATATAGATTTGCAGTACTGACAGTGAATATCGGAATGCAGCCATAATCAAATCTTGGATGTGTTAGTTACCTTCAATTTATTCCTCTTTTGAACTTCGAGGATAGCTCTGACACGTCTCTTGTTCTCCAACGTGCGAACCACACCCTTGTACTTCCAGCCAACTTCGTGAGACAATCTACCCACGTGACAGTACTAAAAATCGGAACAAATCACGTTAGCATCCGTGCTTCAATATTGCGGCAAGACTATTTTGCATAAAATTTCATAACTCAGTTCAAAATTTCACCATAAAAGTCAAGCTGACTCAGACGCAAATTACCTTACCATCATTGTTCTCCCGAAAAATAAGAAATCCAAGCAAGAATCTAAGCAAATTCAAATGTACGTAATACATCTTACCTTTCTGCCTGGTTTGAGACACATCACTCTCATAGCACCAGGTACAACGACACGCTTCCTGCGGTCGTATGGTGGTGGACAGCCTTCGTAAACCTTCAGTCGTCTGAGAGCGTCCTTGCCTCTTTGTGTCTTGTGTGGGATCATGCCTGTAAAACGAGTGTTTTTAATATCTCCTTTTGCACTTGCTATATTATAAGATAGCGTATGCTATCTTAGCGTCATAAAAAGTAATTATTTTCATTACCAATTCAAATAATGTAGGTAAGTGTGTTTGATAATCATGTACAATATTCTTATTTCATATAGCGCCAATATAATTTCATCAGCTATACATACCACGAACTGTTTTCCAAAAGATCTTGCTTGGCGCTCGGAAGTGGAACGGACCACGTGCAGGGTTTACGTTACATCTCTTACGCAGAAAAGACATGAACTTTAATTTGTTCCTACAAATGAAAAAATGTACACATTATGTATCCATATTGTCTCAATATTACGGCAAGATTGCAGAAAATTTCACGATTCAGTTTAAAGTTCCATCAAAGTCGTGCAGACTATAACTTCAGACGCAAATTACCATACCATCATTATATGTTGTTTCTCTCAATACTGGATAATAAAATATATGTGAAAGTAGATTTAAAAATTACTAGATAATATTAATGGTATCTACAATTGCCCACGCAATATTTTCTTACGTGACGAAGTAAAATAGCACAAAGTGGTAAAAGTAACATATGCTATTATTTATTCTTGTACAATAAAACAGTAAATATATTACATTAAAATCAAATATATAAAATTGAATTTTATAATTATTGTAATTACTATTGGTTTTGTTTTGATCCGAACATATCGATCATTTCAAACAAGATATCGCTAAGCAATGAGGCCTTTACAAACCTGAAAAAGTTACCGCTAATGTTGAGTTGTTCGCTGCGTACGACAATAACCTTGTTGCCTTGCAGGATGGTCTTGGCAACGATAGCAGCCAATCGCCCAAGTAAATGGCCGCGGCCATCTATTAATATTGGCTGAAATAACAATGTTTTTAATATCTCTTTTTGCACTTGCTATATTATAAGATAGCTATAGCATAAGTAATCTTAGCATCATAAAAAGTAATTCTTTTCATTACCAATTCAAATAATGTAGGTAAGTGTGTTTGATAATCATGTGCAATATTCTTATTAATCTCTATTACAGGAATTGAAAATTGACGATTGTACGGTGCGCGTGATTCTCGCTGCTTCGATAATACTCCATTGAAGTGATATGCAAAAGAATCACGATATACGCGGTGTACATTTTGAAATGCGTAAATATCACATTGAGGAAAGTTAAAGCGTCAGTCTGGAATTTGTGCCGTTCGACGTGCACGACGCGTTTTGGTTTCCGCGTGGAAAATACGGTTATCTCCGAATGGCCAAAACGCTGCCAGAGACACGTGCGCGACAGGCAGTGGCAAAGCGGATTTATTTTCGGTAATAGCGGAGTTTTCGAGGAGCATTAAAGGAACTCGCGTGATACTCCGCATGTTGAGCAATCGCAATCGCATACATGCACCACGCACAAGAGCTACTTTAAACTGTCTGAAATATCGAATCTCTGGATACGAACCTTCTCGCTGAAGCCCGTCATCTTGCTGGCTTACCGGAAAGGAGAAAGGAGTCACGCAATTAGAGAGGCACGCGTCGTCGCCACGCGTCGCGAGCCTCTACCGGAAGAACTGGAACTGGGAAGAACTATGGCTATGGCGCGCGCAGAGTAGCCAACGTTAAAAAATTTGTTTTTGCTGCGTGACCTATGGGAAAAATTTCCCTAAAATTAGGGCCGGTATCACGGATTTCTATAATCTGTGCCGGTATCACAGTCTCCGATTAATGGAGGATTCACATTGCGTCCGATCACGTCCGATGTTCGACGTACGACGATCCGACATCCAATAACGGAATTTATTATTAGAGACAAAAATTTCCTATTGGATGTCGGATCGTCGTACGTCGAACATGTAAAAGGATTTTGCGATCTGTGAAGCCGTTTCAAAGAGAACGAGCTTTGACAGATATGTGGTACATACAGGATGCCTCGTTATTTAGGCATTTAAAAATTTTTTCAATTATCACTAATTTTTTTATATTTCCACTCTTCATTAGTACCTATAATTTAGTTCTGTAAAAGGATTTTGCGGTCTATAAAGTCGTTTCAAAGAACGAGCTTTGACAGATATGGAGATATGTCGTGGGCCCGATTCTCTATCGACAAACGTATGCGTAAACTCTGCTCTAATAGAAAAGCTGCAAGCTTATTGGCTAAAAACTGTGCGATAGAGCCAATCAATTTGCAGCCTTTCTGTTAGAGCAGAGTTTGCGCATACGTTTCTCGTTAGAAAATCGGGCCCCAGATCACTCGTTAGACAAGGACAGTTATTTCTCGCGTATTATTCCTTTGTATGTAATTTGCATGCACCCATTTATTGCATAATATTGCAAATGTGTGTATAAATTTAGGCATTGATTCATACACTTACATCGGATAATCGAAAACAATTTGGCATTATTGATTTCTATCGGGAAGGAATAGAACAGAATAAGTACACTACAAGTATATGTGTAAATGCATTTATTTAACAAGAAAATTGGAATTACAAAAGGTTGTTTTTAGGCTATAAATTTAGAAGACCGTTTTACGTTAACTTCGATAGAAATATACTGCTGCGAATTTTTCTAAGTGATATAAATTCGATGCCCGCAAAATGGCTTTGCCATTACAATTTTTTTTTATTTTTATAATAATATATTGAAAAGTTAAATTAGGCACTTAAGGAAATATTAGATACAATAGATGATCGTGTAATATATTACAAAAAGATATATATAGTCGAATATCACATCAAAATTAAGATCTTTTCATCAGTCATTTCATCAGCCGAAGGAATATTGCAAATCATACACATGAGGCAAAATACATGTACATTTACTTCATATCTCACGTTTATCTTGCAAATTAACGGATGTTACTTGTTATTTATATTTTATTCGTGTTTATTTGATGTTGAAGTAATCGTGATAATAATTTACTTGTTATATTGCAGACACAACCTTATTTCTCGTACATCATTTTCAAGAACACCATTACACATATGCTCTATGTTTTTTTTTTAAATAAAGATTAATCAGTAGAAAACTGAATTAATAAAGGAATGGAAATAGTATATCTCCCTTCAGCAAATAAAGAAAAGTATCAAGCTTGAGTGTTTCTTCTAACCAAGGATTATTGTGTGAAAAATTGTTAATACAATGTTAGTGAAAAATTAACATATTTAAACTTAATTAAATGTTACTTGTTTTCGATGTTAATAATTAATGCAGGAAATAACTTTATTTTGAGACAATTTTTGTTGACAAATGTCTTTTAATAAAATTGATAATTTAGTTCTGCCAATTCACGAATATATGATTGTGTAACTATTAATTTATGAAAAAAATAAAATTGATCAAAGAATGAAGAAGCACTTTGTTGAGAAGTAAAGATTACATATATTCATTTATATTGAAAAACTTGCTTGTAGCTTTTCGACTTTTAACGAATTAGAAATCTTTACTCTAGCTTTTACGTATATGTATATCGTCGATTTATGTCCCGATTCGGGATTAAGTTATAAATCATCCCACTGACATAAAGACATATTTTTGCTAATTTTAGAACAGTTACCAGAATTTAGGAAATTTTATAATCCTTTTAAAAGAAACACAGTCTTGCTTACCACTATGGCTGCGTTCGGGGAGACGCTATTAGCGCTGACAACGTCATTCTGTCTCTGTTACTTACTGAAAGTTGAACAAGGACAGAGCACGCTCATAGCGCTAAAAGCGCGCTCCCCGAACCCAGCCTATATCAGTCATCCATTGACTTTATATCTGAACAATATTATAAACGTAATAATTAATTTTTTTCGAATTTGCAACATTTTTTTTCATTTTTATTAAGCCTTTTATGTTTTTAATATTTTTGCAAAAGATAATACTAAAAGTTTATATATTTTCCATAATTCTACGCTCATGTGTATTTTTTTATTTTTTTTTTTTTTTAGAAATAGCAACTAGAAAAATAAGTATACTACTTCCTTCTTTTTTTTATTTTTTTTTTTATATGTAGTACTATAGAATATTATTTTAATATCAAATGCTCATTTTTTTATGGCTACTAATTTATAGTTTGAAACATTTTAAAATTAAGAATATATTAATAACTATTTTTTTGTACCTGATAATCATTTTGTCACAGACAAAATTTCATTATTCTTCTTTACCTTTTTCATGTATTTAATAAGTGATTGTTCATAATATCACGCGATGTACGATCGTATTAACGATAATTACGATAGTCGCACATAAGACACCATATATTATATATTCATTAATATTAAACGAATAAAATTTACGTATGAGATAATGAATAATATACATTGAAGAAATCACGTTGAATAATTTTGATGTAACAATCATTACTTACTCATTGCTATGCTGTAATCGTGCAACTATTTAATTATCTACAAAGAAATTGACTAAAATGCAAAAAAATATTTCATTTTTATATAAAAGATCAGATGTACAAATATCATTCTTCTCTTAACTTTAATATTGCAATACGTGCAATGAAGTTTGTGATTTATATTAAAGCTACAATCAGTTAGGCTTGCTTAGATCTCTCTAAATCTTTAACCAGATAATGGCGAAATAAATTCGCGATTAGATAATTGAATAGTTACATGATCACAGCATAGTAATTACTATTGTTGCGTCAAAATTATTCAATGTGATTTTTCCAGAATACATTGTGCATATTGCTCATTACCTCTTACATGAGCTGTTCATCTAATATCAATGAATCTAAAACATCTGGTGCCTTGTAGGCTATTAAAATTATCGTTAACACGATCTCTACCACGTAATATTATGAACAATGACTTATAAAAGAAAAGACAAAGAAATTAAAAAATAGCGAAAAATAACGAAATTTCGCCTGTGACCTTAAAAAATAATCAGATGCAAAAAAATATTCATCGACATATTCTTAATTGAGAATGTTTCAAACTATAGATTGCTAGCCATATCCCCAAAAATGAGCATCTGATATTCAAATAATTTCTATGGCATTACGCGCTGCAAAGTTTTTCATCTAATGCTTTGCGGCCTCGTTAAAGATTTAGAGAAATCTAAGCAAGCCCAACTGTTTGTAGCTTTAATATAAATTATAAACTTTATTGCACATATTGCAATTTTAAAGTTTGAATAAAATTGATATATCTGTGTGTTCAACCTTTCACATCAAAATGAAATATTTTTTTGCATGTTAGTAAGTGCAGATAGTTAACATTTCTTTCGGGATGTTACATGTACAGTTAGTAACAAGTTACATACGCATTACTAACTACATACGTAACATCCTGATTGTGTATTTGTGATTTCCAAATCCTCCACAAAAGGAAAAAATAGGATATTAAACGGAGGACACATTTATACCTTGCCAATATTACAAATTATTTCAAAATAAGGCCTAATATCACAAGGTACTAAACACGTCACATAAGACGACCTTATCATTCTTCGTCACTTATCGTTAGCCCCCAATCGGTACCAATCATCATCAGACGCATCTCGTCAAACACATCACTTAAACTATATCTTCGTTTCAGTCTTGTATACGTAATATTTAATATGAATATAATTTTAGAGAACATGTCCGGATCATAGACCGATCTAGCTGTGTTAGTCAAGTCAAATGGCTCTATAATATTGCAATAGTGTAGATAAATGTCATGAAAAGTAATATTTTCGAGTATTTTTTACTTCAATATAAAGAATATTCATTTACCTTCGATACATAGATACTTCCATTGGTAAGGATCATTTTTGGACGATTGCACCATACGACATTCTTCTTTTGGTATTTTGCTTGCTAAACGTACGGATATCGCATATTGGCTGAAGCTAATTTAATGGCAAGAGTTAAATGTCTGTCTATCAAAGTATCATCTGTATAGATATTCTATATTGTTTATATTTGAAGTTACTTACTCAAATTCAACATAGTATTTGAAAAATTCAAATAGTAATTCCCCAAGAGATTGATGATTCTCAGGCAAACGATTGGACGGTGGAATATTCAAATCCTCATGAATATTGATATTATAAATATCCGCATCCGGCCTAAATTTGTTTGCAAATATTGAATGCAAACATGGCAGAACAGGAGGATTGGTCCCACCTATTGAAGCAATACTCATATTCTAATATTGCAGAATAATCGGAACGCAAAAGAGAAACCGCAATAAAAAGTTTGTGGCATACATACATTGTAAGAAATGTATAACCATGAGGACTAAAGAGTAACTGGACAATGTCCTACATTTTGGATTATTGATATTATGCCATTGAGCCCAAAGTTTAACGACGAGCGCTAATGGTTTTACTCTCCAGTCAACTATAAAGAACATTTATATAAATAGTGATTAAAATATTTTTTTCAATACATATATACTTTCAAATATATGCGTACACAAAAGTTATTATTAAACTTACGTTTTGAATAACAATACAGTAGATGCGCGTTCTTGATGCAAACAGAATTATTACAATTCATATCAACTTTAAATTTCCGTGCTACATCAAAGAATGTTATAATGGGTACTTTTGCGTGTATCATTTCAAGTTGGTCAACGAAATCTGGATACAAAAAATGAGAAAAGTATTGTAAAAAATAAAATTATTATCATTGAACGATTGCATACAAGTACATTAAAATAAGTTTTTAAGAATGTTATGCAATATTTATAAATTTTACACACCACTTTGTTTAAGATGCTTTAGCACTTCCATTAAATGTTCTATAGCTATACATCTTACATCCAATTCAGTGTGTTTCACTAAAAGACACACGTCGACGTCGCTATCATTTGAACCAAACCCATTCATTGTTGAGCCAGCCAAAAATACGCAACAATTTGGATATAAAGTCTAAAACCATTATTTTTTAAATATATATGAGTAAATATATATAGTAAATATGATATTAATATGTTATTTTAAATTTTGTTTTCAAACATATCCTGGCAATATTTGACTTAGCAATATTTAGCTATATCAAGTTTTATTTCGCTCGCTCACTCTCTTCCTCTCTCTTATACTTTACCTTAATATATGTGTTGAGATGCTTCCACAGCATCATTTTCTTTTTATAAGTAACTTCAGTTTGCTGATGCGTAATAAATTTACGCCAAACTTGTTCGGACAAATCATCCCATGATGATCCAGTAACAAGATTCTTTGGCACAGAAGTTACTTGTAATAAATGAGATCTAGCAAGAAATCTATCAGGGGCGGCATTACATCCAGGAAACATATCGTAATGCGATACTTCAGAATATTTACGATTTCGTGGAAATCTTTGTGAAGCTGCATTTTCATTCTTTCCTGAAAATAAATTCTAATTAATTTGAAGTAAATTATTTTTTACTGCATTTTATAATTTCAATATCTAGTATATTAACATATATTATTAGATAGAAAAAGAACTTATATATACCTAAATATCTTCTCCTGTTCTGATAATTTTGTACATGTGATCTCGGAGTAGAATTAGTGGTATCGTAATTACCGTTGGATCGTTGGGTTGGATAAAACTGATGTGCAGAGGCACTTGAAATTAAACCATCTGCTGTATTATTATATGTTCTATTATCTGGATGTGTTTTATAATGCTTTTTGCTAAAAATTTAATTGATTAAAAATTTAGATATACATGTATGTACGTATGTATGTATGTATGTATATATTTGTGAGCGCGTGTATTTTAGATTTTTCTTATTTATTTTTTCCCTTGAAATCACAAAGATTTTACGCTTTTTATTCCCCTTTCCATTTTATCCTATCTTACTATTAGTTTGTCTTATTATTTTTTTTCTATTCTATTTGTCAAATTTCTCCTACTCTTTCCTCTTCCCTCATTCTCTCTCTTATAGTTAATGATATAGACTTAAGATATAGACATTATTTGAAAAAGAAAAAACAATAATGTCAGACAGTAACAGATAATTATAAAAGTGTATGATAATTACTTTAACCATTGTCCTCTTACTGAACTTGTGGAATCTCGCTCATCCGAAGACTCTGTTAAACTATTGTCAATGTAATGTTTGTTTGGTGTTGGTGAACGAGAACTAAACCCACTATCACTATTGTAGGCCTCATATTTCGAGAAATTCCTGTATGAACTCCGTCTGCTATTTCTGTTATTCCAGCTTGGTTTCTTTGTCGAATTAGCATTTGTAGGCTTGAAGTTATAGTTTGAGAATGGTATAATCGACGAGTTATTGGATGTATTTATGCGTCTTTCCCAATTTATAGAAGATGGATTATTGTTTGATTGCATGTATTCTATACGTCGTAATGATGGTACATCGACTCCTATTAATTGTAATAAATCCAGAGGAGATCCTGTCTGCAAGAACATTGTTTGTATATTTCAACAAAGAATAGAGATGTTATACATATAATAGAAAGAGTATGTAAAATGAATTCATAAATGAAAAAATCTCATTGTACATAACGATATTTGATATATTAATGCATATTTATAAAACTCGGACGTTTGATAAAATTTGTTCAAACAGTTTGAATATATTATCAAAAGTTGCATGGAAATTTAATTTCTAAATAATTAATTACAGTTTTATGTAACTTTTAAATAAGCTCTTATTTACCATATTTATATCATTGACTCTTCTGTTATCGTACTGTATATTTGAGAAAAAGTATATTTAATCACAATAACGAAAAGATGCTAATACAGATACATTTAAATTTAATTTAAAAGATTGTTTAACACGTACCTGTATCGTACGATGCCTGCTATGTCCAGAGATGTTCGGGCCATATTGTGGGAAATCAGATTGACGCAACGCATTTACACCGTTAATATGCAAAGTGTGATTTTGTGCTGGTGGACATTGTCCATTTGTTTGGTGTCCTCCCATTATTTGCACCATCATTTGCGATGGAAATACAGTATGATACATAGTCAAAATAGGTATACGAGATATTATAGAAGATCTCTTTTTTGGATTGACGTTTATTTCTTTAATTCTTAATATAGCAATATATTGCACTTATAGCAGTCATAGATGTTTGTAGCAATCAATAAGGCACACTATGTTATTATTATTAAATGTATCTTGCAACAATTAATATTTCATCAAATGAATGTACACGTGTCTACATGTACTTAGGAAAGCTTCAAGCTTCTTGTTTTACTTTTCTTTCTTTTTTTCCATTTATATATATTTTATCTTTTTATTTTGCAGTTATTTTATCTTTTTATATTGTAGTTTTGCAAGATATTATGTTGTCTTTTGAGATCTTACTATGTAAATCTAAAAGTTAACAACATATATATATATAATAATTCAACAGTAATGCAAGGAGACAAGACTGTATGATAATGAAATTAGGAATTCAGAAATAACGAGACACTACAATTCACTCTGTCTATCTCGTGTCATCGAATTTATAAATATATATATGTGTGTGTGTCCATGTAAAATATACAGAGCTGTGAAAACAATTGTAATGTAAAATTAATGATTGCATTTAACTAACAATAATTTCACCCACATATTCACCAGCATTGCGTTAAAGAAAATTAAATTCATGATATGAGGCAAACAAAACAGCCTGTGTGTTCTCAATCAATTAATATCAGGTTCTCTAATCTCAAAATTGAGTTACTTATATTAATTCCATGTATACAACTTTGCCTGTGCAAGATGTACGCTTCTAAAGTTTAGTTTCCAAATGTTTTCGTCATTTAATAATGTGCCTTTGTTCCATTTATCTCTCTTTTCCTCTCTTTCTCTCTCTCTCTCTCTCTCTCTCCCTCTTTCAGATCATATACAAGATACAATTTGCATGGTCTATCACAATCTCCTGAAAGAAAAACAGTATTGAAAGCCATTTTGTGTAATGTACTATTGTGTAAAAACTTATTGTAAAAATTATTTAAAAAGACATAAATATAACGGAATTATTTTATAAAATATGTTAGCATAAAATACAAAAATATTTGGTTCTCTACGTGCAATACGTATTATCTTATATTATTTTTTATAATAAATTTGTTAAAATATAAGATGTTAGTAATTTGTTATAGAATATTACAAACAAAACTAAAACATACATATATAGAGACGGAACCACCATATGGGATGTTGGGGACGGACGGACGGAGGACACATATAAATAAATGTAAAAGTTAATGATCAAAATTTATTCTAATCACATGTACATATTTTTGAATTTCCTAAAGAATTACAAATACAACCAGTATACCACAAATATATACAGCTTTTGGGATTTGCAAAACTTAAGAACTGCATCATATGTATAACACATGAAATAAACATTTATAATGCACCAATAAACATTAAAAACAATTTTGGACAAATATACAATCCGAGGATTACCTATCCAGAACGTGCATGAATAAATGTAAAGGATAACGACCACAATTTATTCTAATTTCAACACCATACCATTTTTCTATAGAACATTACAAATGCAACCACAATTTGTACAATCACAAACATACATAACTTCTGGAACTTGAAAAACTTGAAGACTGCCGCATCATAATAAACATTAAAGTAACTTTTGATAAATATAAGTATATCCTCCCCGATTTTCTTGAAACTCGCGTGTATTTCATGTATCTCCGAAGTAGAAATCAAATCTGCTTGAAAAAATTTCCCGTCTCGTCCAGTGTATTTTTAATATATAACATTATAAAACTTTTTAAAAATCAATATACGTGTCTGTGCGCTTGTTAGAAGCCTAATCTTTTTTTTTCTTTATAAAGCGTCAAATTTTTGTAGATCGACATTTTAAAATTCAGCTTATTCGCAAAAAGGTTGAAAATTGATTTCCCAGAAAAATCATTTAAAAAGGCTATATTACAAATACACATATACATATGTGCACACGTATATACGTATAAATACATGTTCGCGCGCACGGGTGATTTTTTAATAATTAATCAATAAATTCTTTACATGTTCAAGCTTTCTCCGAAAATCTTAGCTTCCCGTAAAATGCCAATCCATTGTCGTATCTTCCGTTAAACTTGTGATACATTATCGGTATTATCGCGTAAATAATAATTGTATTGTATAACTCGCTGGAATTGCAAATCCTTTCAAAGTCGAGAGGCACGAAAAATAAACATCTATATATCTGTCTATCGTGAAGTGCCAATTTACACGCACTTGACGGCCTATAACGGAGCTTAACGATAATTAATCTACGTACACGTTTATTGCCGATTTAAAGATAATTGCTCCTCATTAAACAGCGGCTTTCATTCAGATATGCTTGTAAAAAAGAGGCACTTTTGCCGCGTTAAAAAATACGTATGTGAAAAAAATATAAAGAACAAAGAGTAAAGAGTATCTAGCGAAAGACGAGATGGACAATTTTCTCGAGCAAATTCGGTTTCTGCGTATCGAGAAATCAGTAGGTATATACGCATGAAACGTGCGAGTTTTAAAAAGGGCCAGAGAGGGGACGATTCTCACGGCGAACGCGATTCACCTTATACCAGCCCCTTCACCATTTGCGGACACTGTCTGTATATAATCAGTGCGTTTCCTACGGGGATTCGCGCGTTCACGGGGACGCTTGGGCGCGGGTGTCGACAGACACCATTGCCGAGAGAACACGCACGTTCTCCCACGGCATTCCAAACAATCCGCGAACCACCTGCTCAAGTAGACACGTGTGCGTGTGCGCACGGGCCGTGCCGCTGCGCCCGTGCCGTGTATAAGTACAGAGGCACGCGGGACAACACCATCAGACAACACGAAATATTTTCCTTCGACTTCGACAATACGGCGCGGGGAGGGGGTCGCGAGGAGCGGCACGGACGCGGACGGAGATCGAGAAAGCAGGAAAGCGGCCGGCCAAGGGGGGTGAGAAACGCGTCGCGGTCGCGCGAGGCAGCGTGAGGGAAGAGGGGGGGAGGGGGGAACACAAGGCAAGGATCACGAGGAAGAAGATGCCGGTATACCTGGCCGTGATCGCCATGTTGACCTGATCTGCCCTCAGACGAACTCGGAGAAATTTGCGGGAAAGAACCACCTTCCCAAGGTCCCGGCGGGAGTAAGGCTGCGCTCTCCCGATTAATACGGCGCGAAATCGGAGACGCGATTGTGTCGCAGGATCGTTTTTATCCGTATGGTCGCCGTCCGCCGTCGCTCGATCTCTCGAAATTTGGCAGCTCGATGATCGACGATCCTCCTCGCGGGAGCGTGCGTCCCGTCAACGATGAGTGTCTCTCCGCTGATTATTCCACGCCTCGCACGCGTCCGTTATAGCCGCGGATTAGCCCCACTGACCCCCACGGGGGCCCCACGGTTGACGGTGGCTGGTGGCTACCAACACAAATCACCGCGCACCAACTAATCTCGTTGGACGTTTAAATTTTCAAACCCTCGGAGCAATGGACGGTCCCTCTCTTTCGTTTCGCGTGCTTGATGACTCGAGACTCAACCACGAGGCGGCACTGGCGGCAGCGTGATCACTGATCACATCTGATCCGATGTATTATTGTATTTGGAGATGTGTAACATACATATTCAAGCACGAAGCAACGAATATAAATGCAATAGCGCGTATGTATGTATGTATGTACATACATACAATACAAAAAGAGGGTGAGGAGAGGGAATGTATGTACCCCGGTTCACGATGTTCGGGGATGCTTGCACATGTGCGGTAAAGCGAGCACTAGCAGACGATATATTAAACCCTCGGTCAGTCGCGTATGTGCTATATTGTAATGAAAAGTATCATTAATAAGGCTGCGGTCCACTTGACGCTAGAAATGTTTTGGAGCGTTCTTCTTCTCCTTCTTTCTTCATTGAAAGAAAAGAGAAGAGGAATGCTTCGAAGCATTTGCAGCGTCGAATGGACCGCGGCCTAAATCTCCCTGGAAAATTGAAAAGGAAATGTTATAAAAATATAATATTGAGAAATCTCTTTTATAAAAATATATTACAATTTATCGGATGCTGGAAACAATTAAATTTGTTCGCGTATACTTACACGTACTTGTCACATATAACACAGCGATACAAAACAACAATTTGTGCGGGACAAAGGGAAAAAGGCGCGAGCGAGCGCGTTTGCTTTCAAACCAAATTTATTTTTCCATAAGATTTTACAATAAATTTCAGTATTACAATCGGCTATTATATTAGCGGTGCGCTGTTGGTCGGACAAGAGAAATAAAACAATTTAGTGTCGTATAACGCAAGTTTACATTAATCACCACTTAATCTATTGCAATATAATAAATTTATATTACCGCCAGAAGCCGGTACAGACTATAAAATTGGAGGCAGGGATTTTGGAAGCAACGGAAAGGCGCGATCCGAATAAAAAATGTACAGACATTCCGGTCTATACACGCCAAGTATAAGACATTTCGAATGGTGACAATTTACTTGATACCATTACGGATAATGGCGATGTCTGAAACACACACAATTAATGTAGTCACGTAGGATTTTTGCGGTGTGGCACGCACGCCCCACATAAAAAAAAAAAAAAAAAAAAAAACCACACAAATCAAGACTTAAATTTAATTGATTATCGTTCGCGCATTAACCCCTTCGCTACGAGAAGCCACCGTCTTATAGCTCGCTGGGAATCTTTTCCCACGTAGACAGAGACAATTCGATGGCTCGTCAAATCCCTAAATAAATTTCAGTAATTTCTTACTCGTCGATTCATGATTATATTTCTATCATACGTTAACGTGTCCGACGCGATGAAATCGTTACACCTCGATTTGCGAACGTCGGAAGTATAGTACTCTTAAAACAAGAGTAGCGTTTTGCCCAACCGCGCAGTTATCGCTCGCCGTTGCGAAAAGGTTAAAGAACGACGTGTAAGATCGACACGCGAAGGAAAGAACGAATACAATTTTGATAAGCTGTGTTCGTCTATACTATTTCTCGGTCACGTTTGACCTAGCTAGCCCATCCGCTAAGGACTCTACCGAAAGAAAGCAATCCTTCCAATCGTGCCGCTCCGTTGACCCCTGCGGTAAAAAAAATAAGCAATAGATATAAAATAAGGAAGAAGAAAAAAACCTAATCAACATGATCAAAAACCACCGATGAATTTCTCACGACCGGCGGAGGCGCCGGACCCCTGAGAAAGGGATGTCCCATCTCCGTGATGATGTTGAAACGTTGGCTTCGTACTGTCTGACGACGATGCAACATTGGCGACTCCCATCGACAAAATTCCGCCGGAGAAATCGACGATATCGACTCTCAATGTGTGTGTGACGTGCGCCCACGCGTTTCAAGGGGGGAACAAGTTACGTATGGCGTATATCGTCTCCTCAGCTCGAAATAACGGTGGGTACATAGAAATTGTACGAATACGGTGTAGTTTTTCTTAATTTCCTTCCTGCTTTTTCCTTTCGGTTCGAATCCGTCGAATCCGTGACGAAGTGGAAAAAAGCACGTTTCGGTGCTATTGCGATCCGATCTTCCGTAGCACATAGACTGCCAGAAAGATCCTTCCAACTCCCTCGTTGTAGGTTGTAGGTTTATTTGAGCGTGACATTGGCACACTCGTCAAATTCGGTCGAATCGTGAAGCGATACACTTCCATTTTGTGTCCCATTTCTTTCTTTTTTTTTTTTTTTTTTGGTGTCATTTTCGTTCCTTTTTCTATTTGTTATAGCGTCACTCGGATCCCCGCGATCCCTGCGTTGACGGTAAGCACGTGTCACGGTTGATCGACAGTAGTCGTTCGTCGTCCTCCAGTCTGCGCGATGTCCTTCTCTGCCCTCCGTTGCGCTTGTTACAATCAGATACATAAGCCTTGCGTTTTTCCGCGTCCACGGTGGAATCCTCCAACGGCGAATTAGCTTACGGAACCTTCGTTCTCCTTTCACTCCCCTTACCTCACGTCGACGACATGAGCGTATGCTGCATAATATCGTACTCGATCGTCGAGCCGTCGTACCGTTTTGCGCAGTTAGTGATTTGTGGTTGTTGGTCGAAGAAGAATTGGTCGAACGAGCCTTCATGGCATGGCAATTGCGTTGCTCAGCCGTAGGTAAGTTTCGGCTCAGTAGGGCTGCGAGAACTGTCCTCCGGCTTGCGACTGGCCCGACTGGTAGAAGCCACTTCGGTCGCCCTGGTAGGTCGAGTCCTGCGACAGCAGGCCGTCCATCTGCGATTGAAATTCGCCGACCGCGAACGAGTCCTGTGAGAGTTCCGCTTGACTGAGGCCAGGCTGCGAAAGACTGAAACCGGGTTGAGACATGCCCTGAGTCGTGCCCTGCGTCAACGGCAGACCTGGTTGACTGTACGGCTGCGTGTTTTGCTCGGTTTGACTCAGTTTACCCATACGCGGGCCTGACCGGTTCCTCGCCGAGGCGGTGGCGCCGCGTCGATTTTTCTGATTCTGGCGTGCCTGCAACGCTTGCTGATGCTGATTGTAGAAACGCGGCGGCACGTGCGTCATATTCATGAACATGCCAACCGGCACGGGCATGTTGTTCATCGCCGCCTGCGCCCGCTCCGGACTGATGTAACTGATGGTGTCGTGCGTACGGTTGAAAATGTCGACCGACACGTTTCTTTGGTAGTACGGATTGTGGTTCTGCGTGCCGTTCACCTGTGCGCCCGAACGATCGTACACTGATCCGGGGATCAGGGCTTCGCGCGCGTCGTACATTGACGTGGACATGAAGTGCGAGCCTGGATTAGCCGCGTTCACAAGTTTCTTTGGCTTAGCGAATTGAATCATGGACTCCTTCAGATTGTTCAACGGCCCTTCGACCAGCACCTTCTGCTCCTTGTAAAAGCTGAGCAGGTGGTTCCAGAGCGGCTGCTTCGAAAGCACCTTAGGATTTCCTACGATAATGATGCCGTATTTTGCGCGAGTCAACGCCACGTTCAATCTTCTGGGATCATTCAAAAATCCAATGCCCTGATGCTCGTTGGATCGTACGCAGGACATTATTATTATATCCTTCTCTCGTCCCTGAAAAGCGTCCACACTCGCCACTTCGATCTCTTGATACAATTTCGAGTGCAGGGAACCTTGGTACTGCATATACTGCACAAGATAGGCCCGTTGACCTTCGTACGGGGTTATCACTCCAATCTGTTCCGGTTTCACGCCGCAACGTAAGAATCGTGTCGTTATCTTTTCGACGTTAGACGCTTCGGTACGATTCAAGTAAGATGTCCCACTTCCAGCTATCTCCTCTTGACCTTGCGTGACGTAAAAGAACATTGGCTTGTCCGGTGCAGGCCAGGGAAAGTCGATTTTCAATAATTTTCTCTCGTCGGCGCACACGCCATTCTGCAGAGACCCTTCGTAAAAGAAGTTAGATGGAAATCGTGACAGATCGGGATGCATACGATATTGTACTTCTAAGCGGAACGGTCTAATTCCCAACACCACCAGCCTTTCGAACAAAGATTGAGATAAACCAGCTCTGGCAGCTTTCTTGCACATCACCACCGGGCCTAATTGGCAGTGATCTCCGACGAGGATCAATTGTTTCGCTCCTAGAACAACTGGTACCATGCACTCCGGTTCGGTAGCCTGCATGCTCTCATCAATAAGTATAGAATGGAACTTTAATCTGTGCAATCTTGGATCACCAGCGCCTACGCAGGTGCAACAAATTACATCGGCCGCTTCCAGAAGCTCCTTTTCCGCCGCTTTCTTCAAGAGTCTATAGCGCTTCTCGTCGACGCTCGACAATTCGCCTGTCTCATCCTTCAGTTGTTGCAACTTCTGCAACTCGGTGTTCGTCTCCATGTTCTTTATTTGATTATGTAGCGCGAGGAAACTCACTGGCGAATCGATGGCCTCTCGCGATTTGGCACACAATCGTACGACTTTCAAACTTGATTTATGTATCTTTTCGGTCAACTGATCGACAGCGGTGTTCGAAGGAGCGCATACGAGAACAGGACCACCGTTCTGTTTCACCAATTGATAAACTATAGTAGCGCTCGTCACAGTTTTACCTGTTCCTGGTGGTCCTTGGATCAGGGATAAGGGCCGTTGTATTGCGTGTTTCACAGCGTACACCTGCGATCTGTTCAAATCAGGTAGATTCGGTGCGCTAAAATGTTTAGGGAGGTGACAACGGAATAGAACCTCTTCTACTTCGTGTCCCAATAGTCGGTGATATATGTAAGCTGACACGGATGTATCATCCACAGCAAATTTGCGTAACGCGGATTGCATCCTGTAATAATATAAAAATACTTATTAAAATCATGAAATTATATACAGAAAACAATATTGATATATTGCAAATTTGTCTACATCTTACCGATCAAAACTCGTGCTTTTCCAAATAAAGTCAACGACAAAGTTGCTAATGCATTCCGTCGGCGCTCCAGAATTGTTTTTCAGCTCAATTCCAACTTCCTCCCCGTAATTGTCGGGAATCTTAATCACGTGCCCAATTCCAGACCAAGGCTTATGTAGTTCTCCAAGATAACGGAGCCTCAATTCATCCCCATGCATCAATTTCATATCTCCGTCCGTTTTGGCCAGCATAAAGTATGCGATAGTCTTCTTGTTCAATCCAACGTCCCATCGTACTTCAATGTTCTCTTGAGTTTGAGATTCTTTCAAGCGTTTATCATAATCGGCTTCCAATTTCACAAGCGGACCAAAAATATTTTGATACTGATATCCGTCCTCGTAGCGTAGCAGAACCTGCTGCGGTTCCTCGTCTACTCCAGGCTTTTCTAAATCTTGGAAAGTAGCGTCAACATTGTCTCGCCACAATTCCTCCAATTTATTAATCTGTTGCGCAGAGATCTGCCTAGCTCTCAACTGTTCTTGTTCGGACGGAAATTTCACCAACCAGGACAAAAAGCTGCGATCTTCGATCAAAGGCTTCCATTGTTCTTGATCCCTGATTATATTCGAAAAGTATTAAAATATATTTGTATATGATACATGTGTATATATTTATATTATCCCTCGAAAGCCCCACTGAGGTCTCAGGGACCCCAAAGAAATTTTGAAACTACATTTAGGACTATCATTTATATTTTGCAATGCATATTTTTTAGTAAATTTTTTTTTTACAACTTCTGAGTTTTTTTTACAACTTCATAATTTTCAGAAAATTTACAAACCTAACCAATTAGAAAAAAAAAAAACAAAAAACATTACAATACGCTGATTTTTTCGAAACTTATGAGTGAAAAATGGCTGGAGTCCTCTAGAGCCCAGTGTAGTTTACATGCATACAAAAAGAAATAAGTGTGGCCCGCGAGAAGTAAACTCAAAAGATGTTGATATCTATATTAATTGATTCTATATTGGCATTAAATACATAAAATATCTTGGTTATCTTTGTACATAATATATATGAATCAAGAAAATTTGTTCTTACCAGTTCATATCCTTCAAAGAACTCTGTGCCGCGCACGGTTGGCGGCAGAGTAGCACGACTACGGAATCAGCTTTAGCAGGAATAAAACCCAATACGAAAACATTTCTCGTGGCACAGGAATAACATTCCAAAACGGTTTCCCCAAGAGGGCCATCTCTGCAACAAGTTAAATGAATCTTTACGTCAAATGGATTCGTAAAAAGATACGCTTAAGCCTTTTGTATACATCCCGTCCAACGCATCCTAGAGTCCCTCTACGCAGTCTGGCCTATACAGCAGCAACTTTTGATCGATTCGCCATTTTTTGGGAAAAGCAAGAGAACAGAAAGAGAAAGAGATATGAATGTGTACATCCTTTGATATATCGCTTTCTCTTTCTCTCTTATATCCTTCTCTCTCGCAGAATTTGCAAGTTGGCCAGACTCCGATTAGAGGCGCTCTAACGCATCCTTGTTATCTCCTTTACGTCAACGTAATAAATCACCTGTGTAAAGTGACCTCCTTGTGTTTAGCACGGACAAGATGATTGATAATATGGGATCCAGACGTATTGCCGCGTCCATTGCAGAACCACTTTCGGCAGACGTTGCACATAACCACGCAGGACGCTTCATGGATACCGCAGTATTTACACGCATATTCAGGCAAATCGCGGTTATAGTACGCTTCCTCCTCCTCCTCTTCAAATTGCAACTCGGCGAGACTCTGAGCTGCTCCGGAAATCTTCAGATCCAATGACGAGCTGCCGTTTGTACCATTGACCACCTAAACGACAATGCGTTGCAGGAGCATTAGAAAAAAACCATCAAACGTGGAGTAAAATTTAAAAAAGTGCAATTAGTTATTAGAAATTAGAAATAGAACGACTATATATACATTTGTGTGTGTGTGTGTGTGTGTGTGTGTGATGCATGCGAGTAGAAAGAGACTTTTTTACGAGAATAAAATCAGGAAAAAGCATAATTCTTTCTATGAGAGATATACCGTGGCGTCTTTCTCTTTGTCGCCACGTAGCGCAAAAATCCTTTCTTTATCTCGGATTTTTTCAATCCGGATTTCGGAGAAATTAGTTTATCGGGGTTAAACGCATCGTCATATTTCTCTTATCTCGCGCCGCCTCCAATGCCAAGCGTCCGCTCCGTCATCCTCGCTACGATTTAAAGGCGCGGAAGCGAAATTGCGTAATTACGCGGAACGCTGGAGCGGCGCGGCGGCCGCAGGCCGCACCTAACCTCCTCGCCGCTCGCAGCTGGCGCGAGGGAGCGACGGGGGTGCTGGGTGCTGCCGTCCCCGTGCTTCTCCAGCGGGCGATCAAGGTCACGCCGACGACGTGCGCCCGCCGGAAGTCCCAAACCCAGTTTCCACGAGAGAGGGGAGAGGGGAGAGGGAAAAGAAAACGGATGCGGGGTCGGGGAGCGGAAGATGAGGGACAGGGCGGGGGAGAGAAAGAGAAAGAGAGAGAGAGAGATGGAGAGCCCACCCAAGACAGCTCCGCTTTACCGCTGCACGCGCGACTTGGAGGTTAGGCCGCGTGATTTGCCTCGAGGCGAACCCCCGGGAGGCCGTGGGCGTCGCGGCGTCGCGCCGCGAGAACTCGCGTCAAGGAAACCGTCGGGGAACAGGGTAAGGGGCGAGGGGGGGGGGGAAACACGCATCGGCTGACGAAAACTAACCTGAACGGGTTGATTGGACTGCGTCTGGGTCGCGTCGTGCTGCGAGGCCTGGGTCTGGCTCGGTAGGGTGAAGTCGGTGAAGTCGAACTCGCTGCCCTGCGTGTCCGCGCCGATCAGGTCGGTCTCCTCGGTGTCGAGGAACGTGAGGGTCTGGCTGCTGGGCCCGTACGCGTCGACACTCATCCTGGCGCGATCCGATCCGTTCTCTCGTCTCTTTCTCTCTTCTCTCTCCTCTCTTCTCCTCTGCTCCTTTCTCTCTCTCTCTCTCTCTCTTTCACTCACTCGCTCTCTCACTCTTCACGTCTCACGGTCTCCGCGCACCACCCCGCTCAGCGAGGACAGAATTAGCGGGTCGCGCGCTGCTTATACTCGCGATACGCGATACGCGATACGCATTCAACGCGAGCGTGACAACGCGACCCGTCTCACCCGTGAGGAGCGCGACGTCGCGTGCGACGCGCGATGAGACGGAGCTGGCACAGAACACGCGCGCGCGCGCGCGCGTGAGGGAACGAGGGCCACTCGGCCACCGACCACGGCGACCACGGGGAACGCGTTAACGCGTTACGCGACCGTACCGCGGAAACACACACACGCCTACACACCGAGAGCACAACGCGCACGCAATTTTCGTCCCGCACGCGTGAACGCTCGTCGTATGTTACGTCATCAGCTGATCGTGCGAGCGGTAGGCGAAGCAGTGGCGAACTGGCGAGGGCGAGCACTAGCGAGCGAATTAGCGAAGTAGCGAAACGGAAGCGGCCCTTCTCTCTTAGGGCCGATCTTATATGGTCAAAGTGGGAACACGGGGACACGCGCGGGCGTGTACGACCAATGGCGGCCCGAGTCGCCGCGGGCGTCGGTAAAACTATTGGACGAACGACGTCGTCATCGTCGCACAGATGGCAGTAGCCGGCTCGTAAATTCCAGTAAATTCGAAATTCGAATACATTGGTAGAAATAATGGACATTGATGGACCAGAATTGTGTGTCGATATAACGACGGAGCACCACGGCTTTTTCAAGGTTTAGTTGCCAGCTTTCTAATATGTAGTGACTGCGACTAAACTTTGGTTAACTATAACGCGGTGCAATGGGGTATTGGATAAAAGAAGGCGGTATTCTTTTTTAAAAAATGTTTTTCTGGTATTAGAGGTATATATTCTGGTATATATAGAGGATATGTCTTTCAAAAGTTTTCTTAAATTTACAACGGTGCAAATTACAATAATGCATCGAATAGATATCGCGAAGCACGACATTCCTAAAAATGCGCCTACCGTGTATCTCTTAGGGGCCGCGAGACGAATTGATTAAATTTTCTTAGCAAACAAAGACACAAATATACATATATTATATGCTGCGACTGCACATATACACACATTATACTATTATATATGTATGTTCGTTGGTCTTTATGGAGGGGTAAAAACCATAGTGGTGAAAGCCTTTTTTTTTAATATTTATATATTGTACACAAATTGCATCTATGCACACGAGAAAATATTTTTAAAAATTTGACTTACACCACTATAGTTTTATTAGCCCTCCAGGTCGTTATACTCACCCGACCGCCTCGCACTCTTTAACTTCCCTTTCCTCGGGTAATGGTTCGCTAAGAACAGTAAAATTGCATGTTTGGACTTATAGTTTCGACCAACATGGCGCGCAAACTATCTCTTTGTATATGGGATGTGTCACTTCATTAATCCAAAATTCTAAAATAACGAAACTATTTTGTAATTATTTATGCTGTACGATTTCTAAATAATATACAATTTTTCTCGTTTATTATATTATAATTTACATCATATTTGAAAACGCGTCTTTTTATATTAGCGGTCAAGAAAATATTTGCTTTTTATATACATATAATTGACATTATTGCCGTTATTAGCTCCGTAGCTCAGCTTTTCTTCCCTTTCTTGGTCCTTTATAAAACCTTATAATTGTGTACATCGCTTTATTTTAAATAAAATAAAACATAAAGGAGGATTCTTTCGTCAATTATAAAAGTTGAAATAACCATTCACTATTTTGCACAAAAATATAGTTTTGCATTTGATTCGGGAGAAAGATAAATAATGTGGAAATTGAAAGGGGGATATTTGTAGATAGGCTTAAAAATAACGAGATGCTTTATGTATATTTTTATAGATACATTTATTGTCAGTATTTTCTAATATATACTACATTATATATATGTACTAATGTTTGCTCATATAATATGTATATATTAGAAATGTGTACGCACGTATACGAACGTAACAGTTATTAAACTTACATTGACTACGTTGATATAGTAGATTAATAAATACACATAATATGTACAAATGCTTATAGTGCGTAATTTTTATGGCGTTTACGGAGGATGTAGCTATCTACTTCTCTTGCTTATCTACTATGGTACAGTATTCTGCATTTAATATTTGCATTATTAACTTTGTCTTTTTATAAAACTTCTACTAATTCATTGGTTAAATAGCGCAATAAATGAGGGTGCAAAATACGATCAATGCAGTTCCTGATGGTATAAATGATTCATATTATCCTAGCTGATCCGTCGTAAGAAACTTCTAAAATAAGTATTATAATTCATATATGCCAGCGCGCGCGCTCTTTGAGAAACATTTGTTGAAAAAATTTGATAGAGGCTAAACCTAAAGCTTAATCGGATTTATATAATTATACATAAATTTCATAATTATCTAATTGACGTACGCCAATTAACATCTGTATGGTTCACAAACATTTATCTTTATTCGAATTCAAAGCAGGGATTAAATCAAACGTAAAATCTCCTTCAAATTACGTTAATTAATTTGCACGAAGAGAAGCTTGCGCGATTAAGGATAAGATTAATCTTTCGAATTCTGTAAAATGCCCAGCGATCTTATTGTCCAAGAAGGAATAGAGACGCACTTTCATTTCTTTTCTCAAAGGATTCACTTCACCCTCGATTTTGCTACAATACAAACATCGATATGCGTATTTTTAAATCTATAATATTCTATGTACAACTATAAATCGTAAATTTAATCGTAGGTGCTTGATCATCGTTTAAAATAAACAAGTCTGAATTCAGATCACAAATAGCGTCTTTAATCTAATATATCCCGATATATCCCGTAAATGCTAAAATACTGTCAGTGAAAAACTAAGATATTTTGGAGAGACGAACAATTATGACATTGTCCTCACGAATGGCGAAGAAGAAATGGAAGTTACATTTTTTTATATAACTAGGAACTATTTACAGATTTTCTAATTACTTAGATTATCTCTAAAATTGTTGGAATATGTTCTATGTGCGATTTAACTGTTTCGCTATAAAATCACTATAGTGGCTACCATCGTGCGTTCGATCATTGCCAAGTGTGTCACTGTAGTAATTATATATATACAAATATATTAATTTACGTGATGCGATAAAATTATGCATTTTAATTCTATACATGAAAAAGAGTAATATCTATATAGGATTGCCGGCTTTTTTATTTGGTTCCGTGATTGTGTAAAAACATCCTGCGAGTAAAGCTTTCGTACGCGAGAAGTCAGTGCACCGCTTCCTCGCAGGGGTTTGGCATGGCAGCCGAATCAGTAGAATTAAAAAATATTCTTATATATATGAGTAAATTAAATTAAAATATTTATATTTACATATAGAGGCGTAACGAGTCGGCTCGAAGATCGATCTATCTTTCACGTAGCTGAAAATTTTTGGATATTGTTATGCTAGATTTATCGAAAACGATACTTCTATATACTTTCGGCGTGTTTCTTGATTTCGTTACTTCTACGTTTTGTTTACTCTCGTTATAATTTAACGTTAATCTAATATTACAAAACATCGATAGGAAAGTTCCTCGATCAACGCGCGCGACTCTTTTCCTCCCAACACGCATCATGTAGAAAGCACACTGTGTATGTGTACGTTACTGTGATACATATTTACAAATTCCAAGATTTAGTAATACGAATTAATGATTGGTCCAATCATATTATTTCCGTGTTCAACAGAACGAAACAAAATTCTCAAGATTATACAAAACTGAATTTCATATAGAGCTTGCCATTGCGAACATATAATATTTTTTTATGTATCAGGACGAGATGTATTCATATTCTAAGCGAAGAACATTCTTACTGGACCACGAAATTCCTAAAACGTTCACCGAGAAGCTGTGTCGTCAGTATATATAGGCGAGATATATGATTCGCTGATCGCACAGATCACGGCTTGTTCGGTCTATCATTAGTTTATAGTCAATACTGAGGATTCGGCGAGTTTCTTTGGAAGTTACTCTGCGCGCTCTGACTTTGCTGAAGAGGCCCGGCTGGACTCGGTCTTCCCTGATCGCGGTACTGCAGCGGCCCGTTGGGCGGGCCCGGGGGTCCAGTCACTTTGCCGTAATTTCCCCGCGTGGAACTCTGATAACTGCCGTACGCGGAGTCGTCACTGCGTCTCGACACGTGGCCGTACATGCTCTCGGGCCGCCTGGGGTTTGCTCCGTTATCCGAGTTGCTCGATAACGGCCCATTTTGATGTGGCTGCTGCTGCTGCTGTTGTTGCTGCTGCTGTTGTTGCTGCTGCTGTTGCTGCTGCTGCTGCTGCGACGGCGGCTGTGACGGCGGATGATTCTGTATCGAGGACTGACCGCTCTGACCGGATTGCTGCGAGTTTTGGCTGCCCGGCGGTGGTGCCGGCGCGCGACCGTAGATGGTGGATCCCGTGGACACTCCGTAGATACCGTTCTCGCGGGTGCTGAGACCCGTGGAGATCCCGCGGATGCCGTAGATGCTTTGCGTACATTGCTGCAGCTGATTCTGCATGTTCTGGTTGGTGCTGTTGTGATTCTGCGTCGACTGCGTCGGCGGACCGCCGGGCCCGGGTCCGGGCTGGGTTACCTCGCGGTTACCGTTTTGACAGCCATTCTGACCCAGTCTGATGGGATACAGGCTCTGCGCCGGCACCAGCGGGCCCGGCTTCGGGATCATCAAGCCGTCTCGCGGCCCCGACGTCGACTTCGCGTAAACGCTCTGCGAGCGGTTCAGATTTGCGCGCGTCAACGGCGGCGATTTGCAATAGAGCGACTTGGTGCCACCGTAGATCGACTCGACGCGCTCCAACGCGGACGGCGGCGCGCTGTAGATCGACGAGGACGCGCCGGCGACCGGGCGATAGGTCGCATATGCACCGGGGAATTTGGGCCCGTTCGGCTTGTCGAGGTCGTCGTACGTGTCCTCGTCGGACCTCATGGACGAGTTGTCGCCGTCGTCCATATCGCGCGAGTCCTTGGTGCGTCTGGGACTCAGGACGTATTCGTGCAGCAAAGCCGCCACAGCACCTCCCGACAACGGGCCCACCCAGTAGACCCAGTGATTGTCCCAGCGGTTCATTACGAAGGCCGGACCCAACGCGCGCGCTGGGTTCAGAAAAGGACTCTGAAAATTTGAGAAAAAATATTATTAATTATATTGTATATAGATTTTTAAGAATAATTGTTCTTCTTGTTGAAAATCATGAATACTTGAATGTGTTTTTGCTAAAAAATTTTTGGAAAATTGCAAAGTTACACAAATAATTATTTAAATATATATATATATATATCTCTTTCATTAACAAATTGTAAAATTTTATTTCACATATATTACTATACGTCTGATTTTTATTGGGCGAGACAGCCGAACAAAGAAACGGGCAAAGATACTTAGGAATTTCGCACTGAAAGCAGTGAACTTGTTCGATTTTGCAAGGGGGATCAACATTCAACACGTGTGGAACGTTGGTTTCGACATTTTTCGTTTTGGGGTACATTGTACACTCGTTCCGGAGCAGGTGGGTCCAGGATCAAGTTCTTTCTTTCACCTCCCTGCTCGTCGTTCTCCGCGAGCCCACCCCTCTCCCTCATACAACGGCAGGTGCTCTTTAAAGATGCGGATGTTGGCCCGATTGGAAAGAGCCCGACAGACGCTTTTGGATAGAGAGTGGTTGCAAGAGACGACATGCACAGCGGAAGAAGAACGCAAAGAGAACGCTGTTCTTTCATTAATTACGTATGCTTGTAGAAAAGGAAATACTTTTTTCTTACGAGGCGCGATTACTTAATACAGGAAAAATATAGGAACTTAAAAAAAGATTAGTTTATTACAAAGAATAGACAAAGAATTATCTCGTTAATGATAATATTAATGATAAAGATCATATAATAAAATATTAGATTGCATTGTGCATTATTAATAGCGAGGAAAACTTAAATTGCAAATTGAATTACATATATGTACTTTAACAATTTTATTATAATTATTAGAAGATCAAAGATATATTTTTCTAAATAAAATGTTATAAAAATATTCCAAACATATTGATATATAAAAACACATTGCTAATAACATTTCTAATAATTTGTTATTGGTATAATAATCTAAACATATCACATACATATATGTTATATCGTTCTGATAATTTGAATTTGTTATTTCAGAATCAGTTAAAGCTAACAGTTGATATTGGATAAACTTTGAGCGTTCAGTCTCATATATGCAGACACCAATGTTAACTGTTTATGCGTTATAAATAAAATATTTTTAACATAAATTTAAAATGTAAACATCACTTTCTATTATAATAATTATTATAATCAATATATTGTAATAATCGTACAAACGAAAAGTCAGAAAACAATTTTAAAGTACGCAGGCTCTTATAATAAACTTTATAGCTAAGTTTTACCTTTTAGCTTGACAATGTAGATAAAACATGTATCTTAATCTCAATGTTTGATTACTAGAACTGAGCAATTAGAAACAAAGCTAACTGACTTAGCAAGATTTAAACAATATATCAATTATTATGTTTAGTAAAGGTTCCCATGTGTCTCGTAGACCTTCCCCAAACAGTTTCAATATTTTTCTTGGTAATCATGAAATATCGATATTTAGTAATACATGCTTCGTGATACTGAGCGGATATAATGTCACGGTGGGAAACGAGTCCGATATGCAAGCATTTTAAAATGTTAAACAGTACTAAAGTAAAATTGAGAGTAAAATGCGAGAAGTGTGGTAACATTTATAACACTGCGAAAGAGCACTTAATCGGACGCGAAATATTTAATGATGAAGATTGTTTAAAATAGAAAAACGACCCCTACGTACTTTGGCGACATTTCTCAAGAGAATACGGGTTTACGTCATGTTGCAAACTATGTGGCAAATTAAAAATACACATAAAAGATGTGTTATAGAGCAACATATTATAAATTCCTGCCATAAAAATGAAATATAGCTGAAATGCGAAAAGAAATTACTCATTCTCTCCTGGCTATCGCAACATTTCCCGTTCAAAGATTCTTATGCAACTTGCAAATTGCAATATTGCGATTACAAAGTTAAAAAACATTGCTAGTGCCGGGAACTTTTTAGAAAATGCTTATGTTCAGAATTATTCGAAAAATGTTTTATATAAATCGGAACTCCGAGATTTCGTCGGCATCTCACTCTATGCTATGGAAAACTAGATATTGTGTTTATATTTTCAACATTGATACATGGAAATTAATCGTAAAATATAAGATATACACATTTTAATTAATAAAATAGTAGATGTTTCAGAAGACAATAAAATTTTTTAAAATTCACAATCAATCAATGAAATATCAATTTATTATAATACTTGATTTATACATTCCTGATCTCTTACGGGTATTATTATCTATCATCTTGATTCTTTATAGTAAATGGTAAAGAATTAATCATTCTTAACTAATATGTTATGAATTATTAAAAGACTTAATGTGGATCTATTCTTTCATTTGCATTTGCACTTTTATTTACATTTCAAGATTTTGAGAAATTTGCGTATCACAAATATTAGTGTAAAATTCTCCGTATATTTGATTTAAAAATTAAATTTGCTAATACTAATCATAAAATTTATAAAATTAATTGTTATTAACACATTAAAGTACATTCTCTACATGTAATTAGCAAACTAATAAAAATGTATTAATCATGGCGATTAATAAATTATAGATATAACAACATAATTTGTAGAATTTTTAAAGCGAATATACGAGATGTATATAACAAAATTGTGTATTGGAGATCATTATTAAAGTTGCTGCAAGTATCATTAAATGTTTTGCTACTGCGTTCCTCACTCTAATACTATTATCTTCGCAGTTCTTACAATAGTTCTCTATAATACTTCCACTATACTTGTACTATTATAGGCTCAAAATCCTATAGAATGTATCATTCTAAAAAAATTATTATTTTTTTATGAAAAAAGTGCATGCGCCAGTGTGAGAAATTGTTATACATTGAACAAGAAAATATAGAACATAATTATGAAAAATTATTTAAATCTTTAAATCCTATTTTTTTATTTTGGGTGCGTTCGGAGAGCGCGCTATTAGCGCTATATTGCATCATTCTATCTTCATCGCTCATCAAGTGTAGAACAAGGATAGAATAAGCAAATAGCGCTAATAGCGCGATCCCCGAACGCAGCCTTTATAACATTTTGACAAATTTAGTTAAACACATCAATTGTTATTATATAATGCTTAGCAGTAAGTGTTAGCATAAGCTTGTATATATCGAGATTGTTTTTTTACTTCTTGTCTGCACGATATAATAAAAAGTGATGCTTACATTTTTAATATATTTATGTTTAAAATATTGAATCAATAACTTATAAGCGATTAACATTAGTGTCCGCGTATGAGTCTGAGTAGGTACGTAAAGCTATTACTTAATATCAATGGTTAACTTTAAATGATTCTAGCTCTGGGTAAATCATCAGGCATGGGCTTATGGAAATAAAGTTATTTAACTCAAATAATCATTTCATCCTTGATTTCATTATATCATCATTCATTAAATCAAAATAACGTTTCAATTGCATTTAAGTCTTTTCTATTATTTTGGTGTTTTAATAATATTTAGTTTTTTTAAAACGTTTGACTTATTTATTTTTTTATTTTGGGAAATTTTATCATTGTTCTGGTAACAACATTTTTGGAAAGTATTTTTAACGATATTATAAACTATTATATGACACTTATTATCCGTCTCAGCATTCTTTCTACATGAAACGTAGTACTGCTTTTATGTTTCAATGTATAATTATTTTATATTTTTTATTTAATATATTAAAACAGTTTTTATATAATTTATTTTTTGTAATATACAAAGCATCTAGCTAGTAATAGATGTAACACCGTTCATGGACAAATAGAGCATGTTAAAATAAATAAAAAAGTCTTGTATTATTTTGTCATTTTTGTAATTATTATTTCAATATTCATATTGCAAGAATTAAGAAATTAAATAATTAATATCTACCTATAAATAAATGTGCTCTCAATGTCTCACCACGCACGTATATAACAATAATCGCAGTCACCGCGCGTTATACGTACGCGGGGCTGTCTCTTGTAACTGAATCGTGCGGATACATGTTCTTTCGCAAATCTTCATTAATTAATTTCCCATTTATTATTCCCAATATCACAAAATGGAGGATTTTTTTATTCAGCTTAACTCTATCTGCCAACAAGCGACGTGTGTGTGGGAGGGGAAGGGGAATCATTAAAAATACTAGTAGCAATATTTATAATTCATAATTTACTCCTTTATGTGACTAAAGTTCGTGCCGATTTCTTATTGACTGAAAATATTTTAATGTCTAACAGTGTGAAGTTTTTGCATGTAATAGTTTTTTAAATATTGAAGCTTGTATAATAATTGAAAAAAATAAATCTTATAAAATCTATAAAGTGAGAGAGATGTCAGGTTTTTATATTATAAAACTTTTGTAAGATTTTATTTAATATAATAGCTTTTATGTTAAAAAAGAGTAATTTAAATACAGAATCTAGTTAGCATCAGTTTTTTATATTAAAATCTTTTATACACATGTGTAATCACAAAAGATTTATTAACCAGTGTATAAAGATATAAAATGTTGAAACATTAAATTTAATTTGCAACTATATAAGTTGGCGCTAGTTTTTGATGTCAAAATCTTTTGTACAAATGTTTGATATAACGAGGAACGCGTGTACTTGGCGCCAACTTTTTTTTATCTCTTTTAAAAAGGTACAATTTTGTTGATAACATAATGACAATAGACTCGTTAAAAGTTATAATTGACTATTGATTTAACGATAAAAAAATTATTGCATTTCGCAATCTGTTACTCTACTCTATAATCCTTTTTATTAAAACTATGTAATTAAATAATCATAAAAAATAAACTTACAAAAACGAGAGTAGCTGCTGTATAGGCCGCGGCCAAAACTGCGGAGGCTTTCGAAGAAATCGTAGGTGGCAATGATCTAGGTGAGTCCACCGCGAAATGGGCTAGCACGATAAGCACCGATAGTGCTATCTCGATCAAAAGCCTCTCGATCGCACCCACTAGCCGACCGTGGGACAGCAGGGTCTGCGTATTCGAAGGTATAGTTACTCTGAAATTGAAAAAAGACACGGATTCGATAAATATTGGATTTATCTATTAACTTAGATATTAATATGTTCCGCTTGAATATAAAACTAGCCACAATTACATCACGTATAACTAGATTTAATCTATCTGACAATAAGATATTATGTATTATTAGGGATATTATCAGAAATTATATATAAAAAAAACTTGGCGCTGCTAGACTTTGAAATTTAAACATTAAAATTTAAAATTAGTACTAAGATTTTTGATTGAATAAAGAAACAATAAACACATAATTTAGGGAAGAATATGCGACAGGAGTAAAAAAGCAGCGCCAAGTTTTTTTACAAAAAAATTTTATTTATTTTGTTTTAATTAAATATTTTTATTTTGTACTGTTACTTCTTTAATTCTTTGTAATTAAAATGATTCTTTGTAATATTAAAAATTTGTTAAAGAGAATTATATTTACATATCTCATAATTTTTACAACTCTCTTGCAAGACACGATCGTGTAAAAAGATAAAAATGACGTCTTCAGAAAAAGAAAATTATCGATCGCTCGCCAAAAATGATCACATATGGCCTCCTGTATGGCGGTAGCGTCAGTATGTAGGAGTTATATTGCAACCGCAATATAATATACGATGATTTTCCTATTGAAGCTTTGCAGCGAGACATGCGCCCTGCATAAAAACCCCCTGCGGTAAGTCGGTCCCAGCGGTGTAATGTTTATATTAGCTAGTGCATCCTCGAGCCCTTAAACGTGACCCCGATGTTTCCTCTCGTGATGTTTCCCTTGCATAAAATTCTCCTTGATTTTCTCAGTCCATATAATCATATGGGGTCGCAGAGATGTGACCTCCAATCGTATCCCACGCCGCGAGTGCTCATATCGGTCGCATTTCACACTTCCGAACTCAAGTTTGTTTGTCAAGTTTGTTTGTCGACGATGCAAAAATGTACATCAAATCCAATCCCGTTGCAGTGTAATTCAATGTTTTTACGGAAAAAAGCTGCAGCAGTTTTTTCCAATAAACTTTAATTAACTCAAACTTATTTCAAGTTTAACTTATTTTTTAAGATTAACTTTCATAAATCTTTAAAAAGAAGGTAAAGTTGTGCTGCACAAAAAAAAGATACAAAAAATTTCAATTTTTATGTGTTTTTATCATTTAATTATCCTACACAAGGTTTCTTTTAATTTTTTACATTTATTTGTTTGATGAATGTTTTCTTTAATATATCTCTTCACTTGTATGTGTGTGTGTGGACTATGCAAGTGATTTTATTCAGTCAAATTCCTTTTGAGTATGGCATTCACAAATTTCACTGAAATTACGTATCTCGTCATTATTTTCTATCCTCTGCGATATTTCATTGGGATTTACATACAACGTAACGAAAGCACAAAGATGCGAAAGTGCTCGTGATTTTAACTTGACATCTATTTAATAACAAATAAAAATAAAAATAGATATTTGAAAAATATTCAAAGAAATTATTAAATTGTCCTTCTTTTGCTCCTTGTCTTTTTTGTTTTAGCTTTATATTCAAATTGATATCGCATTAAACATTGTCTTTTCTGGGAATATTTTTTCCTCATCTCTTTGTCAAGCCCATTTTGAATTTTCATCTAAATTTTAATGATAATTCTTTTTTACCAACTTATAATTAATCTTTTCTATTTTTAAAATTGAAATCGGACCTTCTTCAAACGCATATTGCGCAGACGCCGCTAAATAGAATAAACTCGTCCGCGGTAACATCTATACTCACAGAATTTCTACGGGACTACACCTGTGCGGTTCTCGCCCTTCGCAACTTTGCCCCGTGGGTTATTTGATCGCACGATCGCGATTAATCTCACCGCTAAATACTGGGTTCGAGTTGCAATTCGCCGCCCCTCGCATTCTTCCTCCTCATCAGACACGAAAACACCCCGTCTCAACCCGCGGTCGCGATGCAAATGACAATACTCGCTCCCCTTCCCGTTCTCTCTCCTTTCTTTTCGCCGAGCGTGTCACGAGAGAACGAATTGATGAAATCAGAAATGCAGATCATGACCGCACAATTGGGATCAACTGTGGCAGCAGACGAGAGCTTCCCCAATCGGCTAAGGGAGAAAGGAGCGGCAGCATTTTTATATTTACACGCGTGCCCTCGCGTGATAAGCGGATTTTTACTTCTTCTGCGAAAAAATCGTCCAGCAATATGCGTTTCCCACGTGAATATACGTTACGCTGTGATCAACGTGCGAATGTACGAGAACGATAACGTATTTTGTTTCTCTGTATGATTTTGCTGAATATAATTCTGTCGAAAAGCTTTGTGAAAAATTGCGAAGGCCGAGAATGTTCAATGCACAGAATGTTCAGTAAATGCGTATAGTGTAGGTAAAGTATAATATTTAGCAATTTCCTCCCCCCCCTTCTCTCTCATTAACGGTCTCTTAAAAAGCCGACTTTTTCAACAATTGCCAAATGACGATCGCATGAATTAACTGAATGCGGAGCTCTTTAATCTTTCGTATCATTATTCAAACACCTTTTACTTTTTACGACTTACGAGACGCTTCTTCCTATCTATTTGTCTCGATTTATTTAACTTTGTTTCTGAGTGCATTTTATGAGTTTGATTTCGAACCTTGTTACCTCGAGAACATTTTTCTAAAACGTATCATTTTCAAATAAAACGAGACTGGCATCTATTTTCTAAGAAAATTGTCCTATCGCGTTTAAACATTATAACTTAGAATAAAACTCTTAGGCTTTAATACAATCGATATCATTTTGATTTTTGATGTTGTAATACATTTTTAAATAAGTGACTTCGGGGAATGATTCGCTCTACTTTAAAATCATCAAGCTTTAACATTTTTTTTGTGTCTTCGAGCTACTGTGTTGGTGATACACGGTGATATTTAGATATTCTGTTCAACTGGATTATTTTGCGTATGATACGCTTATTGTCGTTGCTGGCTCTCGCGAAAAGAATGGCGATCTCGTATGAAAGGCGAGTCGAATGCATGCGAGGAGTAGCTTCATGGGAGAAATTCGACGAGGTTTCGGCCCGGAGGCGGGCGCGTTCTCAGGGCTCGTCGTGCGTGATGAAAAGCGCGTGGTCATCCAGGCGAGACATGATGGAGGAAGGTTTAATCTTGCGTGCACTTGACTCGAGAGCCGCAGCAGCCAGTGCCCGGTGCAACCTGTGCACCGTTTTCGCGATTCACACGAGGGGTGCAAGAGAGACCCCCCCCTCTCTCTCTCTCTCTCTCGGTGCAAACCCCAAGGGTACGTACGTCGGTGCGCCCGTTTTAAATAAATTTCAATTCATTCAAGGGGGACGGGAGGATGAACGGGGGTAGGATATGTATCACTCCGAATCCACCCTCCGTTACGATTAACGAGCTATTGATACCCCCTTCCGCGTGCTGGACCACGGATCCCCCTTCTCGAACCTTGTCGAGACGTGATCAACCACCCCCCCTCCCCCCTCTGCCCCCGATCCGCCTTCCACTGAATCGAATTCTGGACACTCCAAACCGCTTCAAAATCCCCTTGTACGAGGAATATCGCACATGTGACGAGCGCGATAAACGACGAAAACTCAAAGGGCCCGGAGATGATGCGTTCGCTTCGATACCATTATAAAGTCTTGGGAAAGCTCAGATGTTGAGGTTAACATGGTCATAACCATGAAATTAGGACGTAGGATGAACCGTAAAGTCGTTACTGGGAAGGCGACGAAGGAGGGTGGGTGACGATGGATTTGGTTTCGTTGCGAACGAAATCGAAGATCCGTGTATCGAGCCTGCATAATGTAACGTTTTAACTTAATGAGAGAAAGAATAAGCTTGATTTAAAAAAAATTTGAATAGAATACTTTAATTAATAATATATTCGTAATTTATTGCATATCCCCGTAGGGTTCGCAATCTACTACCAATACTATCCTTCTCCTCTCACTCTAACTCTTTGAACCAACGGCTCAACGTCTCTTTCCGATTCGAAAGACGGAGCCCAGTTTTCTCCGCACAAGAGCCTATCTTGCACGGAGGGGCGCAGCTATCGGAAAAACATTCCACGCTTACATATGGCTCTAGTGGACTCGAACCTGGTTCCTCAGATTACGAATCTGACGCTCTACCACTAGACCACACTGCCGCCTTAATAATATATATCTATAGATATAATTCTAAATTTGAAACTTTAAATAATTAAATTATATTTAAAAATATCGCAGGGGAGTGTAATAAATTTCTTAACAAATTCAACTTGTTCTTCCTTTTTAACATCTAAATGCTTGATTCGGGTAATTAATTCTATTTGATTATCGCCAATGTCTCAACACGTATCTTAAGAATTGATGGATATTTTACTCTAGTAGAGCTAACGCGTCGCGAGCTGCAAACTATAGAATAGTATCCAACGTGCGATTACCAGGATATATCTTCTTTCTCGGGATAAGCGCGTTTTACGAAGATGAGAGACGATGAGAAAACGTAGAGAATGCCGACGTATATAGCTTCAGTGGGAACCGGACCCGTATCGAATGACCGTGGGAGCAATGCATAAACGTCAAAATGCTGAAATTATTACTCGGCACGGTTATTATTGCAATCCCTCCGGGCGCGCCGTACACCAGGTTCATCATCATCATCATCCGAGTCTTCTGCGTGTCCCATCATTACAATAGCTCGCCTCGACCGCCATGGGTTTTCTTGCGCCCGATGCGCGTCCGCCTACTTTTACGTTCTCCTTTCTCACTTTCAAGAAACTGGCGTGCCGCTCGCGCCGCCGCGCCGGACCCGGGACCGGGTATTATACATATACGCGGGCCGATGATTTCGGGTTTCATCTATCGCGTTCGATGCGGTTTCTTGCGCGAGGTGTGTGTGTGTGTGTGTGGTTGTGTGTGTGTGTGTGCGTGCGCGCGCGCGCGCGCACCGTACAAAGCACAGTAATTTCTATGAAAGGAAGCGAAGCGTATATCGGAGAAACAGGTCGCCCTGCAATTCCGCCTTCCCGTATTGTTTATGTTTGAAAGGTAGAGACAGGAAGCGCGCGTACGCCGCGGCGATTAAAATACCAGCGCGAATTCGCCTACGCACAACCCGCGCCCATTCATTTTTCCTCTCGAAGCGAATTGTGATGACACGTAATTTACCTCGTGCAACCCGACGCATTATTATCCTTACGAAAATTCATAACTCTTTCTTGGTTTCTCGACGTGCAATAATAAAAGAGATGTTTCCCCTCTCTCTTGAGAAGAAACACACAGTGATGATAATAATATATATTTTCTTTTCCTACACGTCTTCACTTATTCAAATGGCCTCTTAAAATCCTAATGACGTAATAATACTACAATAAATCATCGACTGTAGGTCTAATTGCAAAGCGAAAACATTTTTAATGTGCGCGAAAGAAAAGGAAGTTGCATGGATCAAACGAAACCTCAGACAAAGCGACGTATAGTAAGCTGCGAGGTAGTAATACTGCGAAAATGGGAGGGTCAAGAGATAATTGTCGGTATCCCTTCTCAAGACGGCCATATAAAGGAGCAGACTGCGAGAGCAATGCGGTCATTTGTGCTGACAATGAGTCTCTTAAATAATAATCCAAATGACGGGTCCTTCAATAGCTCTTGGTAAATTCGATCGCAGCTCTCCTAAGTAAGACATATTAAAAAGAGAATTTTACTGTTTATATTTGTGCGTTTATAAACCATACAATATCGTTTTCCAAAATACACAAAATATTCAATGTAATTATGACAGTATTTAATCACATCTTTCGCGTCAGATAGATGAGTATTGCAATAGACGACCGTGATCTAGAAATCTAGGCAAGATCTAGGGACGATGCGAGAATTCTATCGACCTTTTAGGTATGCGTATATAGGACCACGCAGCTGCCTTAGAGCATGAACGAATCACGCATCCTTCTCTCATATTATAGATCCCGTATAAATCGGCCGCGCCTTCATACGAGGATACACGTGCCGGCCACATGTTGCACAAAAGGAATCCTCCGTGGTCCTTTTTGGGCGCCGTACAGCGTAAGTCGCCGTCACAAAGGAGCTTTAGGGCCCCATAAATGATTCTCCTTCGTCGGGGGGCTACAGTCGAGGGGTCCGACGACGCGGCAGATGTTCTTTACGTCTCCGGGCCTCCGAAGACGTCTATCCGCGCCGGACACGCTTAAGGATATATAATACCGGTAGGATTAAGAAAAAAAAGGGACGGAAATTCACGATCAGCCCGCGCGATGTTCGACGGCTTCCTCGTGTTCCGCGAACCACGTCGTACCACGGTATTAATTTCGGCACGAGCCGTAATTTGAACCGACGATATGCGTTATCTTTCGAATCCTGTGCGGAGCGAGACATTCGTAATTAAATAAATGAATTGATCTATTGTTTACAGATGTTACTGCTAAAATATTTTAATTTTGTTTAAATACTTTGTAAATATTTTTTAATTTATTTTATTTTAATGTATTACGTATACATTTAATAATCGTGAAGAAATCACGAATTTGGATCGGAAAAGCTCGTTTCATCAGAAAGAAGATGTATCTATATTAAAAATTGTTGAATGTGTACGAGTTTACGCTATAGCAGTCATTGTATCCTAAATCGAGCAATAAAGTGTTCTACAACGCGATTAATCTTCAATTTATTGCTTATATATCTCTAATTAGACGAGATTTGACATAAGTCCTTTATCGAAAGTTTGTCGGTCTTATACTCAAGTCACTCGAGTGTGATCACTCACTTCAGTTCCAAAAAAATCATGAACCGACGCGAGATTAGTGCCATCGAGAATCCTCGCCGGCAACTGACGTCTTAAAATAGTGCACAAGACTTTGGCTGTGTCACGAAGCTAATTTCGAAGTACAAAATGCGACGCACGCGTGCATCCAATCTACCGCTTCGCAGGGAAGACATGGAAAGGAGGTTGTTGAAAACGAACACGTGGTTGCGACCATCTGTTGGCATCCTCTACTACCTACTCCGCGTTCAACTCAACCCAAACCGGCTCGCTTAATAGTGTGGAAGTTCTTTCTTTCTATTTACGGGATCCGCCGAGATGTTGGCGGATCTTACAATAGAGTTTACGGTTTTTTGATCCGGGAGCTTCACGTTATTTGACACATATGTACACATTTGAAGATTCAAAACGATCGCATCTAAGGACATTCTATATATTCACGGTTTTTACATAATCTATATTTATATATTAAAAAAGAAGGAGATGCTTTTAATATAGATTATAATATATGCAACGTAAAAATTAATTTTAATAAAAAATAATATTTAAATAAAGAAATGGATCCAGCCGAAAGAGCAACGCTAACTTTTATCAGTTCTCACGCTAGACTTATTTCTCCAAGCGCGGCAAAAGCTCTCACGTTTTTGTTTAGTCTGGAAATGGTAACGCATACTCGAAAGTATAAAATATGTCTTCACACTCGCCTTTTTGTATACAAAGAAACAACACGTTCTTCCCGTAACTTTGAGAAAACATCTTCTCAGAATTCATAGATGTTGTCAACGCTTTATCTCGGAGACACAAATGTTATAGAGGAAAAATCCATTAAGATATTTATCCAAAAAAATTCGTTAAAAATTAACGATTAATCGCTTATTATCTAAGGAAGTTACAAATATTTTATTTCATGTCTTCAAGTTGATTGTTGATTGTAACGGTATGATTAACGAGCACCGCGCGAACGCCAATTAATTGTTATTACCTTCAAAAGAAAGAATGAATGGTATTCGTAAGCTCTGCACCAATATGAGACGTGTCATTTTTGTGTTATCGGAAATATAACGTATTGATAAACGTATATTGAAGAGAAAGTACGACTGGTCTTCCAAAGCTGTTCTAAAGGGACGAAATCCTTGAGCATGCTTTTGTACCGCTTCTCGATAGGCACCATTTCAGGCAGTTAAAGCATTCCTACCGAGAAATACCATTCTACCTGACCCACCTGGTTTTCACGTATTTTCAATCCGAAACGCCGATTTCTCTTGTATTCGTCATGTAACAAGACCACTCGTGGCAAAATCATGAAAAATTACGCTTGTATTGCAATGCCGAATTCATCGCATTAATATTGTCAGGATTGTAATACCGGTAATTGTCATTGATGACGTTTTACAATCTACTTTTTACCGTATAATTACTACGCTTGTTTGCCGAAACACGAATCAAGCGCAATAATTATCGCAACATAATTTAAGATATTTTATTTATTTAATAGAGAAATGTCAAGCTTGATTAAAAAAGATTAGTTCAACTTGTAAAAATTGGAATTACATCATATGTAGAAGGTAAAACGTCGTCGAAAAACGAAATAAATTGAAAAAGATTTTTACGAGAATCGATTTTGTTGATATGAAAGGCTTCTTGAGAAGCGCGGATTAAGAACTCAATATCTGAGATCTTTCAAGGAGACGCGAATATTGCGTGTCATAGCTAAATCTTGCTATATAAATCACGCTTTCCTGATTGCAGAATATCCTCAAGCAAAGATGGACCTCTATCATCTTTATGTAAATACATATATCGATTTGCGATAGAACATCTCGGTATAACAGACGAGAATAACTGTTCGTTATTTTACGTTAAATCGTAAGAAAACAACTGCACCGTGTAAACCGTTTTTATATTAATTTTGAGGAATTACAAATAAATTGCAATTAAATTTAGTAATTACATACTCCGTGGAAAAGATCAATAACAATGTTTTGTCAGTGTTAAATCTTGAATTTTTTTATATAGCTATTTTTTTTATTTTATTTATAACAATTGAAATTTTTTTTCAGTTTCAAATCAAGTATTCTATTTTAGTCAACTCTGCCATGTTCAAACGCAATATAGGTATAGTAGTTATCAATGTTGTTATGTAACGCAGATAGTAATATCGCGAATCAAGTTAATAATTTGTTTCAATTATAGCGCAAAATCCGCACCTGTCGAATAAGGAGTAAAAGAGTAAAAGGAATAAGCCTGATAGCGTCGCGAATTCTTCGAAGACTTGTTTAATCTCGGATAGATAGTAATAATTTCACGACCACTGAGAAGTGCACTACCCACGTACGAGCACGAAAGCCGCGCGGCAAAGCTGTTTTCATTCCTGGACATCCGGTTCGCCACGCGCACTGCGGGTGTCTTTGCCTGACGTCACAACACACCTGCCACCTCACAGCTGTTTCCTCGATTCGTGGTAATGGCAAGGAACCCTTTTGACAAATGGGCTTAGCTCCAACCACCCTGCAAAGCTTTTTTTCGATTTTTTTTTTTTCAAATATTTGAACGAATTAAATAAAATCCTGGATTTGAAAACTTTGTATTGTCCACAACGGTCAGTAAAAGTATCTCGACAATTTCACAGCGTGATGTATTATTAACACGGAATCTCTTTTTTAAAGTTTTCATAGAAATTGAACACTGCTGAAAGAAAGAAGATCCGGAGGAGAAGGATTTAAAGGATATAAAAGAAAAAAAGAGAAAAAAGGAAAAAAGGGGAAAAAAGAACAAAAGGATAAAAATTTTCCTTCTCGAGTAAAACTGCATCGTCATACCTATTAAACGTAAATGTATACACAGAAAAAAAAGAAGTATATCTCATTTCAAGATTATAAATTCTTGCTTATATACAAGAATATAAGTCTTGATTTGTCACTCCTTTTTTTTCCTGTGTAACAAATGTGAGATACAATGCAGCAAGTTTTACTCGATTTTAATTTCAATATAATAAGTTTTTATATTTATATAAAAACTAAATAAAAAATTTTTATTTCTAGAAATTAGAAGCTTAATTGCACAAGACAATAAAAATTTTATTTTTTATGTCAATTATCAGAAGAACACCCTGACTCTACGTTGCGCGGAATTTATCATTAAACGTATAGGAATTTCCTGAGACTCTACATTCCCGGTGTTCTTCCGCTCATGAAACTGATGATTATTTCTTTAGGTCGCAAGGTCCGATGACTTTTATTTTTCTGCACGATTGCACAGGTTTTATCGCTGCTATAAGATTCATATTCTCGAACGCGCGTTTCGCGCGAGACTTCGGGATATTCGGGGCAGAAATTATTCGAGCGGATTCGCTTTGCATAGATATACGGAGCCGTAAGCCGAACTTTATTGGCGGCCGCCGTAGTTTCGACGGCGCCAGAGGAACTAGGTCTACCTTCGGCAGATCGGAAACCTATCGATTGAGAATATCGAGGGAGCGCCTCTCGATATTCTGAAAAGACGCTCGTTTATATATCGTGCGTCGCGTCGCGCACGCGCGCGCGCTTACCTGGCGCACGTGTCTCGACATTTCAATAGACTAATCCCCGACGCATCCAATTTCGCGATCGGAATAAAGGGCAGCTTCTTTCGTGGTGTGCGAATGTAACTCTGAATCGCCTAATCCGTAATAATATCTCGTAATCGAGAAACGAAATTAAACATTTCTCATCCATTAAACATCTTGTATACTCCACTTTCGAATACTTAAATTAAATACTTGATCAAATATTTAAATCAGAAATACAATATATATTGTTCAACACTTTCTACAATCGACTTCAAAAAGAGAAAAGTCATTTATGAAATTAATATAAGCTAAAATGTTAGAGTATAATAACAAATCAAAATAGAAAAACCTTTATACTTATTATCTATAAATAATATTGTTACTTTTGCTTTTCTCGGAGCCTAAAGTATGAGTCCTACAAGTATACGTACATAAACGAGAGATCCCGCGGATTTGATCTTAACACAAGAACAGAATAACTTTTAAATAAAGTGTATTTCATCCTTAAATAGAAATGAGACTATCATTTTTATCATTCTTGCGGGAAAAAAAATTACTCCCCTGCCGCCATGGTAATGGAAGAGTCCTGTAAGTGTGCGTAATGAAGAGACGACAGTAAATTTTTCACGGATAGTTAAATTCGTGGCTGCCGTTTCTACCATTTTTTTCCCTCCCTCTTGTACCATCCCGTTTTTCGACCCGGATAGCCTCACTTTGGGGTTTATCGGACGGTTTTTATATTTATTGCCTCGCGCGCGCGGCACGATCCGGGACGAGAACGAGGACGATATAGGGGCGCCAAAATCCACCCCTCGGTGGTTCCCCATAATTTCTTCTCTCTCTTTCCGTCGGGTCCCTTTTTCAGCTCTCCGCCCCCTCCCAGAAATCGCCTCCACGCGTGTTTTACACCCGCCGCCGTTAGCCAGCGAAATCGCAACAGATGCAAGTGCGCTCTTCGTATACTCTCTTTCTATCTCTCTATCTCTATCTCTCTTTCGATCTCACGCCCCGACGTTTTTTTCTGTACCGAGCTCGCCGGTATTCCCCCGAGACGTCTCGGGAAAGGGCCCCGTTGGCCCCGTCCGGTTAACTAGAGTATTGTTCGATTATTATTTCGGTACATATCGCGCACTTGTTACCTCTTTGTGCGGTCATATGGTGGTCGGAGGGTGACCGGAGGGTGGTCGGCGAGTGTCACGCGAGACGGAAGACGTGACGAGATGGATAGAAATGCGCAGCATATCACTTCGCGTAGATAAATAACAGAAAAATAAGAGATATTAACATACGAGAAAAGAGAGAGAAAACTGAGAATTTTTGTTGCGTCATTGATATGACTTAACTAGCGACTTAAGTGGCTATATATAGATTATAATAAATCGAAATGTAGAACAGCATAAAAAAATGATGAATTATAAATGTCGAGTAAAAAGTAAGTAGCGAATTTTTTTGTAGGGCGGAAAGGCTAAAACGAGATAGCGGATGTCCTTGCATCAGGCCACTTGCCTCTGCGAGGAGTGAACTCGTTAATATTAATGACGCCTGCAGCTGATGCATGCTATCGAGCCATCAATAAATCCGATGTGTATCAATTCAGTAGGAAAGGTGTATCTTAAAAAAAAAAAAAAGAAGCAGGAGTACGCATATAAAACAGATACGCCGAGACGAATACAACTACATTATTTATTTTTAAAGATGTGATTTTCGACACTGATGCATTACCATATGGCAGTATCAAAATATCGAAATGTCACATAAAAAATAATTGACTAGTGAGTTAAAGATAAATATGTATATCTATAGAATTCTTATATATAATATGTAATAATAAAAACGGTTAACACAATGTCATCAATCTAATGCAGCTTGATCTGAATGTTGTTGAAGTAAGAAAGTCGGATATTTCATCTGTGGGTCTGCGGTCCAAGTACCCCAAAATACGGCGCCCCCCCCCCCCCCCCCCCCGAAGCACGGACACGCGACACGAAGATAAAGCCAAATTTGGCGAAGTACTTCGCTCGGCGGCGAAGAAAGGAGCTGAGAAGCGGTTAGGCGGAGAGAGGCGAAGAACGGACAATGATCTCCGCAACGCAACGGCGGGAACATCTGCTTCGGCTTCGGCAGTGGCGGCGGCGGCGGCGCGCCGCTCTCCGAACGCTCCGAACGAACGGCGTGTCCTCCTTCACGGGCCGATCTGCCCGATCCCCGATGCCGTGAAACTTGTCCCACCTCGGTGTGTGCATGCATAGGTATTCATTATCCTCGTCCTCTCCTCGCCCGGCGGTGCCGGCTCGCCGCCTCGCCGCCTCGCGCGTTCCTTTTTCCGCGCGATCTTTTTTGGTCCACGGGGAAACATCTGCGGCAGCTGCGAGGCGGTGGACCGCCGCTCCTCGTACGAGGCAGGTGCTCACCTTCCGAGGTTCTCCCTCGCCTGCCAATTACGCGTGCCTCTTTCTGCCTCTCCCACTCCTCTCGCTCCGCTTCGCTCCGTCTTCCGCCCTTACGAGCCGCTGATGCCGCTCTCTTTCCGCCCGCCGTCGTCCTCTGCCCTGCCTCCTCGGTTTTTCTCTCACCTTCTCTCGTTACCGTCCTCCTGCACGCTCCCTGCACGCGTTTTTATCCCGCCCCCTCTCCACCCCTATCTCCCGCGGTTGCGATCTCCCTCATCTTGTTGCCCTCGTGCCAACTTCTTACATTCCTTCGTTCATTTTAGCGCACTCTCTACTTTTCCTTCTCAATTATTCAACTCCAGAGAAGTTGTCAAATAAACGTATCCTCCATAACTTTCGATGAAATTACATTTTCGACGACATTTGATATAACTGTTCATTACGGGACAACGATACTCCCACTTTCCACGCGTCTCCTCAACGCTCTCTCTCCCTCTCTCTCTCTCTCTCTCTCCATCCTTAATTTCCCTTATTTTGCACATTTCTCGTACCAACTTGTTGCATTCCTTTGAGCGATTTCTCTCTCACGCGCTCTCATCTTCCTTAGTTAATTATAAAAGAGGAAAGAGAGACATTCATCTCTTTTCACACACAAGCGAGACTTCTCTCGCTCTCTGTATATTACAGTAATATCACACGTTTTCCTATTCTTTAAACGTGCTCTCTCTCTCTCTCTCTCTCTCAGCAAATTAAACGAGCATTAAATGTAGCGCAATTATTTCAGACATTCCTTGCATCGTCCGCCCTTCTCCTCCGTCGTCGCCTTCATTCTCTCAATCTTGTTCGTCGCTCTCGCTTCGTTTCACACTCCCTTCTTCGGCTTTCTCAACTGCCGCCGCTTCGAGAGGACGATCTACTCGCACTCCCCCGAATAATACGTGCTGCTTCTTGGTCCAGCGCACGGCTCTACGCACACGTATGACGCACGCACGCACACCGCCTTCCCCCTTTTATTTTTTTCTCGCCCTTCGGGATGGAAACCGTCTGTCCACGGGCGAGATCGAAGCACGTGCACCGACTTGCATATATCGAGGGGGCTATTTGAGAATCGCTCGAAGGTGTTCGTGCTTTCGTACATCATAACATTTCTGAGGTGAATTGGGATATTCATGCCTCGGAACGAAGTCCGTAATGGACCGTATTTTTATTTTTATTACGCTCCGCCGTATTCACGATGTGTCGGCATGTTGAGCTTGTGTAAGAGGTGCATTATCATATATATATATATGAAACCGTTATAGATATACCTGACGAACGTTGTTTACATCATGCGATACGAAATGGTCTATATTGGAAGAACTTTTCTATCGGTTGCGGTCGCGAGATAAGCGTGGAATTCTTTGTATAGCCTGCGAGGATCGGAATTTCGGATCCTTTGTGGTTGAATTCCTGATATTTTTATCGTATTCTCTCATTTTACGCATCTCTTTCGCATAACGATGACAAAACCCGTTTTGTTATTTCTAAACGATACGAAAAATTTCGCTTGAAATTGCTAAGGAAAGGCATTCACGACAGCGTTGAAGTTACCGAGGAAAAAATATGCCTTGCTCGCGCCGTTACGCGTGGTCGACGTGAAACAGAAATCACGATGGCGGATATTATTTAGGCTCCTCCTGAAACTCGCTCAGGCCACCGGCCGCCGCGCCGTACGAACCACTTGGAAGAAAACTCGGCCCAGCTTTGGATGGGCCACATGCCTTCCTGATTCTCCTATCTAGCAGCTGTCCTCACAGAGCAGTGAATCTCATTCCGGTCTTAACACTGCCGAGAGCCAAGGGCCCACGCCACTTTACACGTCGGATAACGCCGACTTTGTTGCTGTTTTATTCGTTATTCTTGTACTATATACTCATTGAAAATTGCTGCTGGTCTACTAATTATGCTCGCGATCGATATTAGAATTTAAGGGCGCAAGACTAACTATCGGCTTTATGTCCATTTCTATCAATGTAGATTAACTTTAATTTCAGTTTGACTTACTGTTTATGATTTTCTAGTTTTAAGAATTAGAAAAAGATAAAAAGAGTAAGTTAAAACGAGATTAAAGTTAATCTGTATTATGGTAGAAATGGAAATTAGAAATTTATATTAAAATTGAGAAGATTAAGTTTGTGTGTGTGAGTTCACTTTTACAAGTTTTTAGAAAAAAGAAGATTACGCAACCATTGCGCAATAATCTTGCGATTTTCCTAAGAAATAAATAAGATATCGTGCAGAAATACCTTCTGCACGACGTGTCGTAATAATTAATATTTTTTCTGCGTTCTCGATAATTATTTCGTTAATTATTCTAATTGTAAGTGAGAGCGGAGTGACGATTGTCTTGTGGGGGAGTATCTTCGAGTTTTTCAACTTATATTCAACGATTGTCGATTTGGCAATCTTGCGTAACCGACTGAATTATATTCTAACGAAGTATGCTGATTCTCAAAGACGTAACTTACCCATAAAGCATCGCCGCCCCAGCTATGCCGCCACCGCATTGTGCCGCGATGTACAGCACCGCGCGAAGTGGGGAAATCCGTCTGCACAAAGCAAACGATACCGAGACCGCCGGATTCACGTGTCCACCTGCGTGTGCAAAAGGTTTTCCATATAAAGAGGAGGAAAGAATCAAAGAAGACATACGGGGAGATTGCACGATTCTACCCTCGAATTGTACCCTACCCGTTTGATCGACGCTTCTTCCCAGTGACTTTCATCCCTGTTCATTTTTTTACGACTAAAAATTGTTACGTTAATAAATCCAAGGAGAAATAATTGGCCGAGCGACACCGAGTTATAAAATTGACGAGCTCAATTACGTGCGACGGCCTGGCTGAAGATCGGAGCGGACAGGAATAATTCACTCGCAGTTCGCTCGCGAGGCAAAAATTAAAATACCGTTAGATCGACATGTTTCGAGCAAGGATTTTTTAATTTTAATTATCTTGTTCTATGTGGATTATAAAACTGGACATTTTTAAACATTGCAAACAATCGCTCAAACGAGCCGCAGCAGAAATAAAGCTTTCGCGCACCGTCCGCTCCGTTTATATTCGTGGAGGCGATAGCTAGTCGGGGAGCAAACGCGATCAAGTTTCCGGTATGTAGTACGAGGACCGAGAGTTTATTACACGCATCGTATGTCGCGTATATTGTGCGTGCCGTCGGTACGTACTCCGAGAGTGCCCACATACGTTCACGACAGACACGCACAACGCGGTAATGTTACGTCGCGCCGCGCCGGCGTAATCGGTTAACGAGCCAATCGAGAGAAATCGCGAGGGCCGTAGCTCGTGAACGATATAAGTACGAACGTACAAGAAGGAACAGAATCATTGACGCAACGAACAGTTCGCGACCCTTTGCGTAATTAGCCTCTGAACGCTTTGTAGGAGATTACACAAAAACCGCGCGGACGCAATGTAAAACGCGTGTAAATCAAACAGACTATTACACGCGAATACGTTTTTGTGAAAAAATTCATTGTTATTGGAATGCAAGAACTGAATAGAACTGCACATAGATGGAACTAAACGCTCTCTAGCATTTTTTCTCTCTATTTCATTTTATATAAATTAAAAAATATATATTGTCATATATATAAAATGAAAAAAGTATTAGATAGACATGTAAAAAAAAAGAGCATTTTAACGTATTGTGCTTCTTTCTAAATTCATAAATCCGTACCTTAGAGGTAAAGGATCGTATCTCCAGTTATATATATATTTCAATATAATAGAAGTTTAAATTGTATAATAGTAAAACGTCTTACGTCTATTATTACTAGTTCCTAAGATACAATGTTTATAATAAGTTGTATTCAACATTTTTATAGTGTCTAATTTTTAAACTAGATACAACGTTATTGGTAGATATATATATATACTATTGAACATGTCAGTTAAATTACTTTATTAAAAACTTCATAAATCAAGGCGCTCTACTTTTTATTTTATATCCAAAAAATATTTCATTTCCCCATTTAAACCTTATTTTCTCTAAATTTATAATGAAGAAACGATCCTCTAAGATACAAAAATAGGAACAGACCGAAAAATTAAACTAAGTTAAAATTAACTAATTTTAAAATTGATTATTGCAAAATTGAGAATTGTCCTAGTCGAAACTTTCAAGATTTCAAACATTGAAATTTCTATGTACTAGATACATAAAGAGGAACCTCTTGTTACTTTCTGATAAATTGCTTATACTCCGTCCAACGAGAGATCATGGTTGATGATCAAACATATATAAGTAACGATAGAACACCAGAGTCGCAACAAGATGTTCGCGTAAAATTATTTTTATTTTTAACAGTTTTGGACTCTATCTATTAAAAATAAAAATAATTTAACGCGAACACCTTGTTGCGGCTCTGCGCCCTATCGTTATTTATGTTTGGTCAACCACGATCTCTCGTCGAACGGAGTATAGTTTTTCGAAATAGATAGGCGATAGATGTATGGGTACATACATTGCCCCCTACTTTTTTATCATCTTCCGTGAAATTGCGACGCGATAACACCCTTACCGCTGATGTGGCCGAAGATGAGGGAGATCGCGGCGATGGCGAAGCCGGAAGCTACAGCGGTGGCTAGCGCGGAGAGGCCGCTTCCGGATACGGAGGAGGCGGCGGCCGCGCCGGCCACCACGAGGCTGAAGAAGAAAGTGGCCAGACATTCGACGGCCACCGCTCGCCACAGCTCCAAACTGCGAGCCTCGATGGACATGGGCGCCTTTCTTTCCCTCTCGTCGGCATTGTTCTCCCGGAGGGCCGACAGCCTTGACAGGATAGTGACGATGTGCGCGTCCATCTCGCGCGTCAACGTCTCGTTCGCCATTCTCGGGTTTTTCTTTGTCTTCGCGATCACCCAGATGAAGAAACGACACACGACGAAGGGGATGACTCTCAAAACATGTTCCTTCCCGACCGATATGATTGTCACGCGCACTCTTTAACGTTCATGAGAAAACTGCGCGTTCTCCACCACTCTTTGCCACTCTTGGATCTCCGGAGATCGAGGAACCGATCGTTCTTTTTTTTTTTTTTTCACGTCCCTCGGTATCGTGGCGGATTCCCGGCGATTCTCTCGAGTGGAACGAACCCGGGGGGATCGTGAGCGCGGCCAGTCGAGCTCCGAAGGTGGACGCACTCGATGTTGCCGCACCGGCAACGCGCTCGCGAGTGACAGGCCGACGTAGGACGTAGTTGGCGAACAAGTGGGCCCTGCGGAGTGCGGAGTGCGAGTGGTGTGCGCGTTCACCACCACCGCACCACCCCCTCTCTTCAACCGTTATTCCCTACGTGTCGGTGCATCTGTAGAGCTGCATTCGGCCGCCTCCATCACCATCGCCGACATCGCACCACTGACACTGACGCCGCACGGACACTCCTAACTTTAATTCTTTGATCTTTTTTCAAACGCCGAGTACGCGTTGACTTCATCAGTCTTGCTTCTTTTAAAGTAAAGTATAAGTTACGTCGATTTTTCAAATAATCAAGTAGTCTTTTTTAGCTATAGAAAGCACAGGTTAGTTATTTATAAGAAATTTATCGGAAAAGAAAGGCGCCGAAAATTATAATTTTATTTTCTATTTTTTTTTCTTTCATTATTTTATCTATGCTTATATTATTAATCATTTTTCCTTAGTAAATGCTTTATAAAAATCTTTTAAATATCTTCCTTTATACTTCTAAATCTTCTTTTCAAAATGTCGCAATAATTTAAATAATTTTTTTAGAATAAAGCATACATTATTAATCAAAATAGAATTAGACTACAGCTGCTTTTATTTTCAATAATGTTAATCCAAAAGAATTTATTCGCTAACAAATGTTTCCTATTTGATATATATAAAATCGACGTTCTTAATATTGTAGCTCGCCGTTTTTACGCTTTAAACCGAGAAATTTCTTTATCTACAGTACAGTACCTACGTATACCTTTTCCTTATCATACTTTGCCTTTGAAAAAGAATAAGTCATGAGAGAGGCACCGAATGACCTGGATGAGATGAAAAGTTAGTTGAAGTCGATAAGATAAGTCTTGGTTGTAACTTTCGAAGTCAAAGTTTGGCAATCGAATTATACGTGAAACATATTTGTTCTAATGTAAAGTACGTGTATCACTGGCGCGGATAATGTAGAATAATAGGCGCATATTTTTATTAGGATTATTAGGGTTAATAGAAATTACATCCTTCATATGTATTAATAAAAAAATTTTTTATCCTGCGATATCTCTAGCATCAGAAAAAATAGCGATCTGAAAATTATCTGCTATATTTTTTAGATCTTGATTTAAAATACAAATTAATTAATTAGTTAATGGTTATTAATTACTAATAAATTAATTATTGAATGACAAATGCAAATCGTGCGCTTTAACATTGTTATCGTAAAGCGCTGCCGCGATGCGGGGGTATGTACATCGGTCTTCTCATGATAACTGTTAAGCGCGAGCGCTGATTCTTATCTTCCTCGTAAATCGCGACGTGTTCGGTATCTATATAAAATGATGAATGGCGAGCAAAAGAAAGCGGACGGAGCGCGCTGTAATGAAAGCTATTAGGAATAGCATCACGCGTATTACCTTTAGTTAAGGTACTTAAGCTTAAACGCGCGCAACATTAGCCGTGCGCCCGTATTTACGGGCGCGTATCAACGTCGAGTTGCATTTGCTATGATTAAAATAAGCCAAGTAAATAAAACGTGCGTCGCGCGCGCATGTGCTTGGCCAGTGTGGCGGGTCTTATTCCCACGAGTTCAAAGAGCATCCGTAATGTCCACGTTCCCACAAAAAAGGGATGTACGCGCGACGAGGCATGATGAACGGCGAGTATAATAGCGTACATTTAGATGAACTTCGCGGACGAATGTCGGATGTGGACGGTCACTTTGAGGATTCGCGTTATGTATACGAACACGTATTCTCACGTCGATTTCTCGTCGATACACGATCGCGAAAAGTCGACGATGATTCGCTTGATAAAAAGATAAACTCGATGCACCGCGATGTCCGTGTCCGTGCTAAAGTTAAGTACGGTAAACTGGTTTATGTCAGTTCCAATATTGCGATATAAAAATGCAAATTCTCGCGGGACTTATACATCAATATATGATAATAAAGAGGATACCACGAGAGCGAGGTGGTTTGATAGAAAAGCTATCCGATTTGTCAATTTCAAGCGACATATGTGTAACATTGACTTTAATCACGAGTTATTCTCAAACTGTGAGAAACTACTTTTTTAAATTGATTTTGTCTGCTTTACGTTATAAGCAACAATCATAAATAATCTCATTAAAGTAGTTACATTTTCCATAGTGCTCTATAAATAAAAAAATAATATTTAAATAATATTTAACTATTTTTTTTAATACTTTAAACCAATGTTATATACATATAGAAGTTTAATTTGAGAGAAGAAATAATATATTAAGAATAAAAAATCAAAAGTGGAAAGTATAAAAGATGGTATTGAGGTACTACTTAAAAATATTAAAATAAATATTATTTAAATATTATTTTTTTAATTATTTTAATTTAAAGTATTAAATTTTAAAGTATTATGGAAATTTATGTATTTTAATACTTCCATCTTTTATAATACTTTTCACTTGTGATTTTATTCTTAATTATTTCTTTTCAAATTAAACTTCTGTATGTATATAATATTGATTTTGTAAATCTTTTATACATCACTCTCGCGATTTCCGTAGAATATTGTGTGTAATTAGTTGTTATTGTCTTATTTTACAACTCTGGCATTTAATAAATTTTATCTCATCCAATGAAGACGAGACTCCTTCGTCTAACTTGACGGTTCTAAAAGAGGATAAGCCGCCGTAATTAAAGCTATTTAACTCCTCCCGGCACTGTACTGACGTAGGAGCGAAGAACCTCTGGAACGGTAATAAATTCACCAATTACTATAAATTGAAGAACTTATGCGCGCGGGGGAGTTAGACGAGAGAAAGGACGTTCGCTTTGTATCGTTACTGGCTTTCGAAGGCTTTTCTCGTAATACGCGTCTTTAAATACCAATCGATATTTTACGACTCATCTTAGGATTTATTATATTTTAAAATCTGATAGAAATTTTATCACGATAATCAACTAGACCAATACGTGTTTGGAATATTTTCCTGGAAAATAAAATAGTTAATATCGGGCCTGTACGCGAATTAAATATGAGGTTAAATCAGGTCAAATATAATAAAAAGATCGAAAGGCTTTACAGAAACAATGATCATTTGCGTATTTTACTAAATACTTGATTATCGATTTGATTTAAATTGTGTTAATTGAAGCAATTAAGTTCATTAATTATTAGTACATTGATGAGATTAGAGTAGTAGAAGCTCCGCATAATTTTTGCGAGTTATCGTACAATTGAGATTCAAGTTTTTTTCATTAATATTCTTACACTTTCCTTATAAAATATTTACTCTAAACTAGGATTCGTAAACTCGATGCACTCAATGCATCCTCCAAATTATTTATGAATTATTTCTAATTAAAAATATTATTAACTTACTATGTGTCTATTAATTGATTACTATAGATATTAGGACATTACAAAAATACGTGGGGCACTTGGCGAAATATACTTTCTCACAAGTAACCATCTCTCGCAGAATTTACGGATGATTTTTCACGCCGAAAGTTTCTCCATTAATAACTCTTTTGCAGAATTTAATGATTAACTCTCTCTGTGAAAATAGATTCTATTATATAAAACTTTATTTCCTATTTGAAAGAACCGACTTAAATTTTTTGCGCTGCGACGGTACTCTATGTTATATGTAATTAACCAGTCTTCCAACTTTTACAATAACTCTCTCGCGCTTTCTTACATTTCGCTCATTCGACACAAGTCACTCCACTGGCAAACAATTAATACTTAATTTAGCTGATAAAATTGTGAGTCATAAAGACACGGTCGCGGCGTGTATGATTCATGGGGACGTTGCAGAAGCTCTCATTCTATATTTAAGATAAAACGAACAAAACAAATTAGCAATTTTATAAAATCCGCTTGACAGTTTGACGAGGTAAAGCCTGATGGGCAAAAAAACGCGACATCGACGATCACCGTGATGAACCCTATGGCAAATAAAATTATTCCAATCACGCGCATTCATCGCTGCTGATCAACGTGAGGGTCGTGGAATTTGCGGCGTTACCAGGAACCTTCTTCTCTTTAAACGAAAATACGCGAAGATAAAGTCAAGTCTATCACAATATCGACTTCATGAATAATCGAAGTGAACAGGTGCTTGTAAAAATAGAGGATCCGAGAAATTTCCGAAGACTCTACTGCATTAACTAAAGACATTAACTAAAGTCCTATTTTATTTCCACGTATAGATACAAAACATTTTATGTAAATGACCAACCTAATACGTGCAATTGTCATCAATCATAAATAAAACAATTATTCTCGTAGCTTTACCAGCTTGATCCTTTTATTCTAATTCCTGTTTTTTCCCTTGAAAGTAAAAATGTACCAATATTACAATGAAAGCACTGTAATTTATAATTACTGTACAATTATTTTTTATTTTAATATCTTATGTTGGCCATCATCTTTAGCGTTGACAATGAGCGTGACTTCCTTACTTGCCTAATTTGCAATATGGCATTTACAAACGGAAAAATTAAATAATGTGGGAATGTTCAGAGAGTGTATGACGAAGTGAGTGATCGAGCGGAAGAAATCTGAAAGAATGTCGAAAGTTATTAAAGAATAATACGATTGTCGGCGCGAACGCGGCATGTCGAGCAAAGATTGAAATTTGCCGGAACAATAACAGTACGCTGATTAAAAATTGTAAGCGTGTGATAGAATATATTAGAGACGAGCTTAAGGACCGTGAGGACGAGAGAATGTTGTCTGAGAAAACGAGCGATTCTTTGTCAAAATTGGTGAGAACAAACAGATCGAGAGTCTTGTCCGCGAGGGAAAGTATAAGGATATCTTCCTGTTATTTCTGACCTTAATATTTCACAATATTTCACACACACACACACACAATAGTTATTTCACCATCGAATATAAGTACGGCGTGGTTTTATGCGGTGCGTATACTTATTAACCCATCATCACGGCGGTCTCGATATCTACTCGTAACAGGTAAAACTATTGTTGATAAATGCGGAGATGCACGAGCCGACCGCTCGTTGCGGAACACATCCGTTCACGCGACGGCATTCTTTTACAAGGGCACGCATAGATTAAAATATGCGGTGCAAAGAGGAGGGACGGGGGGGGATTAAGCTTGTCTATGATTTCCATTCGTTTCCGCTATTTTCTGTATAGAAAAAATAAAAAGAGCAGGAACAATAAAATGTTCTCCATAAACATAGCAATCTATTTCTATATCGCGTCTATAATCAAAACCATGAAGTCCAGTATGAAGAAGTTATAAAAAAACGTATAACTTTTACGGATTAAAATATTTGAAGCCCTAAACGCGACGCGTTTATCGATATATCGTTACATGCATTTATATATGTTATTTACACTTGATTCTCAGAAAAAAGAATACGCGAAGTTACAAAGGGTTTATTCGTGTTTTTATTCCAAGAAATTTAAGAAATTTGATTTACGTGAGTATTAATTTTATCAATTATTACACAAAAACATATAATACTAAATATATGGTATATATACACAATACACATCTAATATAAAGATATTAAATATAATTTAACGTATGGCATACAAATATACGTAAATCTCAATAGTCTCTCTCTCTCTCTCTCTCTCTCTCTCTCTCTCTCTCTCTCTCTCTCTCTCTGCTTCAATTATTGCATTAATATTATTGATTTTTTGACTTTTTAATTAATTCATTTCAAGGGCTCTTCGTATACGAAGGCGCCCCAAACGCAATTTTTCCCTACAAGTAATTGCTATTCACCCTACCCTTTCGTCTGCACCCTTGTTCTTCCGCGATCATGCACATCCGCTCGATCGCTCCGTTTCGCAATGGGCCCCTGCCGTTGGGCGCGTGGGCGGCCCATTGCCGACCCATCGCGGCGACGTATGTGCACGCGACGACGTTATTACGGCTCAGTGAGGTCCGACCGCTGCTCTTCGCGCATATCTGTCGCAGTCGGCGGACGCTATCCGCGCGAGCTATAACATTTTTCGCGTTGATCTACGGCTGTGAGCCGGTGATGTTCGCGCGCAGGCGCGATCCTATAATCTTCCCGCGACAAGATAGCGGGCAGGTGCGATTCGCAAACAAGTCGATCGAAGTATCGGCGCACGTCATCTGGTCCCCATAGCGACGGCTATTGCTGGAAGTTGCGGTCTCGACATTCGATTTAAGACAGGAAGTGGCGCAAGTGGTCCGTAAGTCATCTCCCGCTTCTCTGTGAAATTACGTTTCTACGCGCTACTGCGTGTCCTCGCGCATTTATACGCTTCCAAAAAGTTTTGAAAAGTAGATCGTGTTATTTTTGGAAATAAATTTATATTATAATTAAAAGGATCTCGCTCGTGTGTCTCGACAAAAGAGAAACAAAGGCCAATAATTGCGAGCGAACGGTAGATGTCAAATTTAAAAAAGGGGTCTTTTCATGCTGACGCTCGACGCTTGATTTGGGCGTCAAACTGGTCACGTGACCAACTTCATCGGTAAGAAGGCGAAATAGCATCAAATTATGCGAGCGTCGAAACAAGCGATTGATTGAAACGAGCGTCAAGCGTCAAAGCTGAACACACAGTTGAGCTTTTGCCATTTGACGCTGAAATTAAAAAGACTATCACGTGACATATCACGTGATCAAGTTTGACGCCCAAATCGAGCGTCGAGCGTCAGCATGAAAAGGCACCTTATAAATACCGTATATACTACGTCGAGACGTTTCGAACTACACAGAGTCTTCTTCAGCCGACAAACAATGTTAATCAATGTAAATAAATGTAACTTATATTTAGTTAATCAACATTTGTCGGCTCTGAAGAAGACTGTGTAGTTCGAAACGTCCCGACGCGACGTGGTATTATATATTATTGAGATGAAAATAAACTTTTAAATTTATATTACGTTATGACGTTTAACTTCCGAGATATCGGCGTGGATCCTAGTCCAGTTATTAGATTGCCTAATTTGTCGACAGTGACTGCTCAGAAAATGATGAGACGCAATATTTGTTGCAGAGATTAATATGCATGCACACACAATTGCAGGCAAAAACTGAAATTTGCTTGCACAACAAAAGATTGCAAAATTGCTCGAAAAATAGAAATTGAAACTTTTTAGCCTAAACCTAAACAGAACATTTGCGCATTGCATTGTAAGATGCGAGAGAGACCGTAAGCGCTAAATCAAATTTGATTTTCAAACACTACGTTGGGCGCATCTAAAGTTCGAAATTGATTTTAATGGATTTTTGTTATAAAATAAACTCTTATTATTTTATTGATCTAAAACGGTTTATGATAACATGAGTATATATATTTGTAATCAGCAAAAAATTAGCTTTAATCTGATATTTTTTTTAATTTCTGCTCAAAAAGAGGATTTTCTGGACATTCTTTTTGTTCCACGTTCGTCATTTAACACATTGACCGCAGAATTCGAATTAACGCGTAGTCAGCGATGTATAGATAAGCGTTACGATAAAAAATAATAAATATAATTAAGTCTTCTTAGCTTGGCTCAGAACCCCTATTATTATATCTTTCATTTGATTTTTAATCCGTTGAGCCTTTGAGAGAGAGAGAGAGAGAGAGAGAGAGAGAGAGAGAGAGAGAGAGAGATATCATGATATACATTTATTAAATAAAATTAAGTAGCATATTAATTTAACATGCTGAAAAAATGACATCGAGGATAAATAAGTTATCTATAATTGCACTAGCGGATCCTGTCGTCGATAGTGGGGGGTGCTTCGGCAAAATTATTTGGTTCAATATTTTTTTTGTTAGTATCACGCTTAGATTTTACTCCAGGATCAACGACGAGGACGTGGTGAAACTTATCTGATCCCATTTTTACTTTTTAAAAAAAATTTTGTATTTTTTCTTAGATTTTTGAAACAGATTTTTGCAAAACTGATTTTTTTTATTTTGAAGATCTGCTCGTGCCTATAATTGTCTAGTGACAATCAATCAATAATTCACAGTGACAACTGTACGGTATTAAGACTATTTATAGCGTTATAGATACAAGATGTTTTTTTCTTAAAATCTCTAGCGCAATTGTCGCACGTGTGTCAGTATATTTTTTGTTGGAGACCGAATGGTAAAACTCCACGCAAACAGTTTTCGAATTGCGGTAGATATATATGTATAATATATATATATATATATATATATATATATATATATATATATATATATAGGTATAATATAAGAGAAGAGATTTGAGAAGAATAAGAGGAGTTAGAGGAAATAGTAGAATTGTACATTTCAACTAATTTGTGTTCTGTTTTAATTTTTATTTGAGATTTAGGAAAGGATCGAGGAGCACTACGCAAGATGAGGCAAGAGATATATTCGATATTGAACTCTGAAAACTATAAAGTATAAAGATGGGGTTCAATTAAATCGCGACAGAGCGAGAACCGCTTTATGTCTCAATAAGAAACGAACGTCGCTACGTTTCATTCATCGAACGTATCTACTACGGAACGTATATATATAGATATAAATAGGTACATATAAAAATATTTGTACTTAACCGTGCATCTAAATCCATCGTCACGCAAGCCGAGTAGCCGACGTAACTTCAACGACGCCAGGTCTCGATGACGAACTTGACGAAGCTATATTGCTATTATTCTTATATCGCGTTTTAATTGCGTTATCTAGTCCTAGCGCGCGATCCCTTTCGCTTTCAAACTCCCCGTTTATCAGTCCCACCCCCACCTTTAGGCCTGCCGCGACACCAATCGTGACATTTCGCATTATCGACGGGTGGAAGAGACGGCGAACGGGGAGAAGGGTAACCACGGAGGCGCGCGCGCGGCGAAGCCACCTGAAGTGCCACGCGAGTCATCGCGCCGCGATCGAGCGTGAGCAAGCGTGAGCGTGAGTAGCGCGACAGCCAGGGGGGGGTCTCGTGATAGGGTGTTGGCCATCTGTGTAGGGACGCTCTCGTAAACGGAGCGAAACGAAAACAACGTTGAAGACGCGCCGAGACGCGAGTGCTTCGCTCACGGGAACCGGGAACCCGCCTGCGAGAAACCCGCGCCGCCCGCGGGTTGACGCACACCTAACTTCAGCGGGGATCTCCACTGACGCGCCCCAATTACCGATTACGCGTCGATAATCGGCGTGGCGGCGCTTATCGGTCTACCTCTACCGTTCGGTCTCGTTCAGTGACAAACGGGCAAAGTTCGTCACGCGGAGACCGAGGAACTTTCGCTTTCGTCCGTTCCTCGTTTGCCGCGAAGTTGGCGAGAGGAGAGCGCGCGCGCGCGCGCGCGAGTCTGTCTGTCGGGCCACACCTGCGCTGCGCGCTCCTCGCGAGAGCTCGACTCTCGCGTGCGTGCTCTCGCGCGCGCGGATCATGGCCAGCGTCGTCGGCGTCGTCCGCTGTTACCAGTACCTGCTGCTCACGGGCGTCGTCGCGCTCGCCCAGGAGAACATTGCCCCTGGCAGCCGTTACTACAATCGCGACGGCGTGTACGTGCCGCCGCAAGACCCGAACGGCTACAGGACCTACGTCTACAAGGATAGAAGGTACGGCTATCAGCCCAGCTATTTGGAGCCCGGTTATAGAGGACCCACCAGAGCACCTGAAGATCGATTTCTTTACGGAGTAAGTGGCGTAATTCGTGCTATTGCAGTCACAAACATATGACAATCGAGGTGTTCTTTTAGATCGTAAAAGTAATAGTTTCCTAAAAATCATTATTTGTTGACCAACGTCATATTCACCCCTTTGTTGCTTTTAAATTATTTAGATTGTAAAATAATAAATCATTTACACTTGTCAATTATTGTATTATTAATTATGATTTGTTAAGTATTGGTCTAAGTATTTAAGCATTTTATATTTCAAATTTTAAATTAAACTTTTTGAAGTTTATTAGAAATGCAATTGCATAAGAATATTTCTCAAATAATGGCTATTTATTTATTTGTTATATTCTAAAATATATATATAAGATTTGAATAAAAACATAAATTCAATAAACATTATGTTCTATTAAATCAGACCACGGAAAGGCTTCCGTTGCCAGGAATATTAGCTGGTTGGCGCGAAGATCTGCAAGGAAGAGAAAGACCAGATTCTAAAAATTTTAGAGATAGAGACATAATTGTGAATACAAATTATGGCCAAGTTCAAGGATTCAAAGTCCAGCTGTACGACGATCCGTATGCGAGGCATAGACCCTGGAATTTGGCGGTGGAAAGAGTAACAAAAATTGTTAATGTGTTTTTGGGTATTCCTTACGCTATGCCACCTACCAGAGAAGGTCGTTTCAAACCTCCCAGGGCTCACAGGTTAATACAAAATATTTTCTACAGTTTTCAATGCTTGGTAATATTACGCAAAACAACTTATTTATTTTTGTTTTAGAGGGTGGCAACTTTTACAAGCTGTTGATTGGGGACCAGCTTGTCCTCAGCCTAGCGAATATACTGGTGCTACGAAAGGTGTGCGAGATGTTGATGAAGATTGCTTGTATCTAAACATATTTTCACCTTCTGTAAGTATGCTATATCCAGAGGAAATTAAATAAATGAGACGATTGAGTAACAAGATTATGTACTATGTATATAGATTGGCTATGGGTTAGCAAACAGATATCCAGTGATGTTATACATACATGGCGGCGAATTTAGTCATGGGGCGAGTAATTTGTTTCCAGCACATATACTAGCTGCCTTCTATGACGTTGTAGTAGTGTCTATTAATTATCGTCTTGGAGCTCTTGGTAAGTACACTGAAAAGTATGTTCATGGAAAAGTTGTGCAATATTGTACATGATTGACAAAAAATTTAATCCTTGCCATTGTATTTTATAGGATTTTTAAGTACTGGAGATGAGAATAGCCCTGGAAACTATGGAATTCTTGATCAAGCTATGGCATTGCGATGGGTCCACGATAATATAGTTAGCTTTAATGGAGATCCTGAGTCTATAACGCTCTTTGGGCCAGGAGCTGGAGCAGCGAGTGCAGGATTATTAATGATTGCACCAAAGTAATTGAATTTTTGATATTTTTATATATTTTTTATCAAATTAATTATGTTAATTTATTTATTTTATGTTATTGTAGAACTCGGCACATAGTATCGAAAGTAATAGCGCAATCGGGTTCAGCTTTAGCTGACTGGGCGGTGATAATAGACAAGTACCGAGCACAAAATACATCCCGAGTGTATGCAGAAATGCTCGGTTGCAGTATAGAGAGCAGTTGGAAATTGGTACAGTGCCTAAAAGATGGACGTAGTTTCCTTGAATTAGGCAATTCTGAATTAAAACCGCACGTCGGGATGTTCCCATGGGCACCTGTGCTGGATGTCAACTTCACGATACCTCGGGATGATTGGTTTGAAGAATGGAGGTCGGCCGATTGGCGCTTTTTTGAGGAAACGCCAGAAGAGAGTATTAAAGCTCGCAAATATAAGAAAGATTTGGTTTACATGGCTGGTGTCACGACTCAGGAAGCAGCGTTTATTATAAGTATGTCATCTGTTGACTTGGATTTCGATTTAACTGCGTTTTTTCTTGCCTAGAATTTTACTGTCTATTTTATTTAATTGTATATCGCAGCATATACATATTATCTTTTATAATTTTTATTTTAATTTTTGCAGAAAATAATGTTACGTTGGCAAGGAATCAATACATAATAACTCCTGAGGTATTTGATCAGAGGATTTGGGAGTTAGTTCTTCAGTATAACTATACCTTGAATCCTTATGGCATTTATGAGGCAATAAAATATATGTATACATATTGGCCGGATCCATTGAATGTCACGCACGTACGTGATCAGTATATAAATGTGAGTAGTGTGTGAAAGCGTCAAACTAAATGTCATGTATACAATTATTGTCTTTAATTGTTATTAATATTTTCAGCTCTTATCAGACTTTCATTATGTTGCACCAAATGATAAAATAGCAAAATTATTGGTGGAAAGACATGTACCAACATATCTCTATGTCTTAAATACCTCGATAGAAGCACTCTATTCGCCACAGTGGGCTCGGGTACCTCATGATACCGAACTTTTATGGCTAACAGGAGCACCCTTTATGGACGTTGGTATGTTTTTCTATATCTTTATTTTAAATCGCATAGCATTTATACGACATAGCTATTAATATGACATCATTGATATAGAATTTTTCCCGCAAAAATGGAGATTGAGTCGAGATATGTGGACTGATAACGATCGTAATATGAGTCACTTCTTCATGAAGGCATACTCTAATTTTGCAAAATATGGGTATGTATCTAGTGTATGCTGATTTATTTACTTGTATGATAAAATTAAAAAAATGCGACGACTTGTTTAATTTCATCCTAGAAACCCGACGCCTTCGCAAATCTTGGGATTGCATTTTGATCTGGCGCGTCATGGACAATTGCGATACCTTAATATCAATACGACATTCAACAGCACTATTGAAATAAACTATCGTCAAACCGAGAGCGCATTCTGGTCCATGTACTTGCCGACCGTTATTGGTTATCTTGTCCCTACATATCCTCCCGTTACAGAAGTAAGACATTGTAATATAATATACATGTTTCGTATATTATTGAATTATATCAATTGTATTTACAATTTTTGTTACAGTATTGGTGGGAACCTAAACAGCCACTGCAAATCGCATTTTGGTCCATGTCAACAGCGTGTCTTCTGCTACTGGTACTTTCTGTGGTGTGCTGTATGCTTTGGCGTAACGCCAAAAGGTAAGAAAAGGTAAACAGAACCAAATCCATGTGACTATAGCTTAATTCGGTGGCACCTGCTGTACCGAACGATAGGAGCATGCAAAAACTGGTTCTGCTTTACAGTTCATTTTGGGATACGGTTTCTTTGTCTTTTCACATAACCATTTCTGAATATAAACTTCTAAATAACTCTATTCCTGCTTACAATTAGCAAAACAAAGGCAGCTAGGATACGTGCAGGTATTTATAGAAAATACTTTGTGGACAATTTTGCACGGTATGCCTGTCACATAATAATGCTTTATTAGTTGCACATATTATTACATAATTATAGAAAAAGTGGTCAAGGACCACTAAACTAAATGATAGAGTAAATTAAATTATTAACTTTTACTTAGATTTTATACATTTTTTTCTGTATATAATATTTTTTTGTATTATTTTTTTCACAGACAATCTGATCACTACTATAGCGGAGACATCCTGATGGTACGAGACGATGAGCACTCCGAGGGAATCGAGAATTTAACACGATCATCTAAAGAAAATATATACGAATATCGTGATGTACCAGTAAAGACTAGAATGCCACGTCAAAACGAGACGAGATTGCAAGAACGTTTAGCGCACAACAGAAAGTTCAGTTCTACACCTTCGTTACGTAGTAATTCTAACGTCTCGTTGAAAGATATGAGATCGGAAGGCTTCGTTACGAGCTCGCCTAATGGTCAGCCTAAGATGGCGAAAACAATGAGTCAATCTTCACTGCCGAAAGCTAAAAGCAAAACACTTTTAGTACAGGGTGTACCACAAACAGCTGTTTAATACTTAAGTTACCATTATACAAAAAAATCAACGATCTTTTTATATTTATTTTTTATACCTAGATTTTTAGATGCATTAATTGTTTTTAAAAGATGATGACATTCATTTGTTTTCAAAAAATGCCAGATAAATTATTAAATTAAAATTTTAAAAAGACAGTTTTGTCTATTACGCTTTCAAAAAAAAAATTTTTTTAATAAGTAAGATATATACATAGAGACAATAATTGAGATAATATTTGTAATTGTTTATCGTAAATAATGCGAAAATCTATTTGTTAACGATTATATTGACATACAATCTCCTTGAATTTTTAAATTGTTAAAGTTTTTAAATTGCTAACATTTTAACACAACGAAAAATATTTATACACATGAATGTATTTACAAATCAAAAGTTATTAGTCACATCTGCATTTTCATAGTGTAAACACACGACAATGCCATTTGCATGTAAGATCATTAAGTTAATGGATTTTAAATCTTAATACTTCTTGTTGTAAAATATTAGATTTTTCATGAATTACGCGACTATATAATAATAATACTTACAAGTGGCTACTTTATATCCGTCCATACGAACAGAATAATTGTTATATAAATAAAAAAAAAACATTTTATATATTTTATATGTATTATGTATATATATATTATATATATGAATATATATATATGTCGAATATTTTATATTGCTTTACGAAACTGACACTCTCGTAGAACATAGGATCAAGTTGTGTAAGATAACTCGATATCTGTGCATGAAGAGGAAAAGTGCAAACGCAAAATAAGAGACATTTATTTCGATTTAGGTAGTCCATCTTTCTCAAAATGATTACGTACATGTAATTACAGAGCATATATGTTTTCGAATATTTAATTTTTAATATATTTATTAGATTTTTTCATTATATAGATTTATTGTATCGATGTAACGACATTTGTGTAAGCAGGTTTCAAATGCAACATTCCGTTGTTAAATTGTCCGATTTATTATATGTTAAATCGTTCGGTATGTATACCGATTAGACGTAGGCTGCATTCCGATATTTACTGTCAGCAATCAGTACTGAAAATCTATAGAGTATACATGACGTAAAATTTACAAAAATAGATTTTCAGTACTGACAGTGAATATCGGAATGCAGCCGTAGACTAAGTGCCTCACTCGCTGCAAAATTCCGAGTTATGTTTAAGCGCACAAATTTACTTCTCACGTTGCAGCTATACGTGTATACGTTTAACATTTTTACATATCAAGCGTAGCTTTAGCGTTAACGATCTCATTGCTACCGGAGTTGTAATGTAAATGTAAGTCTGACACTTCTGAGATTAATGTTATACGCACATTCGAAATAACTTTCGGTGATTTGTCTATTTACAAATTGCGCAAACACGCACGTGTAAAGCAAGTGATTTGTAATAAGCACGTATAAGAATAATGCCTTAAGATTTTATACAGAATCCTGTCAATAATTTCATATTGTAGATGTTATAAAGTTATAGTACAATATTTTGCACACACACAATTGTTGTCATTAACAATACCAATTCTCAGAATTTCTTCTTCCTGAAAGTTTTATTGTGGTTGATATAAAATTTATAATGTTTCACACATAGCTACTTACAAGACGAATTACGAGAATCTAAACTTTCTAAGGAAATTTTGAATTTGGCCGCAATTCTCCCTCTTGCTCGTCCTGTTCTTCTGCTGGGCTGCGTTCCAAAATTCACTCTAGTTAACTAAAATGCTATAGTGTACGTGACGTAAACTATAGATTTTAGTCACCCAGAGTGAATTTTGGAACGCAACCCTGGAGTAGAGTAAGTAGAGTAGGTCGAGTTCACATTCTAGTTTATATAATTTACTGGTTTGAACCAACAGTCATGGTGCACGAATATATCTAGACGCGATCCAAAACAATCCAAAATCGCAGCTGTTTTGCCGTCTTCCCTCGAAAAGTCGAAAACATTCCCTTCCTCCTGCCAAGTATATACGTGCATACGTATACGTGGTAAAATCGTATGTGTACTAACTATATCTCGAAGACAGTTTGATAGCTGGTGATCAATTATGATCAGCTAAAATCAAGAGAAACGAAGGAAAATCGGTAATTGCGGACCAAGGTCACATTGCTCGTTATTTAATTGTTCTCTACTGTTGTCAGAAATCTGCAGCAACTTGCCGGTTAAATACCAGTTATTCCAGCGAAATGTCAGATTCGATGATAAATAAATAAAACGAATCTAGTACAACTATATGTATACTATATATATTTTACAATTCTTAGTAATACTCTGTCATTTTATAAGACAGATGCTTTGGTATTCAATCAATTGCAATAGAAACAATACTATGATTTTAGTATTGACTGCTGTGGATGAAATATGAACTATATATGCACACATGCATATTAGAGAGAGAGAGAGAGAGAGAGAGAGAGAGAGAATAGTTTGTTATATTGTTTTTTTTTAAATAAAATTACACTAGAATTTGATTGAAAATTACTTGAATTAGCGTAACTTGTACAATGTGTCATAGCGTTAATCAGTCTTTATACTTTCAATTTTTGAGTTTGTCACTAATTTGTAAAATGCACTTTTAGAGTATCAAGATGCAGAAATTTAAGAGGGCTCAAGCGCAGAATAAACTGTCTATCGAAAGGCACTTGGAAGCCAACGCGTCGTTGAATTCTTCTAGCGACGAAGAGGATGAAACAAATGAGGAGGATGTCCAAAATGTGGTGGGCAAAGTATTGTTGGCGTACCAGGGACAGAGCACGGATGCGGAGAAAGTGATATCGTACCTGGTTAATTCCTTTCAGACCAGCAGCGCTGTTTGTTTGATATGTATATCTACTGTCAAGAAGATAGATCCAGTACGTTTAAATAACAGGATATAGTAACATCTTAAAATATGATGTTGCTATCTCTTCTTAATATCTTATTTGCGTTTACATACATGTTTAAGTATTGTGTGCAAGGCTAGATATTCTTTTACGTGAAAAATTTTCTTATATAATTAATATAAATATTAAATATTCTCTCTGTCTAAATATTGATATAAGTATGAAGGAATTTTTAAATTTTATAAACACAATAAAAGTCTCTATATATGTGTCTTATTTTGCTGGTTTCATTGTTTGAAAGTTAGCTTTCAATAGCACCGAATGCACTAATGAAAGCAGTTCATTATCATTCCTTTATTCTTTCTGTACAGATATGGAACTGCGACAAATGCTATGCATTTCTACACATGTCTTGCATTCTGCACTGGATCAACGACAGTTTGAGCTTCAAACGAGCCAAAGGGATTCCCCCAATCTGGGCATGGTATATATATATATATTTATTATTATTTCAAAACGGAGTTGCATGAAAATCGTGACAAAACTTCTGTTTAATATACCAATAAAAATGCATATATTACAGTCCAAAATGCCGTATGGAATACGATCAGGATCAGATTCCAAGATCGTACAAGTGCTTCTGTAAGAAGACTGTGGATCCTCCGCATCAACCCTGGGCTATACCACATTCGTGCGGTGAAGCCTGCGGCAAACTTCTGCAACCAGAGTGCGGTCATAAATGCGTGTTGCTCTGCCATCCTGGTCCATGTCCGCCCTGCGCCAAGATGGTGTCGGTTAAATGTTACTGCGGCAAGCTACCGGCGCAACCGCGACGTTGCAATGCTAAAAACTGGAGCTGCGGGACTGTGTGCAACAAAAAATATGAATCTTGTGTACACAGTTGTAATAGCCTGTGTCACACTGGAGAATGTTCCCCCTGCGTAGAAATAGTATTACTGAAATGCCGTTGTAAGAGTAACGAGAAGATAGGGAAGTGCTACGAGGGCACGTGGATCTGCGAAAAACCTTGTAACAGGAGATTTTCTTGCAACGTACATAGCTGCGAGAGCACTTGTCATCTACCCGGCGATTGCGGCAACTGTCCCCTGGAAAAGAACAGATCCTGTCCCTGCGGAAAGAAACGATACGAAGTTTCTTGCAGGCGGCAGCAAGTGCCAACGTGCGGCGACACGTGCGGCAAATTGCTGGATTGCGGGTCGCACTTCTGCAACATGAGATGCCATACCGATCGCTGTGGTCAGTGCTTGGAAGTCTTAACGAAAGCGTGCAGATGCGGCAACTACACGAAAGAGATCGCCTGCGCAAAGGAGTTCCACTGCAACAAGAAATGCATGCAAATGCGTTTATGCGGTAGACATTTGTGCAACAAGAAATGCTGTGACTGCATATCGAAGAACACGTCTAATGCGTGTGAGAAAACGTGCGAGAACACGCTCAACTGCCGTAAGCACAAATGCGCCGCGCCTTGCCACAGCGGCCCTTGCTATCCGTGCACCAGAACGGACGTCATACAATGTCGATGCGGCAGCAGCAAGATAACAGTGCCGTGCGGTACAAAAAAGAGAATCAAGCCCCCGCCGTGTAACAAATCCTGCAAGATTCCACCTATCTGCCATCACAGCAAGAGGGAAACGCACAAGTGTCATCAGGGCCCATGCCCGCCGTGTAAAAAGGTCTGCGGATTGACGCACAAGAGATGCGGTCACTCTTGCCCGGTCACTTGTCACACCAAGGTCTGGGTGAAGAGCAGAGCGAACGGAGTAAAGGCGCAGCCTGTCGGGCCCTGGGATAAACCGAAGGACATTGTGGAGCTGAAGACTTTGCCGTGTCCACCGTGCGAGGTTTCCGTGCCTGTGACCTGTCTCGGTGGTCACGAGACGCGCCCTTGGCCGTGTCACATGTCGAAACCGAACTCCTGCGGCAGACTTTGCGGCCAATTACTGCCATGCCAGAATCACACCTGCGAGCTGATCTGTCACAAGCTACAAACTTCCGACGACGAATCCAACAGCGGTACTCCGTGCGTGGAGTGCGAGAAGGAGTGCGATTTCGCACGACCGCCAGGTTGTACGCACACGTGCCCGCAACCTTATTGCCACCCAGCGCCATGTAAACCATGCAAGCAATTGGTGCGAGTCTCTTGTCATTGCGGTATTAGCACCTTATATCGGCATTGTGTAAACCTGACATCTGCAACGAGTAAGGAACGGGACGAGTTACTCAAATGTGGAAACCAATGTCCAAAAAATGTAATTACATTTATGTTCGGTGAAATACGTACACACACAATTTCTCTTTCTTTTCTTTTCTTTCTTTTTTTTTTTTTAATAAAATATAATCTGTTTCTTTATTTCAGTACCCATGCGGCCACCGTTGCGTCAACGATTGTCATCCAGGAGAATGTAAAGGTGGAGAGGGATGCGGCAAGAAAGTTAGATTATGGTGTAAATGTAAACGGATCAAGAAGGACTTTCTTTGTTCGTTTCTTCAAAAGGAGCAGATCACCGTAGAGTGCGATAGCGCGTGCGAATTATTGAAGAATGAAAGAAAGGAAGCCCAGAAAGCTATGATAGCGAAGAAACTGGAAGAGGAGGAGCTGCGCAATCGGGAAGAGATTGAGAAGTTCGAGAAGAAGTTCAAGCCACGACGAAAAAGGAAGGACAAATACGAGAGCTTGAAACAGTCGCAAGAAAATGCAAGGAATAAGTATCGCAACTTATGGATTTTAGCAATTGTCGTAAGCATTATGGGGATAATAATAGTGTATTTGACTGCTCCTGACTTAAATATATCTGTATTGAGTTGATTCTACAAACTGTGATTTGTGATCATCTATGATAATAATCATTAAAAAATAATTAAAAGATTTGTGATGTATTGACGCTTATACATATATTACTATAAGCATGATTCCATTTATCTAGTTTGTATTGCTAATAGGAGTAGTCGTGCAATTGTAACAGTCTTCATATATATATATATTTATAATCAGTGATAAAGGTCTAGTAATCGCTCAGAGGAATTTTTCAAGATTTGAAGATTTTTAGTCTTGCTTTTATAATCTTATGATGTATTAAGATAAGATACGATAGAGACCAAAGTATTTTAATTAGAATTATTTTAATGCAATACAAATTGTATCTATTAAATGCTGATTTGACATTAAACATGTAACTTTCTAAATGTTTGATCATTATGTCATTATATGCGGAAAAAATAGTATACATTGTATGGAAACATATGAGGAATAGAATAATCAAAGTGAGAAGATTTCTTGCATTTTGAGGACAATTTAAACCATTACAAAATTTGCATTTTTGTAAGAGGAAGGTACGATAAACGTTTGTGAAACATCCCAAAAGTAATGCTCTGATAAAGTTAGAAATGGCAAGTAAGAAAAGTACGAACAATCGTGTAATTAATATTCTTTACATTTCCCACGTTTAGCGTCATCCCACTTGATAGGCAAAGTAAAGGTAGAAATATATCATCTGCAGGTAGCCATTAAAACTGCCGAAAAAAATAAAAAAAAATAAAAAAAAAATAAAAAAAAGAGAGAAGTTAGAAACACTAGAGAGCGATGTTCGTACGAACAGAGATTGAGGGACATTAAGAAAAATCTGAGCTCGAGGAACGCGCTAAAGAGTAATTCTGGATAAATTGAAGGAAATCAACAAAGCGCTAGTAGAGCGGCGGGACTCTTTAAAAGATGAACTGAACAAACTGCAGGCGAGCGAGGACAAGCTGAAGGCGGTGAAGATCAACCTGGATCAGAAATTGCACGAAAGTAAAAAGCTGTTAAAGGAGCTCCATCAAAAATAATTTCCAAACATAATAAAGGAAAATCCAATTTTAAATTACGTGAGATTCCTCACGAAGCTAAGGAGTCGCTTAATGATCTCACGTAATTTTGAGATCATTAAGCGACTCCAGAGCTTAGTGGGGAATCTCACGTAATTTAAAATTGGATTTTCTTTTATTATGTTTTACGCTCGTGAAGAGTATCAAGGGTGATGACCAGGTTGTCATACGGAAGGCGGGACGCGGGACCGCCACAGCAGCGTTCTGCCAGGCCCAGCAGACCAGCTAGTCGCATGTACAACAACCCAAAGTTTCGATATTGAAAAAAAAAAGCAGAAAGATACGAGTCTAAAATATATTTAAAAAGCAGCATAAATATAGAAAAATAACGTATCTTTCACGAATTAAAATAGCTGAGTTTTTTCGTGTTCGAAACAATAAGACATGCTATAATTTAGATTTTGGAACCTGGAAAGAGGGCTTCATTTTTTGTTATAGACGAATTTTTCGTGCTTTCTTCGCCTTTTTTGTCTCAATTTTCTCCCATATTTTTCATCTTAATTTCAAAAAGTGCAAATAACATGTAACAAAGGAGAAAATGAAAGAAACGGATTAGAGAGTGCAAACGAATGGAGTTCACCTCTGCTCTGGTCTTTTTAGCTGAACTTCTTGTACAGTTCATCTTTTCTCTTCTTCTTTCATCCACCGCGAAAAGAAAAAGAGGAGAAAGATGAACCGTGCAAAGAAGCAGTGTTTTATTATTCTACTGTGTTTAATTTGACAAATTTTGGTCAGTAGAACGCTAAACGCTGAAAACAAGTGAACTGATTTTCACACGCACACAGATATTTTCAAAATTTGGAACACAATAAAAAATTGCGCTCAGCGCGCGGGCAGCGCTGCACTGCTTTTTCCCCATCAGTAGAAAACGCCGCTCTCCGTCGTTATCGACCGACGGTCGAAACGGAAGTGGCGGCGCGTGGCGCGCGAGCGCGCCGCTAGGGCGGCGGCACGGTCGCGCGAAAGAAAGGCCCAGTCGATGATTCGCCGGATGATTCGCGACGACTCGCGACGGCGATCCTAACACGAGAGACGGAGAGAACGCGCTACGCAACTACGCCACGCAGTGCCCGTTGGTGGTCGTGAATGTCGTGATTCATGTGTCGCGGACATCGTTCGTCGCTTGCGAATAGTGGCGGATACCCGGTGCTGCTGACAGCGGGACGGTGTTGCGGGAGCGCCACGACGAAGAGGACCCGCGTCGCTGCTCCGTTTCTGCCGTGCTGCTGCTGCTGCTGCCGCCGCCGCCGCCGCTCCACAATTATGTCACGAGGACGACCGCGCTCGCGCCCGCGGCCACCTCATTGAATATCGGTGCGCGATCCGTCCATCGTCGTCGGCAGCGGAACGAAGCACGCTTCTCGCGTGGCGGAGCCGGAAAACGGGAAGGCGGAGCGCACAGCGATCGGCCGCCCCACGGCTCGTTGATATTTCCCTCACGATCGTCAATCGTGACTCGCTCGACTCCATCGCACCACGCACGTCGTGTCTGCCTACTGTTTCGCCGTTTCGCCCGTCTCTCTCTCTCTCTCGCTCGTTTCTCCTCGTCTCCTTCCCCCTCTCTCATTATTCCTCTTGCTCCCTCTCTCTCTTGCTCTTTCTCTCTCTCTCCTCGTCGCTCGCTCTTCCCAGGTTCCCTTCATCGTCGAGAGTCGAAAGCGCACACCTTTATCCCTCACAGTCCCTCAGAGGAGAGTTTCGTCCGCCGGACCGGAAGGATAGCGCTCGCCCACGGGAGAGGCATCGTTAAATGTGCTCGGGCGCGGGGCGCAGGAGGAAAAAGGGACTACCCCGACAACCGTGTCTAAACGTCGGTCCTCACCACGTTGCCCCCGCGAGTGGTGCCGTCCAGTGACTCGCCGCTGCTCGCCGCGCGTGTGCGTGTACTCGCGTAACCGCCGCCGCCGCTGCCGCCGCCACCGTCTCTCCGCGAGCGATCATCGGCTGTTCCCGATACGTAAATGGGTTTCGCCCGCCGCTTCGTTTAGAGAGAGAGAGAGAGAGAGAGTCTCGCAGCTTTGCAAGCCCGCGACAGCGTTTGCGTGCGTGCGTTTGCGTGCGCGCGTGCGGCAGTGGTGGTGTTGCGCGTCCGCGTTCGTGTGCACCGCGCGTCGATGTGCGCGCGGCGTCGCGCGCTCGCCGAGGCAGCCTTCACGTCGGAACGGCATTTCTGAGGTGGCGTGGTAACCCCCCTTCGACGCGAACCCCGAGACCCGACCAACCCGACATGATGAAGAGCAGTGCTCTGATGAAGAAGGAGAGCAAGATGCGCATACGTGCTTTCCCGGTGAGTAATTTCCCCGCGGCTCGCGACGCCTCCTGGCAGAGGGGGTTCGAAGGGGAGGGGAGGGAGGGGGCGCGAGTCGCTCTCGTCCTCTCCGCTCCCTCCCCCCCTTCTCATCGCGTACACCCTCCGCGCGCGCCGTGTTCTTTCGCGTTCACGCGCGTTCACGCGCGCGCGCGCGACCAGGCTTATTTATTTACTTGTTATTTGTTTTCCTTTTGCGCCCTTGTGTCCGTCGCGTCACGGCGGCAGGGCAGGAGTGCACCCGACGCCTGTAAACATCATCCCATAACCTACCTCGACGCGACGCGACGCGGACATGGCACGGCGTGTTGTGTCGGTCGTAAATAATCCCGCACCTCTGGACTGCTCCGGACTCGCGCGCCAATTAGAGTCCGCCGAGTCCGAGTTCGAGTCCGAGGATCGAGCTCCGTTGGCGTCGCAAGTCGCAACGGGCTCGCTCGCAGAGGTACGCGTGTATCCGCGTGCATCCGCGTGACGGATCGAGGAGGATTTGTCGTACCGTCGAGAAATCGTCCGTTCTTATTTAGCCGAACCTCTCGTACGTTCATATTTTTCTCGGTTTTTCTCGTCAACGTGAAAAGAAACCGAGGAAAGATGAGCCGCGCGAGCGAGCGCGCGAGAAGCTCGGCTGAAAAGAAGTCCTTGTGACACGATACCATCGGCACACGTCTGCCAAATCGCGCTTATCTGCGTAGCGCTATTTTGCGTTACACGCTGATCTCCGTACCCTTTTTGCACTCTTGCACTTGAACGTCTCGGTGACTTCTCTCTCTCTTTCTCTCTCTCTCTCTCTCTCTCTCTCTCTCCTCTCTCTCTCTCTCTCTCTCTCTCTCTCTCTCCTCTCTCTCTCTCTCTCTCTCTCTCTCCTTGATATGCGCAAGAAAAAAATAAGATTACAACGATGTATGATCGCCCGGGAGACTGATGATGTTGGAATCTGTCATCTTTGTTTAACACTAGAACTACCAGAGATCAATCCGTATTTATTTCTACTAAAAACCAAAGAAATCTTAGAGAAGAAAAGAGAAAACACACAAATTAATGAAATCAATCATCTATGTAATTTCAATAAAAGTCTGGGAAAATTTCAGAAATTAAGATGTTTTAAAAATGAGTAATTGAAGTTAAATATCAAAGGGTCATTTTGATCCCCTTGTTTTTAGTATTAAATGGAATCAATTGGTTAAAAAAATAATTAAAAATGTCCTAACACCTGAAATAAATAAATCTTTATTTAATGCTATATAGATGTATATGCATTGATTTATGCGGCAGCATTTACTTTTTTATGAATCAACTAACCAGATAATGGCGATCAGTGTCACGTATAAGTTTATAAAACTGACATCTTTGTGATTTATGTCTATTTCTGCCAACATAGATTAACTTGGATTTTGGTTTAACTTGCTATCCTTTTTCTAGTTCTACGAATTAAAAAAAAATAAAAAAAAAATAAAAAGCAAGTTAAACCGAGATTAAAGTTAATCTGCATTGATAGAAATGGATGTCAAACCTTAGTGCAAAATAAAAAACTATATATATATATATATATATATATATATGCGATAATATATTTATTTTATAAATTAAATTTTACATATCAATCACACATATTTTTCTCACGCTATTTTTCCAATTGTGTATTGCGTATCCTAATGTATTACTTAGCGGCACTAATATTTGAATTGGATAAATATTATGTTGTGTTCACCAAAGGTATACAGTTTTAAGCATTGTTCGTGTTTGAACTATGAGAAGAGGTCATCGACAATGGTTACCATAGTAGTGTAAAAGACAGTTGTTAATAAAGTGCAGCTATATAACCGTGCTAAATTTTTAATGTCATGTTTTACTGTCTGTCAATTTTACAATGCTAGAAATACCTTGCTTTTCAGTACCGAATAACGTAATAAGGTAAAATGATGTTACCAGTAATTTACGAAAAGATTGGCACGCATGATTTTGATAAGAATCTGTACGTTGCGCAAACATTTTGCTTGTAAATTTCTATACGTAATGTTATCTATAGAAAAATGTCATAGATCTATTTTTCAACTTGCTTTTTCTCATATTTTTTGTAAATGCTCACCTCAGAGTTGAATTTATTTCTAAAATATATTTAATTCTATTATGATGTATAATTAAAAAGCTTCTCTCTGCAAATGAGATTCTTTTATGATGCGAATATGACAAATAAATATAATATTGATTTATAAATTAATATTGATAAATTTAATATTAATTTAATCTAAAAAATCTTATCTTGCTTTGAATTTAATAGCAAGTCTGTGTGTGTATATGTGTTATAATTTTATTAAATTTTATTTTATTAGTAGGTTAGACTTGTTTGCATTGTTTAATAATGTCTATGTGACACAAACTACGTTCACATAATATACCATATAGCATAAAAATATGTTTGATAAATATATATATATATATATATATATATATATATATGTCGTATAAAATGTTAAATAAAGAAACGTATATAATTTTATCTCTCTACTTCTAACAAAGACTTATTTGTGGATGTACATTTTCATAATCAAGGTTATGACAAAGCAAAACGTACAAGCAATTTATACGGAACACATCTATACAGAAATAGAAAACAGAACCATAAAAGAGATAGAATCATGTATTATGAAAATGAAGACTATGATCTTCAGCAAGGCGGCAGAATGATTGACATAATTCCAACGTCGGGGTTAACACACGAAAACAATCCTCTCATAATTCGTAACACTCTTGTGAGAATTATTACCTGTAATATCTTTACTATGCTTATGCAGCAAGCATAAGTTAACATTTTTTACGAGCTTTTATGAATTGTATCTGCGTTATTTAATGTATTTTACATTTGCAATTGTATTATTATATTAATATTACAAATTATTGTAGGCATTTATGGTTTCTCTTAAATTAAGATGAATAGAAACATGAGTTTCTTATTTAGTCAATGGCCAATTAACTACCGTAAACACTCTGTTTTCACAGACAACTATGGATGAGAAGTATGTAGAAAGCATCTGGACCTTATTGAAGAGTGCTATTCAAGAGATACAGAAGAAAAATAACTCTGGCCTCAGTTTCGAAGAACTTTATCGCAATGCTTACACGATGGTTCTTCACAAGTACGGCGAACGATTATACACGGGACTGAAGGAAGTTGTAACGCAACATCTTGAAAACAAAGTGCGAGAGGATGTTCTTCGTTCCTTGCACAATAACTTCCTACAAACTTTAAATCTAGCGTGGAACGATCATCAAACGTCAATGGTGATGATCAGGGATATCTTGATGTACATGGATAGAGTGTATGTTCAACAGAATGATGTAGACAATGTGTATAATCTTGGATTAATTATTTTTCGAGATCAGGTAATTTTCATTTTTTATTTGCATTGTCTTATAAAGAATTTAGAAGTCACAAAGTTCTATCGTAATAAAATAGTACTTTATATGATTGTTGATTTTGCAAGGTTAAGTTGCTGTTGATTTATATAAAATAATTGTTGTTTAATATTGTATGTTTAATATATTGAGGAGTTTCTTATTAATTTTTCAGGTGGTCAGATATGGATGTGTTAGAGACCATTTACGGGAAACATTATTAGGTATGGTCGCGAGGGAAAGAAGAGGAGAAGTTGTAGATCGTAGCGCTATAAAAAATGCCTGCCAAATGTTAATGTTACTTGGAATTAACAATCGCCAAGTTTATGAGGAAGATTTTGAAAGGCCTTTTTTACAACAAAGTGCTGAGTTTTATAGAGTGAGCGTCCAATAATGAGATTACGTACGATAGTCTTACATGCGCATGTGTAACCTGCAAAATTTTCTTCAGATGGAATCTCAAAAATTTCTGGCAGAAAATAGTGCATCGGTATATATAAAAAAAGTTGAAGCTAGAATCTGCGAAGAATCTGAAAGGGCAAAACATTATTTAGATGAATCAACTGAATCACGGATAGTAGAAGTTGTAGAAGAAGAGTTAATCAAAATACACATGAAAACCATTGTTGAGGTGTGTTTATTTACGATCTGGGTAGCGATCGTGTAATTTTTTCCTTAGAGCGGAAACATGAAAAGTTTCATGTAACTATCTCTTTCTATTGAATAGAAAGAGATAAACTTTTCACCTTTCACGTTTCCGTCTTAGGGGAAAAGATACATGATCGATCCCCTGTATCAATGGACGATTAAACTTATATGTCATGTGTTATAATCACATGTTTAGCACATAATATATATTATGTGTTATGTACCTTAACATCTTTTGTTTGACAGATGGAAAACAATTATAGAGTAGCACACCGGCTTGAAAATGAGAAAACGGAAGAACTTGGTAATATGTATAAACAATTTTCGAGAGTATCAAACGAAGTGCGCATTATGTGGTGCGCGACTTGTATCTCAGTTCCTCAGAGAGCAGGGCCTCGCGTTAGTGCAAGGAGAGCACGAATCAACCACAACGGCCATTCTTTACGTCCAAAACTTGTTAAAACTAAAAGCGCGCTTTGATCATTTTCTACATCATTCTTTCAATAATGACGAGAATTATGAACAGATGATAGCATCCACGTTTAAATACTTGCTTAATGACGTGAATCCTAAGGCTAAAAGCGCGAAATATCTGTCGCTATTTATCGACGACAACGTGAAGAAAGGCGTTAAAGGAGTTAGTATTATGTGTATAATTGCATTGTTACATATCGTATGACTTTCGATACATGAATACATTTGGTTTTAGATGACAGAGCAGGAGATTGAAGGGATCCTAGATAAAACTATGGTTTTATTCCGTTTCTTGCAAGAAAAGGATGTATTTGAACGGTACTATAAACAACACTTAGCCAAACGATTATTGTTGAATAAGTCTGTTTCAGATGATAGTGAAAAGAATATGATATCCAAACTTAAGGTGAGAACTAGAACTAGATATAATGATATTCTAGATCAAAATAGTTTTGTTCGTATCTGAAACGGGTATTGCTTACATTTTTGTATTAAAAGAAATTAAAAACATATTTTTTGATTATTTTTTTAGACTGAATGTGGATGTCAGTTCACATCAAAGTTAGAAGGCATGTTTAAGGATATAACAGTCAGCAACACTATTATGGATGAATTTAAGGACCATGTTCTTACGTTTGGCGTAAGTATCAAAATAATATAATAAAGCATAGACCAGCTAACAAAGAAAATATAATAAAAGGTTTTATTATGACAGAGTATATCTTAAATGCAAGTTGCAGAAATGATTGTTAACGCGTAATATTCTGGTTATGTTTAGTTAAAATATTTGATAAAATTTGTATTTACGCGTATACCATAGATATAGATTATTATTTTATGGCTTATCTGTGTATGTTTCGTAAAGACAAATCTACATGGTGTGGATATAAGTGTCCGGGTGCTCACAACTGGTTTCTGGCCAACGCAATCAGCCACTCCAAAATGCAGTATGCCCACTGCTCCGCGTGATGCCTTTGATGCCTTCCGGCGCTTCTACCTAGCTAAACATAGCGGCCGACAATTAACGTTACAGCCACAATTAGGTGAGTTATTATTTTTATGTCTTTATCAATATCTGTTTTTACTTAAACATTTAGTAATATAATGAGTGCAATGATAAAAATTTGTACAGGCTCTGCGGATCTAAACGCTGTATTCTATGGACCACGAAGAGAAGAGAGTAATTGCGGAGGCTTGGATACTCCATCATCTTCGAGTTCTATTGGGAATGGTAGCGCAAGTAGCAGCTTAGTGAGCCAGCGAAGCAGCATGTGTAGTACACCACGAAAGCACATAATACAAGTTTCCACTTACCAAATGTGTGTGTTAATGCTGTTCAATAAAAGAGAAAGGTTAACATATGAGGTGAGTTGTGATATGAGTTTAAGCAGCTAATTAATTACATCTACATGTTACATGAAGAATCAAAAATGTTTATAATTTCTATATGTACATATGTATGAATATTGTGTAGGAAATTCAAGGTGAAACCGATATTCCAGAGAGGGACTTGGTCAGAGCATTGCAATCTCTTGCCATGGGTAAAGCTACTCAAAGAATTTTACTTAAACATCCTCGTACCAAGGAAATTGAATCTACGAATTGTTTCTGTGTGAACGACAGTTTTACCAGTAAATTACATAGGTATTATATTTTTATGCAATAAATGATACATATATTAACACTTTCGCACCTGGCGATTCGAGCGCGTGGCTGTACTGAGAGCTACGTGTAAATTTGTTTCATTTTTTGATCCAAACTATTTTTAATTCCGTTTAAATGCTTATTTTGAAATCTATTTATTGTTAGATAGCTGCAGAATCATAAAATAATGTGCTTTTCTAAAAATATAAAATAACGTTAAGTTATACCAGCGGCAACAAACTACATTTTAAAATGACGTAAAATTACATCAAGGACAATTGGCTACAAATCTTAAAAGTGACATAAAATTACGTTAGTGGCTGCGAATGTGTTAATAATATATGTGATGTAAATAACCATCTTTTATTGAATATTTGTATCGCTTTTGTTAAGAGTAAAGATCCAGACCGTAGCAGCGAAGGGAGAATCCGAACCTGAGAGAAGAGAGACACGCAATAAAGTCGATGAAGACCGGAAACACGAGATCGAAGCAGCCATCGTGCGAATTATGAAAGCCCGAAAGCGTATGCCTGTATGTAAATTGAAATTTCTTATAAATATAAATTCACTGTACACGGTTAATTCATTGATACATATTTTTCGAACGTAAAAAAAATATTTTTTTATTCGAGTTAAGCTATAATATGTGTAGAATATATAAAGCATAATCAATATATCAATTTATTTTCTCTTTTATTAGCATAATATACTGGTAACAGAAGTAACAGAACAGTTAAGAGGTCGATTTTTGCCTTCACCTGTAATAATTAAGAAACGTATCGAAGGCTTAATCGAACGAGAGTACTTGGCTCGTACACCGGAAGATCGGTATGTAATGCATGTTATACATTGACGCTAATATTTACAGAAATACACACAAACTAATACATTCTACGATTTACAGGAAGGTGTATACATATGTTGCTTAATGCTGAATTCAATATTGGATGTGTACAAACATGTAAGTAATTTGTAATAATATATATCCTCTTACTACACATTAATGATTCTTCATATTTTATTCACCGAATCATTATTACATCACCATTATTTGGCGTCATTATCGTTATCTTCTTGTTATTCTCATTTCTCGGTTGTGAATTATTATTGTCCAGGGGATATTCCATGTCAACAAGAAAATTATATTTCCATAGAGTTTGGATATTCTGTATATATGTATACAGTTAATATATTGACTATATATATATATATATATAGTATAATGTTCTTTACAGGAATATATGATTGGGAAGTTTATCGAAAATGGTAAAATATTGAGTATACGGCCGATATTGCAAATACAAAGACAAAAAAAATAGAGAATGGGTCATTATTGAGTGCTGAAAACTGTAAGAGAGAGAGAGATGATATGTTTATATGCATTAAAAAATATTTTATTTGAATTAGACAACTTATATACTTGTTATCATGGAACATCTCTGTAATTGAAATGAATGGCAAGATATTCTTTTGATAATTGACTAGTTTGGTGGAAAAAGTTGATGTGTCAAAGGAATGATGCCCTTAGATCTAAATCAGGGAGGCATTGATTTCTTGTAATAATGGAGATTGTACCTGCTTTCCAACTCTTTACATTTCAATTACATGTGCATTTGTTTGACTTACACTTGTATTACAATACGCATGTAATACATGTGAGTACTCATTATAATGAATATGTATTCTAAATTAGATAGATTTTAGTTAACGTGCGTTTCTAATGATGCGAAATACAATTAAGTTACTGAAGATGATTCGCATTGATAATATCGCAATTAGAAATTTTTCTACACTTGTAAGACTGTGATTGTCTATGATAACAAATACTATCTGAATATATCGTTAATTTAGGAAGAAAAATGGTACATTTACATATAGTTTTATTTACGTTGATGTCTATCAATTATATATGTAAATAAGTGATGTGAATGTATTATTAAGAATATACTTGTCTCATTTCCAACAACTCAATATTATTTTTCAAGTTTGCACTCCACACCCCTAAATATAAATCATGTTTATCTTCTTATATTTATTTTGTATTTATATAAATATATAATTTGAATTTATTTAGTAATAAACATTATACACTCTCCAATGTTGACGCTTAACAGCTTTCGCCTCTTCCACCTAGCTTTTCAATTATTTCATTGCAATTTAATTCACTGACCGTTTTAGTACAACACAGAATATTTATTATAGTATGCCAAAAGTGGGATCTACGAATCTGTAAGAGATGCAGAATTTGTTAGCGGGATGATATGTGCGCATGAGATTAAATAAAAACGAAGATCTTAATAAAATGCAGTTCAATTCAAACATGTATTGCACACTTTCACGTTGTAGTGAAGAAAGGCGAATGATTGGTGTCATGTTTTTATTTTTATTTGTGTATTCTCTCTTTATTTATTAAGATAAAGTTTTAATATTTAAATGAAGATTTTACCCTTTTTCGTACACAAAACTGAATAAAATTAAAATGCTACAACAGCACTTATTATTCCTGAAATATTCACCCAATACATTTATTTTCTATACAAAGTTTAACACGCTAAACAAACACAAAATATATCCAGTTTACCCTAACTAAAAAATTACCCTTGTAAAGTTTTACATATCTATATGTAATGTATAATATATGTAATACTAAAAATAAATGCTGAAGTAATTCGTACGGTTTAACAATGGGGAACTGTAAGTTTATCAGTTGAGAATATAATCCGTAACAATAGCTGTATAAAGTTTTTACATACGTAATAATATCCAGTATAATGAATAGCATCCAAATAATGTTTCTTACAGTGTGAGATACATTAGTCATCGTAACGATTAATGTTATCTCGGTATGTTTTATTGTCTGAAGAAATTTTAATACAATACAGGGCAAAAGTTATAAACACAATTAAAATACGATTGTTATTTTCATAATTGCAATAACGTAAAAACAAATTATGTTATTAAACATGTATCTTCACAATATTTAATATTTTTAACAAGAAATTTTCTTGTATAGCGATTTCAATCTTTATAAGATTTTATAAACAATTATTTATCTATATGTGCTGTTAAAAGATAAACAAAAATTTCATTAGCATTTTATATACTTTTCAAAATATTACTGTAAATTATTGCATAAATGTGAATTACAGATTGAAATGTAAATAATATTATTTCGCATAATCATAAAAATTTTAGAAATTCTCATAGAAGTACATGGGAGAAATAATTCACATCACGTTTATATCAAAAAATATAACTTACTACTCTTGAAATATTGTATTTCTTAATCCTATACAATTCGATAAACACAGCACACATAGTACAAAGAAGACATTTCATATTCCAGCAACTGGAGCTTTTGTCAATTTTTCATATATTATGTTATATATATATATATATATATATATATATATATATATATATTATATATTACATTATATATATATAATATATATATATATATATAAAATATATATATATATATATATATATATTTTATATTACATTACATACGCTTAGATAGAAGTTGTAACAACTTCTTTGCCCATTCAAATATATTACGAGGTTATATAAAAAGAATATTCACACAATTTTCACATAACATTAGCCTTTTAAGCCATTGTAGAAATCGGAAGTTGTAGTAATCAAATGGAAAGAAAAATGACTAGACTTCTTTCCAATGATTTCGACTATGTTTGTTGTAATCTTGTTTATTATTCTTTTTATAATTTGAATGGCGACATAAAAAAAATGTTTCTAAACGTTTTAGTTCTTGATTTTTATATTTTTCGATAATCACAAATGTGCCAGCAAAAACTGTAAACAAATTTAACATATCAGGTTTCATATTACAGCAATTTAAGACAGTTCTGTACAGGATATAAAATGAAATCTGCAGACATCCATCCCCCTGTGAAGAAAATTTACATTGCATTTAGATATTGAAAAGTACTTGGAGTCGAAAATAAAGACAAAAAAGTTTACATTTTTTTTTAATTAATGAAAAACATTAAATTATATATTCGCTACATTATAAAAAATTCAATATTATATCGCGAAAAGATTGACAAAAATTTCAATTTTATATTACAATTAAAATTGTAATTACAATTACACTCTTTTGTTTTCGTTAAAGAAATTTGAGAGCAAACGTTCCTCTTTTATTACTTGCGATCTTAATATTAGTAACAGTTATAAAGCAGTAGCTATAAATTCGAAATGCAATTATAAATTAACATCTTAAACAACATTGGAAATTATGTGTACTTCAATACATACTGCATTACATACGCTGCTAAATCTGATAAACATGATGTCTCTATGCTGAATCATTTTTCATCATCGTATACATTCCTACAGGATCAAGCTGGAATGTAACGCGACCTTTCGATGATAAATCAAAGTATAATTGCATATGACTTCAAGTATAAATTGTATACAATATGATACAGTTATTCATCATAATTTACTGTACTCTGAAAAGTTCATCCCACTTCTTATAAACATTATGCAACATTATGCAATTTGCGTCGGTGTTAACCAATACTGTACAGAGTCATCTCAACTCGAATCTGTGAGATTCCACGGGGATTAACAGACAGGTATACATTGGCTTGAGTTTAAATCAGCTGACGGGCGGCAGGCATCGTGGTGGTGATGGTAAGTAAAGCTAATCATTCGGGGTTATTCGTTAGAAGATGATGATTCCCGCCTCTTCTCGGCATGCTTTTTTGTAAACTCTTCCGCATTTTTTAAAAACTTTTTTCTATCCTTCAGAAATTCCTCAGCTAGATCCGCTCTCAAGGGATGCTCGGGCTCAGGATCATTCACTAATGCTATCAAAGCTTGGATCACTGCAAGTGTAAAATGGCATATGTAAAATTAAGAATATTCTCTTTTTTTCTTGAAAAAGAAACATATTAGTTTTTTATGTTTACGCTGTTTTAGAAATATGAATTTTACAAATTGCAACTAGTAGCAATTATACTCAAGTCTTAGAAGCATTTTTATAAATCACTATTAAAATACAAAATAGCCGTTAAGTTGAAACGTAGAGACTGACCTTGGTCCGTTTTTGTAGCAGGTTTCCAATTTTCCGCGCTTATAATTGGCAAACATATCTGTCCCTTTTCGTCTACGTTTGGATGATATATCTTCGTTTTGAAATTTATTCTTGGCGGTTTGAAGGGGTATTCTGCGGGAAAATTAATTTCGATGCGAAACGCGCCTTTGTTGTACGGTGGGTTGTCCTGTGGAAGAAAACATCTCATGTCTTTACCAATATCTATAGATTACTAGTAAAATATAACACATACGTCACACATCATGGAAGCAACATAAGACTGTGCTACACTTGAAGGAAATCATAGCAATAATATTCACGTACTTAAAATAATATGTTAAAATAATAATATCTTATATATTTTTTCCTAAACAAGAAATAATGTTTCTAAAAAATATTCTACTATATAAGATATAACAGTTACAATCAATTTTGTGCACAGAGATTGTAGAGTCTAAAAATTATATACGTATAATTGCAACATAAATCATACATTATATACTATATTCTTACAATATATGCAGCAAAACTCACTGCACATTCAACAATACTTACGATCACTAATCAAGTGTAAAGTGTATAAATTTTCATACATTTATTTAAATGAGTTTTTCTAGCGTACCGTGGAATATTGCAGAAATTTGTATTGAAAAAATGACTTTCCATACGAAGGATAAAATACAGATCGGACTGGTTTTATCGGAATGTTTGAATCAAGCGATTATAGGCAACACAAATATAATATATATAAATTCATATAATCCAAATATTAATGTATATTCAGGCACGCACCGTTGAGTTAATTACATTTTCATTTACTTTTCTTCCTCTCTCAAGAACATAAGCTACATTTGTCTCACCTTAAATGTGAAAGAAATGTAAAGAAGTACACTCGAGAGAGAGAGAGAGAGAGAAACGGGATCTTCCTCTCTCAAGAACAAGCTACATTTGTCTCACCTTGAATGCGAAAGAAATGTAAGGAAGTACATTCTTGAGAGAGAAACGGGATGAGTCACGACTCACGGGACGTGCACTTTGCACCCGTGCGCGCGCGTATTTTAGGTTACGTGCCCCCCTCGAATCCCCAAGGGGGTAGACGACGACGACGACGACGACGACGAACGACGTACCGGCAATATCAGGCCCTGCCAGGTGAGGATATTGGACTCGTCTACTTGGATATTTGTGAAGTTCTTCATCGCCGACGCCCTGAGGTCGCCGAGTTCCTGGAAAAAGTCACACAGGCTGAGTGGAGTCCGTGCCGCCGGGTTTCGAGGCCGCCCCCGGAGCGGCGGTCGGACGGGGCCCGTCCGTGGGGAACGCGACGCGACGGGGGCACGGGTCCCGGGCCCCGGGGTAACGACCCCCGCGGTTGCCGGCGACATTGGCGCGCGCGGGCGCGCGCGCGAGACAGGAGTAACCGACGGGGTGCCCCTCGATGTAGAGCGACGAGGCGAGGACGGGCCACTGACGCGCGAGAGCCCGTTCCCGCCGAGCGACACGCGCGTGAAGGCGCGTCCGCGCGCGGGTCGATCCCGTGCGACGACCCCGACATCGTCACCGGCCCCGTCGACGTTGCGCGACCGACCACGACGACTACCTCGAATTTACCTTTTGCAACCTCCTCGTAGCAGCCATTTTGAAAATAAATTCCACTAAAAGCAGCAAAACTTGCCGAGCCCGCCGCCAGTGCGCGTCTCCCGCGGAGCGGACGACAGTTCCCCGACAAATTTCCCAGGGCACCCCGTTCCCTCTCGGAGGATGATAAATTCCACCCGGCGGCCGGGTTTCCCGGGTGAGGGAAAAGATGGCGACGCGCGCGCGCGGCGACAGGTCCGACCGCCGACGCTCCGACGATCGGTCATGGCGGCGCGTGCCGCGCGAAGATTTACCCACGGTTGCTCGAAATGTCCAGAATATATATATGCTGCGAGATCGAGGCAATAACGTGTCTCGGGATATAAACGATTGTTGAAAAGTTTTCGGTAAATGTTCACTTAAATTCAACTCGCCTTAAATTTTGACAGAAATATGATTCCATTTCGTAAGTAAAAACTGTCATTTTTGACATGATGTAACATGTATTTCATATATTATTAATTATATCATGATTTTTGAGTTCTTTGCGAAAGAATGATAAGAGTTCGACGCACTGAATAAAGTTTATAGCTAAATATTTGTATTCTTCCACAATTGGTTATTACACCAAAATCGCAATTAAAAAATTAATGTAACAAAATTGTAATGATTCGGTATTCAAATTTATTTTCTGGAAAACTTTGATCTTTGAGTTGTGTCATTGTTGCAGCAAATGAGCGATACCTATGTAAGAGACACATTAGTTAACTATACGTTAACAATGTATTCCGCGCACCCAAATTAGCGGTGGTAAGCATAGTTATTGTTATTGTTAGAACTAATAAGTAATTTTACTATCAAGTGCCTTGGCCAATGTAGTCAATTCATAAACTTATTTAAAACTTTGTAGGAACGGGGGAAGAACTTTGAGAACTGTCCTGAAAGTGTGTACTTAATGCAAGATGAGAGAAGTACAATGGCAGAAAAATTTGTATGAAAATTACGGATTGCCTGACAATTATACGGACAGTTCCTTCTTGAAGCAAATGCGTAAAAATATAAAACCGAATAACGTGACGTTAATAGAAGCGATAAGCTTGGGCGCCAGCATATCCACGAGACTGAGCGTTGTTGTACTCTTCGTCAACATATTTATCTGGCTGAACAACGAATGGACCACGCCAAACGTTGTCGTGATATCAGGGAGCGTGCTGACGATCCTTGGGTATTTTATATACAATATGAAAATGCCTGATCGGCCTGTAAAACTAACAAAGGATTTGCGGACGGTATTAATATTTCTAACATTTGGTTACATATTATCGCCCATTTTGAAAACCTTAACGGAAACGATCAGTACCGATACAATTTACGCTATGACGATATTGATGTTTCTCACCCATTTAGTATTCAGCAAATATGGATCGTCACAGATCTTTCTCTCGGACTCTTTATCCATAACTTCCTCAATCTTTGGCTCATTAATGTTGGCCTCCAGATTAGCGTCTCCGTTACATGCCTTTTCGCTTTTAACCGTTTCAGTTCAGTGTTTCGTACTGTTACCTTATTTGCTGTCGCAAATAAATAATAAAATTGTCGTATCAGTCGTTCTGACAATCGGCACTATATATTTGCTTCTATTTGTCTCACGAAGGTTCTCCTACGTTTTTATTATCGCTGTAATATTCATTCATTTTGTTTGTCCACTTTTGTATATCAGATGCCAGAAATATAAAAATAACATTTATGGTCCTTGGGATGAGGCAGTAATCGCTTCTTAAAAAGAAATAGAATTGGATTTCTTTACGAGAATCTGTCGTAGTTAGAAACTTGTATATATGTACATTTATAACAACCATGTAATCCAGAATTGTGTATACTCGTTATTTTTTTAAATCCAATATTCTATATTTATCACACATCTTTACATAGTATTATTTATATTATTCATGTAATAAATAATTTTGCAAGAATATATTTTATTGCATGATACACATGTTAGATAGAAAAGGAGAACATGGAAGAAGTATGCTAATATAAATTTATTACATTTTGCAAGAGATGCAAAGGAAAATGACTTAAAAGTACGTAATTTTCACCTGATTCATTTTTATAAATAGATCAAAAAATCGGTTCTACATATGGGATTCTAAATAAAATTTAATCGATATTTTTCATTTCTAGTAAACACTATCCATATCTATTCCGTGTAACAAAACGGCGATTAACGATAAGTGGAGTATACAAAGTGGAATAAAAAAATATGTAATTAAAATTGAAACTATGTACGTAGCAAACGTTAATTCTTCATTATTTTATAATTATAAATTGTAACAATCTTTTAATTCGTCTTATAAGAGCTTCGATAAAGCTACGGTCCACTGTCGCGTATTCGCTGTGTGTTGTATCCAACAACTGCGTGATAAAAGTATCGGTAAAAGTAGAAACGAGTCCTTGCTTCAGCTCCATTAGCGTTTCTGACGAAACCTTCCATTCTATCATGCTTTCGTCGACGCCACCTGAAGTTACTGTACGAACGAATATATTACAATATTAAAATGTTTGATGACTCGTAAAGTACGCGCTATAAACGCATGAATACAATTATTTCTAATAAGAAACTAAATTAGATTTCACTAACCGTGCACCCTTTGAGTTTGCCGTGATATGACTTGCATGGTATAAAAGTCCAAGTGACTCCAAAGAATGTATAAAGCGTGCTCTATTATAAGAGAGCAGTATTTTATGCTTTGTCGCTTATCCTTTATCCAATGATTTAGTTTCTGTTCGACGAGTATTCGTTGTTTCCCTATATCTAGTTCCACCTCGTTTTCGGACATGTACTGCGAACAAAGACAACCGTGTTAAACTTTTAATATGCGTGCACGAGTAATAAATTCAATTGAAAGATTTAGATAGCACTTACCTTCTTTAATTCCGCTGTACTCATGTCGGTTACCACTTGCGCTTTCTTTATCAGGGAATCGATATGCGGTAACTCGGTGTGCAGCAAATTTGTCACGGAAACCAATTGTTCGACGATTGTGCCCAAACACACTCCACCAGAGGTATCCTTCATTTTGTCTTGTCTTCTTCCAGGCTTCGGTGTTAAATGGGGATCGAACAATACATTTCGTATTTTCTGATCCATACGACTGTGTTGCATCTGAAATTATTCATTTATAACATAACATGTATACAGGCATATCCACTATAAATTTAAGACTTACTTGATTGCGCGTGTACAGCATGATGTTGGCGATTATCTGTATGCAAGAGATATATTGCTCGTTTGCGTCAACCTGCTGGTAATTATGATTTATCGGGATCGTCTGCAGCTGAAATTTGTGCAACAACGACAGCATCAACTTCTGCAACCGGTACAGATGCGCTCTCAATTCTCTCATCCCAGTACTGCTCTCTAATTTGTAATCGTCTATATCTATTCTCGCCAATTCCTCGTCCACGAGTTTGTACATGTCTGAAAAGCGATTATATTTACAGAAACATAATTATAATTATATAAAACAGTTCGCAATCACAGTTATCTCATAGCATACAAACCTATGTTAGCAGATCTAGATATCACCCCGGTGAGACACGCGATCTCCTTCAGGAAAAGCACATTGGCCTGCGAGAACGCATTTCTCAGGGCCATTTCCACGGTGTCCCTGTGACTCTGTAGAAATCCGCAGACCTGCACGGCGCACGATTGATTCTCCGTTCCCAACGTGGTGAACAGGGCGTCGCAGAGATACAAGGCCGGTAAGAAAATTTGCTGATAGCGTTGCCCGACCGAAGGTATGAAGGAATAATCGCCGCCCTCGAAGCCTACGTGCACGTCAGGATGCTGATCGAACGCGCACATACTGGACATACAGGACAAGATCTTGTTCTCCAACAAACTCTCCGCGCCTAGTCTCGTTGACGCCATCCTGCAGAAGATCGCCATCTTCGCCTCGTACAAGTACAAAGGCCGCATCGTCTGTGGCTCCGGTTGCAGCATGCACCGCAACAGACCGTCCGATTCCAATAGACTGTCTATCATGTGCTTCAAATAGCCTCTGCTCGTTAGATAGATCATCCACGCGTTATCATAATCCAATTCCAAGATCTTGTCCAGGCAGGACAGGGCGAGCATCTTACACACGTCGTGTCCGCCCGAGCAATTGTGGCACAGGATATCCATCAACTGATTTCCGAAACTGTTGATGACCTGAATCGTCGCGTAACGTTGCGAGCGTTCCTGCACGGGCATAAGCTTGTTCATTGAATTGTCCAATTGGCTGATATACACAGAGTCCATCGCGCTCACGTGCTCGGACTTTTCCAAGCCGACGATACTCAAGAAGTTCAATAAGGCCGCGTAAAGATGCGTGACGACTTTCTGCGAGGACGCACCGGCATTTATGATCCATTGTAAGATGTGACTTAGAATTATTTTCATCATCGTCGTGTTCGACGGCGATGACGGCAGTAACTCGTTGTCCGACTGAATCACGAAGCTGTTTCGTAAGTTTACCAGCAACATTAGTACCGTGCCGGATACCAGAGTTTTAATCTCACTCAGAGCTTCGCAAGACGTCATCTTTTGCAGCAGGTCGTGCGACAAATTCAGCAGAAGATTTTGCCGTTGAGCCACCGGCAATTGTTGATTCGTCGCGACGGAGAAAAGTATTTCCGTAGTTTGGCACCAGCCTTCTACAAACTTGACAGTAGCATAGGACAGGACCTTGGTTTGATTCTTTTTCAATGCGTGCGCAAGTATGGACTTGACTTCTTGCTGCATGAGCTTGCGTTGGGTAGCGGTCGCGCTGCTCTGCGTAACCGTTAATTCCTCGGTGATGAGAGAATGCAGTTTTCTGATGTCGATGAGCCACGGACCGCCCATTAACGCAACGGGAATGCTGCATTTACCCAGGACCATTTCAATCTGCGACGGATCGAAGAACTCCCACGATTTCGCGGGTTCCAGGTACAATTGGAAATCGATGTAATGCAAGAGATCCATCAGAAGCTTCTGAGAGGGTACGATCTGGTCCCTGTCCTGATTGAAACTTCCCACCAATCGCTGAATTAGAGAAGTCTGCAAACTTCCACCAGCGACTCGTAACTCGATGGCCGCTATTTTCAATAGCCAGGACATGCAGCCGAGCTCGGTTGATCTATTTGGCCCCTGAAACGGCAATTTCGAGAGATGTCTCTGCACGAAGTCTTGATTACTCGTAGTACGTAAAAATCTGAGAACAGGCGTCGATGTTTTGCTGTTAGCCGTTAACGTATGGAGATAACAGTAACAGGCTTCGGTTATTTTGTCGCGACCGCGCTCGAGAGATTGCTCCAGAATACCCAGGATGGAATGCAGACAGGTACGCGGAAATCCGAGGATTCCCGGTTGCTGGATAACGGTCTTCCTGATGTCTTTGTTTATTTCAAAGCCGAGCAAGTAATGGGCGAGATTTGGCGCAGGTCGTGTAATACTGTGCATCATTAAGAGCAGAATTCTTTCTTTGCAATTTCCAATCGACTGCCTGCTCTGCTCGTCCGTTCTAACTATCTCGTCATCCTCCTCCGAGATATTGTCCGCGTCTAGACACTCGACAAAACCGTGCCTGATATTGGTCGCTATAGTAGAAGTTGCCGTGAACGTCGACAGCAATTCCGAGTCTGCCCCGGGCTCGTTGGTCACGCCGTGAATAACGCCGACCGCCACGAAGGCCTGCTTCGGTAACCATGAATTATAAGAAACGTACTTGACGATATTAATCATGTGATCCGGCTTGCCAGTGCGAGGATTCACTCCGAGCAGCAAACGTGACAGTCCGGTCATAATTTTGTTCACAGACGGTATGGCGGTCAATTGTGCCATATAATTGTTTTGCATCTTTAATCCACGCTCCAATATTTCCAAGCAGTAAAGACTGCAACTCTCGAGATACGTCTTGCCCGGAAAACTGTCGTAGGTATCGAAATGATGGCAACCTTCGTCCATGATGTATAATATCACGTGTAACAGTTCAGAAGTGGTGTGCAAATGTGTCATTAAGTGATATCCCGGAGCCGAGTTGACCAAGGTGGACTCCCCGCCTTGCAACTCAACTTTGCAGCCCACGAAATCCTCAACGGTCGGTTCGTACTGCTTTATCAACTTCGAGAATATCTTCAAGCAGGCTTCCGCCACCTCCCACTTCTCGGCGGGATTTTTGTACGAACGAGTATGGAATCTCAGGAAGACGGTATTGATAATGAAATGTAAATACGGATCGAATCCTGGATTTCGTTGACCTACACCCAACAGACGCGGTATTGGAAAATCAGTGAGCACATCTAATAGCTGTAACATGGCGCGCGTTAACGGGTATTCCTCGTTTCTAGATTCGATCTCTTCCAATTCCGTTTGCACACCTCTCGGCTGATAACTGCTCGTTGTTGGTATAGTGGACAGAAACTGAGCGGCCTCCAAGCTCTGCCAAACAGTGGAAGAGCTCTCTGGAGATCTGGCCAGTGCCGCGAGAGTTCTTACTAGTACACCCTTCAAAGGTATCGGCATCGCGCAGCTTACCAAGCCGATCAAAGACTGCAAGACTTTCCAACTCGGATGGTCGCATATCGCAACTCTCGACATTTCATCGTTCTTGGCTATCACTTGGACAACCAATAGCACTGCCTCGAGACCTTTAACTTCCTGAGGCATAATTCCCTTCGGATGACACCTTTGCCTGTACACTGTATCCTGACTGGGAGGTAATTCCTGTCTCAAATTGTAGTAGTATCGGTTTAAAGAATTGAAGAAATGATCCCATGAAATAGTTGCTGAACCGGATGATCCTGTGACAGATGCATTTACGTAACTTTATTATGAAAATAATAACACAAATACACCTACATTTCGCTTATAATAATCATACTTACCATTTGGTTTAAAAAAATTAAATGCGTATCTAGCCGCTTGTGGCGATGAGGCGAGAGACGCTATCATCTTCATATACGAAACAAATAAACCTGCCGGTAATATCTCTCCGGCAAGCCGTATAAATTTAAATAAGGCAACTTGTCTAGACGGCAGGCGGCTAATGTATGCAGGAGCCGACACGTGAGTCGTATCAGTGTGATGACACCAATAATCCATGGCTAAATTTAGTTTCAATGGATCTTCCTTGTACAGCTCTGCTATCATCAACATTAAATATTCAAAATGATTATCCAGGTTCATCGGAGGTTCAATGCCTTCCTGTTGGAATGCTTGTATCAAGCGCATGGATTCATCGGCACGACTGCGTAATTCTTTGACTTTAACGGGCATCAACAATATGAAGTCGGAAATTAACGTGTGAAAATAGCGAACGTAAAATTCCTCTTGATGTATGCAACTACTCTTGAGCAAAACCTCGGCCATAAAATGAAAAGCTTTGTTAGCCAGAGCCGCTTCTACTAGGATTTCATCTTCCGCGGTAATGTTCTGAGACTGGAATTGATTGGTGGTTGTTTTGATGGTAGTCATAGCTATCGCTAAAGCAAACTGTATCACTCCTCGCAATCCAGCACTCTCCCAATTTATGTTGGTAGATATTAACTTTTGATTCAGTTCCTCCAGTGCTTCCCTTTCCGCTATTAATGGCATTGAATTAATTAATTCTGAAATAATAAATCACAATTATTATGAGTTTTACAAAAGTTATTTTGCAAGTTATTAATATTAATGTTGACAGACTGGTAATAAAATATATTGTACCTTCGCCGTTTTCGCGACTATGTAAGAAACTAAAATTAAAGGCATTCAAAACAGCCATAATAAGTGCAAGTGTAACTTTGTCAGGCCCTCCTTCACCCGCCTCGGATTCTACTTGACGTGTTTGCAGTATAGATAATAAACGAAACAGAATTATATTCGGAAGAGACGACTGAGCGGACCATAAGTATAAAATATCAGCCAGATCTTGTCGTGTGTCATTGTAAAGTTTCATAACCATTTGATGATGCTTTGCTCCGCCTAATGCTCTATTTTGTTGCAGCAAATCTTGTTCCTGTTTAAAATTATTTTTAGAGGGATTAATACATTTTGATAGTCCAAATATCTAACAAATTATTGTTAGATATTTGGAAATTGTTAAATGTTATTATCAATTAATTTTTTAAGTCAATACAATTATTTTATAGCTCTTCACAAAAAATAATCTATTTTGTACAATATAGGATTCTCTTTCTATTCTTATCTTTCCTTCCTCGATAGAATACCTTAGTAGGATCCATTTCCTCTAACAGGGATAAAATCCTATTTAATAGACCATCTTCTTGCAACTTATTGGTATAGTCCGTAATGTGTCTCGTAAGAGCAACCGGTGCATCCACCGCCCAACTGTGACCAATTCGAGTGTGCACTAAGGTTCTTAATACTGATGTCAGCGCTTTTCTTCCGTCGTAATACAGAAGAACAGCTGTTAAGCCGCGTGTTAAACCAGGATGATGCGGCATTTGAAGTTGAGCCGTACAGAGAAGATCCAATGCCATGAACTCATTCAAATCATACATATCTGATATAATGAGAGTCTCGTCCACTAACTCCTTTGATAATATTTGATGACCCAAACCAGGTAGCGTAATACCATCCGTGACTCCTTTCTTAATTTCCTCGCGACTTTTTGCATTTTTTGGCTAATAAATAGAAAATATAACATTACTATCTACACATAACTAGCATTATAATATATTTAATACTATTATATCAATTTTTTGTACCACATTTTTAGTAAGATTTATGAATATACATTACAGTATTAATTTTGATATCTTATTATAATCATTTAATAACGAGAATAAAAGACACTTACTGGATTATTTAATATAGTAAGAAAATTCTGTCTGTGATTTCGTAAAGCTTCCGTCAATTCATGATACTGAGGATCTTGAATATCAGGAACTGATATTACATTCTTCTCAATAAGACTTTGCAGCTCTTTGTACGGGGTCCACATATCTTCTGTCGTTGTTGTTGTTCTATCTATATAGAAAAAATACACTTTTTTTTAAACTCTTTGAAATTATCATTCACAACTGCAAATATTAAAATAAATATAGATAAATACATAAATATATAAATACTAAGTAAAATCTTATTGATAAAGAGTGTGTAAAATAAGTCTCATTACATGTATATAATTATTACATTAGTGCTTGTAAAATATTGGATTTTGACTACATGTTTAGAAAAAAAAAAGCATATTATCTACAGATAAGGCAGCCTAAAATAAAACAGTAATATGTCTCAGCTAAAAAGACACGGATTCCTTAATTTCCAATTATAATATATCGTTACATGATGCGATTTCGCGAGATTTTTCCTCGATTTAGAGATTTATTTTAAGGTTTGAGAGGTTAAGGTTTATCGCGTGATACGCGAATTTTAAGGATTGAGAGGTTAAATTTGCCGCGTTATATACAAGATGCGTGTACATTCGGATGCTGTTACCTTCGGACATTTTTATCACGTTAAGGACGACGTTACGAGAAACAAGTTAGAATTAACGAGACACCGTAATTAAACGTAACGTCCCATAAAACATAAATACCGGGTCGGTGCCGGTTTGTCTGGCGGGAACGAGCATGGGAACGAGTCATGAGGGATTTGGAGCATCGAGCACCGATTACGAAGATAGAAGACCGTGTTTGATAAATGTATGATAAATTTTTCAAAACGTATTGGATTGGCTGCAAGATAGAAGATTTCTAGAAACTCGAGAACTTTTCTATTTCGTAGCCAATTACATGCTTTAAAAAATTTGTCGTACGACTGCATATACGACATGAATTATATACGTTTCGGCCATATGTATCTTTTTATTACCTCCACAATTTTAGAAAATATATAACGAGAAAGAATTTAATATTTTTAAGAACAGATTAATGTTATATTCACCGACATTTTAATTATTAAAGTTAGAATCGAAGATATACTCGAGAAGTGCGCATTGTACTTCAATATTTATGCATTGCGTCTGCATTTGCCTTTTATATCGCATATATATAATGTTGTTTATTTTAATGTTGATAATAAAAAAGACATTACAATAAATGAAGCTTTCTAAAATTGCAGTCTTTGGATTTTTTATTTACATGCCCATTTCTCACTCGATTATATTCTCCTAATATTTCGCCAATTTTTCAGAATAAAAATTTTCGCCGTTCGAAACTTTACAATTATATGCGTAGACTTAAAATTTAGGAATTTTAGAAACCATTAAAAATTTTATTTAATGCCACACAACAGCTTCTCTGCTTGATTATATATTCTTCTAATGCTAATGCTTTGCTAATTTTTATGAATTTATATATTTTTACACACACACACACACACACACAGTTTAATCTTAAAATTTTTTAAGATTTTGCGTAATTTTTTAGAATTTACATTTTTAAAATTTTTATTAGTATTTCTTATTGAAAGAAAAAGGAGGAAATATAAAAGACATATTACACTGTAATTAAAAAAAAATCATCTATGCGATTAATGCGGCAGTTCGGTAGATTAATATCTATAGATCATCATAGATGACGCTAAATATCACGTGCACAATCCGTTTGATCGTCTTCCGATAGCGCGGATCATAATCCATGGCTTTTTCTTTTGGACTTGGAGTATACTTCAGTATACTATCTGGCGTTTCTTTTAATTAATAATTTAAATGCCGTTGTATTTATACATTTGTTGTATAAAGTAATTTTGTAAGTTTCTCCAAAACTTTCGGAAGCGGTTGACGCGTCGCTCAGGCGTATAAACTGATACACGATACGGAAGAGTAAAATATGCGAATCGACGCCGACGTGTCGCATATGTCACCGGGGCCGGTAATTTTGTGTACGTGGTCAGCGGATGGATCTACCCGGCGTTGTTTGCGAATGCATTTGCGTTGTTAGATGCCAGCGTAGGACGCGTTTAGATGCCCGAAAATTAGGCACCGCGGACACACGTCTATATTCCAGAACGGAGACGCTCGTCGCTCGTTAACTCGCTGGGGGCACGTTTTCCCCCAGTGCCAGTGCGATTATAACCTCCTCCGAGTAGTAACGGGCATGTGCTCGGGCTGCATGCGAGCTGAATATGAGACTACCTGTTGTCGTCCCTTAAAAACTAGACTTGTCTGTTTGTCTGCGTCTTACGTTAGACAAGGCGTCTGTTTTCTGTTGTTGAACCGTTCAGCACTGATTCAGAGTTCATCTTCTTCCGTTTGTTCTTTTTCGAAGAACTTTCTGAACTGGTGAGTTACTAGGACAATAAGTTAGAATGAAACAAAATACACTTGTCTCACTCTAACTTATTGTTTACTAGTTCGGGAAGTTTTTTTTAAAAAGAACAAAAGGCTTTTTTCTCTTCTTTCAATGTGGAGTAAAAAAGATAAATTCTGAACTAGTGCAGCCAGTTCAGCAACAGAAAACAGAGGCAAGATCTCTCTGGTTGACTACATGTACAGTACACAAATGTACATGGAAAGAAACGATTTAAAGGAGCCTTGATTTGTTTGCAGATTGATGCTGTGAGAGACTTGGGATTTATTTGATTTGACATTGCTGTGGGTTTCTCCAGCATCGACATGGTGACGTTATTGAAGACGAGGGGTCTGCGCATGACGGCGCAGAAGCAAGAGACACTTTTGAAACTAACTGTGCTTTCCTTAGCAGCAATTTTATGTAGGTTTATCATTACCTTTGTACTTTGATTTGTTGAATACCAAAAATGTTGATTAGTAGTATTCAATTATTCTTATATTACAATTTTCTTTTCCAGCCTTTGCAACGCGTTTGTTCTCGGTACTAAGATTTGAAAGTGTCATTCATGAATTCGATCCGTACTTCAATTATCGCACTACAAAGTATTTAGCTGAAAATGGGTTCTACAGCTTCCACAATTGGTTCGACGATCGCGTTTGGTATCCGCTTGGCAGGATAATAGGAGGTACTGATGATATACTAACAAATTTTAACGTAAGTTCTCTCAGAAAAGAAAGAGAAATATTAATATTTTTTACAATGAATTTTGCAGGAACTATATATCCTGGTTTGATGATAACTTCAGCAGCATTGTATCGTATTTCATGGTTACTGAATATCACGCTAGATATACGCAACATTTGTGTCTTCCTTGCTCCATTGTTTTCAAGTTTAACAACAATTATCACCTATCTGCTTACCAAAGAATTAAAGGTACCGTTTATATCTTGACTGGTAACGTGGTATCTTTTTTAAAGCAGAGGTGCACAACGGCATTCTACCATGTTTATTTTACCTTTTTAGGATTCCGCATCAGGTTTATTCGCAGCCGCAATGATCGCAATTGTACCTGGTTATATATCTCGGTCAGTTGCAGGTTCTTATGACAATGAAGGCATAGCGATTTTTTGTATGCTGTTCACATACTACATGTGGATCAAAGCTGTCAAAACAGGAGCAATATGTTGGTCCACGTGCGCTGCACTAGCCTACTTCTATATGGTGTCTTCGTGGGGCGGATATGTCTTTCTGATTAATTTGATTCCGTTGCACGTGCTGACGTTGATGGTGACTGGCAGATTTTCCCACAGGATATACATCGCGTACAGCATTTTGTATTGCTTAGGAACCATTTTGTCTATGCAGATCTCATTTGTTGGTTTTCAACCAGTTCAGAGTTCCGAGCACATGCTTGTAAGTTGCGATAACATTTTTGAGGCACCATTAAAAAATTGGATTTAACATAACTTCATTCGTTTTTCACAGGCATTGGGCGTTTTCGGCCTTTGTCAAATACACGCATTAGTCGATTATTTGCGGAGTAAATTGTCCCAAAAAGAGTTTGAGATATTATTCCGTGCTCTGCTTGCTGTAGTGGTTACAGCGTCCTGCCTAGTCGGTGGTATTTTAACCATCACAGGTACTGATCTTGTATTTTTTAATTCATTATATATGTTAAATGTATTATTTCATTCACGACATATTCCCTTGTGTGCATTGGTTATTTTTTTTAAGGAAAAATATCACCATGGACTGGACGCTTTTATTCCCTGCTCGATCCATCTTATGCAAAAAATCATATTCCAATAATTGCTTCAGTTTCGGAACATCAGCCAACATCGTGGAGTTCCTTCTACTTTGATCTGCAAATACTTGTATTTTTGTTCCCATCAGGCTTATATTTCTGTTTCTCTAAGTTAACAGACTCGAACATTTTTTTAATTTTGTATGGGGTTACCAGTTTATATTTTGCAGTAAGTAAAAGTATATAAGTTTGCAATTTTAAATATATACACACACTTAAAGTATATACACACTTTTACATATTTACTTTCATGTTAATTGGTATTATATTTAAATAGTACATATTTAATATTTTTTTTAGGGAGTGATGGTACGTTTAATGTTAGTACTTGCTCCAGTAATGTGTATTTTGGGTGGAATTGGGGCATCTTCTCTATTAGTTACTTACATGAAGCAAGTTGAAAGTGGAAAAGTTGTCGATAAAAAAGCCAAGAAATTCGAAAATAATTATATCTTGAGGAGTGAGGTAAGTTAGAGGAGTTTCTAATATTTCGAAAAAAATATGCCTAAAGATACGACAGTTAGACACAGGAAAAGTAACCTTAAGTTGAGAACGTATAGAAATAAAAACATATTTTCAGATTGCCTCATTTTTCATCGTAGTAATGTCTATACTCTTCCTGTCTTATACCTTTCACTGCACGTGGGTTACAGCAGAAGCTTATAGCTCGCCTAGTATTGTATTGTCTGCACGGTCACCTGACGGTGGACGGATGATTTTTGACGATTTTAGAGAAGCATATTACTGGCTGCGTATGAATACACCTGAGGTAAGCGTTATTAGTCACCTTTTTAGACGCAAATGATTAAACATCTGGATTAGAATTATAAATTCAAGTATTCATCTAAAGTATAGATATAAATAGATAATATATGGTACAGCAGTTTGTGCTAGAAAATTTAAAAAGGAAAGAAAACTACTGCGACTTGAAACGGAAAGAAAATATTTTTAAGGAAACATTAAAACAAATCATATGTTCCACCTTCTTTTCAGAATGCTAAAATTATGTCTTGGTGGGATTATGGGTATCAGATAACTGCGATGGCAAATCGTACCATTTTAGTAGACAATAACACATGGAATAATACGCACATATCAAGAGTCGGCCAGGCAATGGCTAGTTCTGAAGAAAAGGCTTACGAGATTATGAGAGAATTAGATGTCAACTATGTCCTTGTGATTTTTGGAGGGCTTACTGGCTACTCATCAGATGGTAAATATACGGAGTTTTCCAGGAAGCGACACAAGTCGACACAAACATCATTCTGTCTTTCTTTTTTGGCAATGAGTAACAAAGACAAAATTGATTGACACTTGTGTCAATTATCTCAACATTTTCCTATTAGTTTAGTTCCCAACATAGATTGTTCCCAAAACGAATTAACAATTTACTTTGTTTTTTTACTTATAAATCAAAGTGTGCTCGACAGGATCAGGATCAAACACACAATCCGCTGACTACCGAGTCGACCACTCTCGTTACTTCAATATTTAGACTGTTATAATAGGCAGATGAAAATTGTTTAGATTTATTCTGAAAATTTATATATATATTGTTAACAATTATTATCTTAATTATTATGTATTTTGATTAGATATAAATAAGTTCCTATGGATGGTGCGCATTGGTGGCAGTACAGAAAAAGGGAAATCCATAACCGAGTGGGATTATTATAATTCCGCGGGCGAATTTCGAGTGGATAAAGAAGGATCTCCAATTTTGCTCAATTGTCTCATGTACAAAATGTGCTATTACAGATTTGGCCAAGTCTACACTGAAGGCGGTAAGACTTTTTGCTCTATCAAAACATTCAAAACTATAGGTCAGTTTTGTAAGGATTATTGTATCATTGAATTGTTTAAACAGGTAAACCTTCAGGTTACGACAGAGTAAGGAACATGGAGATTGGAAACAAGGATTTTGAATTGAATACATTGGAGGAAGCATATACGACGGAACATTGGCTTGTACGAATTTATAAAGTAAAAGATCTACGAAACAGAGGGGTTTAAAGTATTCTGATACCGGAATTTGCATAGACAAAAATTAATACACAATTAAATCACAAATTAATACAAATACATGTATTATTACTCCTCGCATTGTAACTGAAATTTTTATAAACGAAATGTCGTGAAGATGAAGAAAATAGCATAAATATAAATATCGCTATGCGCAATTTATTAGAATTTTGAAAAATATACGTTTAGCATATATTACGGCAGCGTCCTTAAAAATCATACATAATATTGTGGATAACATTACTATTAGAATACTACATTTGTTCATGAGCAAATTTAGCATATGCCTGCTTTAAATATAGAAGAGAGCGTTTCTCTATAATAAATATTTCGCATTCAGTGCGCTATATATTATCGAATGATTATATCGTCTAAAGAGTATCTTCGTTATCTACGAATGAATTATGTTCGAAATGAATTTGTTATAAAGTTTCTATTATATTATAATAATTTCTCGTGGAAACAGGTATAGTCAGGAATATTTAAATTATATTGAAGCGCTAAGTAAATACAGTTATGTTATATTTACCCAATTAATCATACATTACAGCCTAAATATATCGAAATATAAATAAAGCAATGCAATTAGATTGCATTGTTTAAGCCAATTGAAATGTATAAACATAAAAAAGGAATACAAGTAGGAGGCATGTGTTTTATATTTTTTATTCTATATATTTAACAGACAGAGAGTAAAACTGTGTTAAAACTTAAGGATTAGCACACAAATATTTGAATAAATGTCTTTTATTTCAAGGCTAATTTAGATGCATTGTGTTACTCTATAATTCCATATTACAACATTATTTATACAAGCTATCTTAAAAATTCTTGCTCGATACTTTTCTCAATCACTTTAATAAAGGTAGGAATGCCTATTTCGTTTAAATAATCGTTTAAAGCTGCATAGTGGAATTTATATTCCTAGCGTTGTGTGATTATCTCCTGATGGACCACAAAGGATCCAATTGACTCAAGGGATCGATGACTCTGCCATTAGATTTTTCTTGTGACGATGAACTTTTACTCGACGTGCTGTCGCTTGTTAAAATTGTTTGTGTTTTTCCTAAAATAAAGAAAATTAGAGAATTCTAAAAAGAATGAAGTAACTAATGTTCAGCAAATTATTTGCTTCAAAATTATATTACAATTTACAATTTATAATATGTAAGATAAGTGCATACCTGATTGCTCAGAATCAGGACGCTGCATTCCCATGCCGAGATTATGAAGAAAATCGTCCGAAGGATGGCATTGTAACTTTCGCGATGTTTTCTCTTTGTTCCCTCTGAATCCATCCAAATTCTCAAACGTAGCTCGAGTGGATGATAAAATACCGCCTAAGATAAAACAGAGAATATTATTATTATTATATTATTGGATTGTTTCTTTAAAGATATCATGAAAAATTATTTTTCTTACGTTTCATTAAAATATCCTGAGCGTGGTACAATACTAGTCTGTATGCGAATAACAATGATTCCTTATTTACGACTTGTTTGCGACATTTCGCAAGGCCTTTAAAAACCAGCGGTACATCTACGATTCCACAGGCAGCTCGTATGTGACACACAGTCGCAGCAGCCACTAAAAACAAACTGCTCAACGAACCGCCATCTAAACAATGTACTATTACGGGCTTGGGAGAACAACGTCTTAATGCCTGCTCTGTCATCACGTCGCTTGAAAATGCAAGTATAGCCCCGGGACTACTCGGAAAACCACTGGAAAAGTCAGACATATTAACCGCTGTACGTGCCGCTGTATATACTTTTTAAATATTTCAATTATGGAGTTAACTTACTTTGAAGGCCACACAAGAAATTGCATGTGTACAATGACTCTCTCAGCTTTCTTTTTATTATGTTGAATAGAAAGAGTTCTTTGAATATAAGTTGTATGGTTAACTATCTTTTTTAATGAAATAGTAAAATTTCCAATGTCTAAGTTGTCTTCTTCACTTATGGGCCAATATAATTCTCCATTCAGCTACCAAAAAAATGTATATTATTAGAATATGTAAATTTAGAAAAACATCATAATAAAAAATATAATAAAACTTTTCAATATATAGCCTTTTTCAGTTTGTCAAGCATATATACATACATATATATATATATATATATATATATATATATATATTATAGAAATATATATTATTTCTATGTACAAACCTGAGCATCAGATACCAAGCACGCAATAACTTCACTTTCTTGTTCCCAGACCATCGTCCAAAAAACATTTAATTTATCTGTTAAAGGTGCTTGAGTTATAATAAATGCTGTGGGTATCCACTGCGTGATTTCCATGATATGAGATGCATTTATGTATGACGAAACATCCGATGACGATATTTGCACCCGTGTCGTGTCGTATGGAATACAATCAATTGTTCGATTTTCGGACGAATGAGCTAATGCTACAGTGCTCGACTGTTTTCCATTTTCTCGTTCCTAAAAGAGAAAAGAGGATTTTAGTAAACTTAAACGTACTCACGTATATTCTTAAAATTATATTCCTCAGTTGAGCATAAGATATATGTGGTTGATAGAATATTAATAAAATTTATTTTCAACTTACTTCGAAGTCCTGAACTTCTTTCCATTTAATATCCAGATTCGTGGCTCCACTTAAAGTTTTTACGAGTAAACTATCTACGAATTTTTCATATTTTTCAACGTTATTAATAAACTTTTGTAGCGCAGCTGGTTCTCCTAGAGGATCTTTCTTCGGTTGAACGTCATTGTACCACGTATCCCATACGATTTGTAAGTTTTCATGATCACTTTTGTCTTCAGTAAAAGCTGTGGTTTCTTGTTCAGTTTTACAGGATTTGTCTTGCTCGTCTTTTTCTGTCTTGTTACCTTCCGCAGTATTGTCTGTTGTCGCCTCTTCTTTTTTCTGTACTGAAAGTGGCCGCACTTCTGGCACAAGAGGCGCATGGTTTATAGTAATGTCGAGGTCGGAAAGAAGATCAACGTTCGATTGCGCTTCCTCGGACTTGGTCGTGAGCTTCATCGGATTAGCACTTGTCGTTGTGTTCGTTCCATTGTTGACGGCTTGCATATACGTTTGATTATAATTGGTGTGAGTTTCAGGTCTCGTTGCGGCCGAAGCAGCTGAAACAAAATTACTTGAAATGATGAAATGACTCTTTATGCCTAAGAAAATATAATAACGATATTACGAGTAATACGTAACGTACCTGGACCCTGCATTTGAAGACCGTAAGGTGTGGTATAGTATACTGTATCGTTTCCTGATGGAGACTGATAAACTTGATTGTATTGCGAGGATGGCGTTTGACTAACTACAGCATTATTGCCCGCATTCGTATATCTTGCATTTGTCTCCTGCTGCTGACAAGTGGCCGTAACATCGGAGGATGTTACCGAAACCGTTGCCTCTAACGTTTGAGAAGTCGGTGTACCTTGGGGATTAGACACGTAAGTGTAGCCTTGCGCTTGATTAGCAGGATTATACGTGTACGCCATTGTATTAGTTCCGTGTGTGCCTTGCATATAGGCGTAATTTTGACCCTGCGTATAATTTGGATATTGCACGTATCCCGAATAAGGAGCCTGCTGCGAATATTGATACGATTGCGAGTAACTCTGCACCGTCGTCGGTTTCGCGTGACTCTGTATTATTTCCGAGCCACTCGAGCTATTTATATAGGCGTACGTGCTGGACGTATTTCCGGGTAGTATGCTGGTCTGTTCGTATGGCGCACCAGTAGCGCCATGCTGATAATTCTGATAATTACTTGGATAATTCGAAGCGACGGCGTTCATCGACATCTGCGTGCCGTACGCGGCATACGTTTTATCCGTGTAATTCTGTTTACTCGGTTCTGTACCGGCTTGCTGCGGATACTGGACAGGATTAACGCCATGTAAACTCGAAGAGTACGACACCGGGACTTCGTTTGTTGACGGTACAGAATGTACAGACTGATTGCTCGCACTCGGTTGCTGAGATTGCATATATTGGGTCGGAGGAACGACAGCTGTGTCGTACGTGCCTTGAGTATACGGGACTCGCTGGGCTTGCAGTTCCGCCGGATTGTAATACGTGGTATTCTGATAGGTTTGCGGATATGCGATTTCGGTGTGAGCAGTCTGAGGGAGTGAATAGTTTTGCGTCAATGTATTGTCCTTTGCTGGCATCGTTTGCTGAGAACCAGCAGCGTTCTGACCACCGTGAAACATCTCTTGATTTAAAGTCGTCTTCTGTGGATTATCATATTGCTGAGCTTGTTGTACAATGCTGTAAGAAGCTTGCCTTTGACCATCTGTCGACACGGTGCTGCTCACTGCTGCGGCTCCAATCGTAGAGACGGGCATTTGCGGTACTGGCTGAACGTGCATGGATGTCTCAGCTGTTCCGCTTTTAACTTTCTCTTGATAGGGAACATACGGCGTTGCAATGTTATAACTATTATAACCCGTTGGAGACTGATAAGCGTCATACTGCAAAGCAGTATTAGAAACATTGTAGGTAGAAGAGATGTCGCGGAATTTATCTTGTCCGGATGCGGGTAGAGCTTGCCCGTTAGGTAGATAGGAACTGACAGGATATTGTACACTCGAATTAGATACGTCCGCAGTTGGCGTGGATAGAGCTGGTTGCTGGTAAACGTTCGTAGTATTCGTAGCGGTCGGCAAGTAGCTCTGACTTAAGATGCTATTAGCAACCGGATTTTCATAATAAGTCTGTGTACCGTACGGATATGGAGAGCTTGTTCTATAATCAGCGTACGTTGCGGGGTAATAATGTTGCGACGACTTCACAGCCGAGGACGAAATTTCTGACACGGGTATCGTACTTGGAGATGGAATTACATTTTTGTTTCCCATTTCAGTTGCCAATGACTTCGAATCTATTTGCATCGGTGCGACGTGCCCTTTGTATAAGTTGTAATATGGATTTTGATAACCGGTGCCACCTTCCACTCTGCTGTTCAAATAATCCTTTAGCTTCAGACCATTACCAGATCGAGGACGTACCTGATCGTAAGTCGACGGTATTGCCACGTCGGTCTTCTCATATACGTTTTTATTGTCCTGAGCAAGTATCTGTTCGCGTTCTTCTTCTTGTACCTTGCATGTACTTTTAACTCGCTGTAATAGCTTCGAGACATTTATTTCTAATTTTCTGTAGAATTCTAAGCCTTTGCTCGATTTCGCTAACAAATCCTCGTACGCGTCATAAGAATTGATTAAAGAAGAGATGGTCATTTCTCTACGCTTCAATACTTCCTCTACATTTTTACGTACATTTGCAGTCTGTGCGTATGCGTCCGTTAAAGCCGCCAATATATTATCTTGCGCTGCAAGATTTTGTTCTATCAAGTTCACCTGTAATCCAATATTAAGCTTTTTTTATTCAATAGTTACATATTAAAAGATATGAAATGATTCGCGTGAAATTTTACTGACCAAACTTTGATGCTTGCTAAGCTGGTCCGTAAACAAACGATCTAGAGAGACAGATTCAGACGTAGCTGTGACTAGTAAACGTGTTAAATCATCTTGGACAATTTGATCTCGTAATTTATTAAGCAAATCAAGTCTCTGCATTCGCATCTCGTCTACTTTATTTAATACACGTTTCAGCTCTTTAGTATGTAGTTTCTCTAATTCTTTAGTTTGTGATTTTTCCGAACCTTGATCTAAAAACATTGAAAGAATAAATTCATACTAAATTCAAAGTCAATAAGTTATTTAAAATATTATAATTATTTTATTGTTATTATATTAATAATATATATTATTCTACATAGAAATTTATTATGTATATATATATATATATATATATATAAATTACCTGCAAAGTATGTGTTTGGTGAAGGAATTTGGGCCATTAAATCAGCTATTGGCTGCGCTAAAATTTTTAAATTCTTTACATGCATTGTTATTGCTTTATGGAGGGCTTGATTACTCTCAGAAGCTTTATTGTGAGCTTCCTCATATTTTTTAGCTTCTCTAGTTAGATCTGTTGCTACTATCGATGGTGGTCTTTTGCCTACTGCATCTTGATATTGCTTTTCCCTACAAAAAAATTAAATTTGTTAATGATATTTTTTAACTACTATGAAATAGTTAATAACATTAGAAGCTTAAAACTTTTAACAAAAGTAAAAGATAATTAATTCATACTTTTGTTCCTCGTCCAACAAAAATTTTGATATTTCCTTTAGTACTTTCTCAACATCTTGGCTTGTTTCAGATAATTTTCCCATAATATCTACTAAATCTTGAATAACATGCTGTTTTGCATTAAGCGCAGCACACCGTTCGAGCAATTCTTCCGGCAGAGGTAAGCATTCCCATTCTGAACCTTGTGCATCAGGATCCCATAAATTCATATGTTCCAGCTTCAAGGAAGTAAGATAAGTATTAAGATATTGATCTTTTTCGTCAATTTTTGCTCCAATAAAACGCAATATTTTGGCTTTTTCCTCTGAATAAAGAGAATTAGCTTCGTGTACTTTCATAGGAACAAATCTGTGAAACAACATATAAATATTAAACTCATATAAAAGGAATAAGTTATGAATATAATGCTCTACAAAAGGAAAAAATTATAACAGGAAGAAGATAATAATATTTTGTCACTTATATTAATTTAATAATCAAATCTTTAACCTATTAAATTATCTTAATTTAATAATAAAAAATTAAATTGTGTTAAAAAAAGATGTTAAGTACAAAAAATATATATATATATATATATATAATTACCTTGCAAATATATCTGGTCCTGATACCTCTGGGTCATTTATATCAAACGATATTCCTTTAACTAAAGACGCGCCTTTCACTGTAGAAAGGCTTTCTTTTTCAGGCACTTCTTCGTGATAAATAAAGTCGTTTTCATTTTTAGCGGCCTTTCTCTTCCCTTCGATTACATCATTGGTAAACGTGAGCGACTCTTCCACTGCGGCTTTTTCCTCCTTAACGTTTGCGAAATCGTAGATCGTGTGTGCTTCATTAAGGGATGCTAACGCAGCATTATAAAAAGCTACTCGTTCTCCCATCTTTCTTTGTTCCTCTGCAGCAAGGCCTTGATAAAGATACGTCACGGCCATATAATACGCTTTTTTAAACTTGACATACCGTTTCCAGCTCTGCAAAAGTTTAGATTAATTATTTGACTTATAATTTTATCGAGCTAAAAAAAAGTAATATTTCAGACTCACAAGAATATATAAACTAATTGAAGTACGTAAACTATAATTCAACTCACCTTATAAATTTTGTTACCCACAGTATCGGATATAGTTCCATCTTCAGCTCCGCCTTGGTCCAACGTGGTTAGGGCCATAGTAAAGTAATCTACTATTTGCTTTGCAACTTTTGCTGCGTAACACAAACATCTTGTACACAATGATGGACAGAACTAAACCACAGTTACTATAACAATCGATACGAAACTGACAGCTGATGAAACATACCTACAATTGTCGGCTTACGATTATCCAACATGCTCTTTTCCAATATGCATTCTTGAGCTTGCGCTAAGGAGAGCTGAAGCATAAAGGTCATTAATTCCGGCGACAAGTCAATACCAGACGGCTGGGGAAAACTGTTCTTCAGGTGTTCGAAAGCCCATGCCGCGCATTGGAAATGAGTACACGCCATCTTCATTCCATCCGCACTGTTTCTTTCGGTCCGCGCGCCCAGCTGGGTGTGCATTGCTCCAATATTGTATAAAATCGATATTATCTCGAAACGGATGCTACTCAATGAACACACCAGACTTGCGTAGGCATCTCTCCTAAAAAATAAAGCATTGTATGATTTAACAGGAACAGATGCAAATTCATGTACAAAAAAAATTATATTATAAATATTAAATAATTAAGTATGTGCAAAATATAATAAAAAGTATAGGATTTCATACCATGTAAACGTGACTGCCGCAGGGCCATCCTTGTGCATGGGAAATCTGCTTTGAAGAAAATGCAACTGGCAATAATACTTCTTCAGTAGCGCGCAGCTAGCCATGTCGCCTGGTGGTCTAACCGCCATCGAGCGTAAACTCTCCAATTGATGTATCTCATTGTTGTACGACTCAGGGTCCTCGTTGCAAAAATCTTGTATATACTGTAAAAAAAAAAAAAAAAAAAAAGTAGATGATGCACAGGGAAAGCAAAAGGGACCGGCAGAAACGTCCGAGAGACGACTGTGGTGTCAAGTAATTGCTTTTGTCGCTTCGACATCCCGTGCAAAAACGGCGGATTTGCGACGTGTCGCGAAACGCAGGCTGAACCAATTAGATATAAAGGGGAAAGAAAAGAGATGGTCTGGCGTGAGAGTTCGTACCTGTTTGAGCTTCGGCCCAAAAGTGGTCGGCTCCGGACTGACTTTCAGCTGAAACCATATCATCGGCAACCTCGGCACTGCCTCCATGTCGGCTTAGCGCTTTCGTCGCCTCCTCACTTTGTCGTACTCGCCGAACGCTGACGCTGACGGTCGATCATCTGTCAAACTCTTCGGAGGTGGATCCAAGATCGAGAACATGCACCACTCGCGCTGTCACGTACATACAAAGAGAGAAACCTGAGAGAGGCCATTCCGGCCTTTTTCGTGCGTCGCATTTTCCGACGCGCCGCCTGAGAAAGTGCAACTCAACTACGTCGTTTCGCTCGGTAAAAAACCGCACATGGTTTGCGTCCGTGCTAATGGTTCGTGTCCGAACTGGCCAGCTGGAGGGGATATTCTGGCCGCGGCGGCCGCGCTCGGCCGGCCCGGCGCTCGGCAAGTTTCGAGCGAGGAGAGAAGGACAGACATACGATCTGCTGCTGCTGCCTCGGCTGTCTCCTTCTCTCTTGAGCTATGACGTGTAGCTGCTTTGGCTGACGTTGCCACGATGCCACGATGCCACGCATTTCGGGTATCGCGCGGGCCGGCCTCGCCGACTGCCGAATCTCGCGAGTTGGCAAATCGACAATGCGCTACGTTACATTTACAAATATTTATTTAATTATATTTACAATTTATACATATATATATATAATAAAGTAAACATTTCGGTCCTTGGTTTGGACCCTCCTCAGTACATACTGCGGTCGAGTGAAATATACAGTGGTCACAAGTAGTCAAAAATGCAGTTATTCCGCTCTCCAATTATGAGAGTGTGGATCTCTTATCCTCAACGTGACTGTTACCTTATATATATATAATTCCACATAAAAAGAAATAAATTAAACAAATATATATATATTATAGTCATACCTTAAAAAGTGATCACAACAAGGCAGCGTACCGTTGACCTCGCTTTACAACTTAAAGTACATGCTAAGTTGTAAAGCGAAATTATAAAGCACATGCATAGAGGGGTGCAAGGGGGCTTACATATGACGTGAACAGGAGGAAGGCTTTTCTCCCCTGCACTCCCCCCCATGCATGTACTTTATAATTTCGCTTTACAACGTAAATAAAAAGCTACATTATATGTTAACAATAAGAACTTAATTTAGTAAAAAAAAATCTTGATTTTATTTGTTAACAGTCACACAGTCCGAATTAAACCACACCTAGGATTGACTGGTCAAAGTCCGAAGTGATTTTTCTTTAGTTTCTAACTTTGACCAGCCGTATTAGTTATTCCTAGGATTGACTAGTCAAAAGCCGAAACGCAAAACTTATTTCGGGCTTTGACCAAGACGCTTGGTCTTCCCCCAGGATTGACTATATAGTCAATCTTAGGACTATAACATATATAACATATATACTTATTATTTATTTTAGTATTCTTATTTCTACGAAAATCAGCATTACGTTTATATTGAAATTAGTGCATAATTATTTTTTATTTTTTATGTAATATATTAAAACAGTTTTAGTGTGGTAATATACATATACATAATAAAAAAAAATCGCTGTCGAATGTTTTGCGTCTGCGAACGTAATCCAGAAGAGAAGAATGATATTTTTTGGCATTATAATAGATAATGATAAAGTCAAAAAATTCCAATCAGAATAAAAATAAAGCCTGTAGATAAAAAGTGCACAAAGTATAAACGGTGCTGGGAAATCATTGCAGTTTCTCTCTTTGCGTGTTATCTGTCGGAAAACTCAAGAATAGTTCATTATTAAAACGCTAGATGGCATCAGACTGATCTTTTTAAAATATTAAATAAAATTCTCAAGATATATAAAATTCTACGAGTACGCAATACATGACGCAGTACATAATGCAATATATAATGTAATGTAATAATCTTATGCTGACTCTTTTAAAAAGTATATAAAAGTATTTTATATACTTTATATGAATAAAAGAAATATGTATATATTTATTTTATATGTAGGATATTTTAAAATATGTGACAGTAATTTCTGGGATGAATTTGAGTTTGAGGAGCGCAAGAATAATGAAGAAGATTCGCATTTGTCATACTTGTTTCCGAATTACAGGTATAGTTGTTTTATATTTCAATAATTCTCGTTATAAATTAAAATAGTATAACCGATTTCACTCAGTTGTTCTTTTCCTTTGTATTTCATGTGTGATCTCACTGACTGTTTGTAAATACTAATTGTGAACGCTAGTTCGGCGATAATACAGGAAACAGTAATGTTATATTAACAGCATTAGTTAAACAATAGTCTAATTAAAAATAATTGATAATCTTAATAATTTAATAACAGTATTAATGAAACAAATATATATATCTGCATGCTCTTAATAAAATGTTGCTTGTCCCATTAGTATTGTCGTTGAATTAAAACAAGATTATTTTCAATTAGATTAGCTAATGCTGTTACAACAGATAATCTTTTTCCCGCGTATATGCAAATCTTTTTTCACCCCTCCCTCTTTTTCCATCCTTATTGATTCCAACCGATCTACGATCATGCTTATTAAACATCATTAATTATACGTCATTCATTTATTTCGGTTGCGATACTTGCGAGATGCCCGCGTCAAGAGAGCGTAAAGAGTTCTCAATTAAATTTCAGCTGCAAAATTAAATTCGTCATCGTTCTGGCGCCGCGGGAAACTCAATCGCACCGTTCCCAGGAAAAACTGCCGGCGAAGTTGGAGCGAACTAACCGATTACCTAATCACGCGCGCATTACCACGACGCGTTTTATCTCGGAGTCATTTCCGCGGGATGCCGCAGTATCCTTTCGGATCGGCGAGCGTTCGTGTCGCGACTCGCCTCGCTCGCCTTGCTCGTGAAAAGTATATATACGTTCGACTTTAGGGGAAACGATGGCACGGCGGACGACCGTCATCGTCCACCACCTCCTCCTCCTCGTGACGGTGCGTCTCTTCGTGGCCGCGACCTCGCAGCATCGCGACCGGGAGAGCCTCTGCGAGTCGCGGCAGACCTGCGCGAGCTGCCTGCAAACGCCGCGATGCGTCTGGTGCTCCATGACGGTAATGAATATTTATAAACGCCGTTAACGAGCGGTCTACTCCCGAGAATGAAGGAGAGAGATTCCCCTTCCCCGCGGAAGGAGACGTCGGAAAAGATGCGCCCACCTGCGACTACACCCGTCGTAATGACGGCGACAGACCCGCCCGTTCGCCAAAGACGTTGTCCGCGTTCCTCGTCGCGCCGGTGATTCATACGCCGCGGCGCCGAGTCAACTCACGCGCGATTGATCACTGCATGACTGTTTCGCGCGCGCTTATAGTACAAAAGCGTTTCTTTCGTCTTTTTTTCTATCAGTTCTCTGATATCTAAATATGATCCGGAAGAGAAAAATATTATTCGCGCCCAATTGAATGGAATATACACATATGTGGTATATCCGATGTGTTTTGTGAGAAATACTGATGGAGGATCTGTTTTTGAGAAGCTTACGTTATAATAAATATTGAGGCTTAATTGACTATAACTGGCAATCTTTATTAATAATATTCACAAATTTCCTACTGAGAGCATAAAACCTCGCGTCTTGAGACGTCTGGATACCTTTATCGTTTCCTTGATCGTTTCAGAACTTTGCGTAGCTTAAAACAAACTTTCCGAAATTCTTGCCGGGATGCTCGGAATGGATCCAATTTTTTTCCCCACGAATCATCGCTGAACTTCTCGTCCAGATACACCTCCGCTGTAGCCGCGGAGAGGGCTAGGGGAACAACGAACGCGCAGGGGGACCACATTATCGGCCAGCTCGTCGTGGCGGCGGGTACATTTATTACGTCGTCGTCGGTCTCCTCGGACTCACGTCGTCCTTATCGGTGTCCGAATAATGCGATCCCCCTGCGCGTTTGTCGTTCTCCTAGCCCTCTCCGCGGCTACGGCGGAGGTGTATCTGGACGAGAAGTTCAGCGATGATTCATGGAAAAAGAATTGAATCTATTCCGAGCATCCCGGCAAGGAGTTCGGAAAGTTTGTTTTAAGCTACGGAAAGTTCTGGAACGATCAAGAAAATGATAAAGGTATCCAGATGTCTCAAGACGTGAGGTTTTATGCTCTCAGTAGAAAATTTGTAAATATTATTAATAAAGATTGCCAGTTATAGTCAATTAAACCTCATTATTATTATTTATCCACTGACGAAGAAAATTTTCTTACTGTATAATAAATATTAATATCTGTTGTAATTTATTAAGTTAGAAGAAGAAGAATCTGATCTTTCATTAGTTTAAATTATATAGATGGAATAGTTACACGCATCAGAAATTTATTAACCGTAATATAATTCACTCGATGACTGTCAGTTCAGATTAAACAATTGCTAATTAATAACTGTTCAAATTAAACAAAGCTTTTTCATATGTCATGTGAATAAATACAATAATTACCAACTTCAAGATACTTGAACAAAAAACGATAAACGTTGAGAGTTGTCAACAATGTTTTCTAACAATGTTTGTTAATTTAACAAAGCGTGAACATTTTTTTATCACACGTTGTTTGTATCGTTGCACGTTGCAAATTTTTTTTTATTTAAAAATTTCAATTTAAATAACTTTTTAAATTGTAATAGATGATAATTGAGTTTTTGTTCGCGGCTTTGTAAGGTATCCAAACAGAGTGTAAGTGCTCCTTTGCTGCGTTGCGTGTCCAAACAAACGTATTTGAAAGAAGGCGACCTTTGGTGTCAACCATCGGCTGTGATATATCATGAGAATACGATGGATATCTTGGAAAATCGACAGTTATCCTCGATCAAGGGTAAAGATCCCGTCCAAGTTCAACCCCAGAAGATAAGATTACGTCTCAGGCCAGGTGAGAAAAATATTTCATCAAGATCTACTCTTTCATACGTTAGATCTCACGTTTCTTTGCAAAAAATTATGAAACATTAATACATATTTTTAACAATATATGTTATCAAAACAATATACTATATGTGTATAATAAACGCACTCTTCTTCACGAAAAAAATGTACATCGATTTTTAATCTGCATTATTGAGACACAAAGTTCTTTTAGAAATTACAATAAAATAATTATTTTAAACTTTAAAGTACAATAATTATACGTTACAAATGCTATATTTTATATATTCTTGATATACTTATATATCTAATGCTATACATAATTCAAGTAAGTTATAAATTTTGTGAATTAAAAATTTGAACAAATTATTTATAGGAGAAGACTATCGCGTAACTATGAAATACAGTCAGGCGGAGGATTATCCTGTGGATCTGTATTATCTTATGGACTTATCGGCGTCTATGGAGCCGTACAGAGACAAATTATCGAAACTCGGTCTACAATTGGCTAAAGCCATGCAAAAGCTCACGTCGAATTTCCGCATTGGCTTTGGCAGCTTTGTAGACAAGGTCGTTTTACCGATGACCAGCACGCAGCCCGATAAGTAATTATATTTATTGCAACATGTGAATCATTGCAACGGATATTTCGCTTAATTAAATAAAGAAACTAATTATAATCATCGAAATTGTTATAATTATGAATGGCATCGTGTTGGTAAAAGATTTTTAATCCGACTGAATTTTTACGTTAGATTAAAATCTCCCTGCAATTTGAAAACTGGTGAACCTTGTGCACCGCCTTACGATTATAAAAATCAAATGCCTCTTACGGAGAACGTAGCTCTATTTGAGGTAATTATCATTATGCAATTATGTATTCGACGTGTACTAAAGCAAATAAAAAAAAATTCTATCAAACAGTTTAGGACAATAAAGATAAAAACAAAAGTTCTGATTATTGCTTTTGAAATAATTATTCGATAAATATTGGATATATGTTTCCATATCTCACATGAAATTAGATTTTGACGCATTATTTTTTTGACAATTTCGTGCAGTTAATTTTAAATAATTTGTCAAATACAAGTAGTCTTAACAAATATAGGATCAGGTACAAGCGGCGCCGGTGTCGGGTAATCTGGACGGTCCCGAAGGCGGGCTCGACGCGATGATGCAGGTCATAGTATGTACCAAGGAAATTGGCTGGCGCCAAAAAGCACGTCATCTTATTGTGTTCTCGACCGATGCGATCTTCCACATCGCCGGGGACGGTAAGGTATGTGAATTAAAATAAAATACGAGGCATAATAAAATTGCGCACTCTGAAATAAATCGACCATAGCCGACTAAGAGTGGTGACTTCGAGATGAAAAAGCTTAACGGTTTCTCAGCTTGCAGGGATAGTAGAGCCAAACGATTGCAAGTGTCACTTGGACGAGAAAGGATTCTACACTTACTCCCTTCTGCAGGATTATCCGTCGATTTCTCAGGTGAGTATAAGATGAGTATATATTCATTTACTCTCTTTCTTTGAGGATTATTCAGTTACACGTGTATTATGAACTAATCGCTTAAGAATTTTTTTATTAAATTAAGAAAAATATTTTCTTTGTTTATATAGGTCAATAGAAAAGCGCGCGAGCACAATATGAATATTATCTTCGCCGTCCCTGATCACAAAAATGCGACTTATCAACGATTAAGTAGTAGCATCAGCGGATCCTCAACTGGAACTCTCGAAAATGATTCGCAGAATGTCGTCGCCTTAGTGAGCAGCGAATACGAAGTAATTATATTTGTTATAAATAATAATATATATTAATTTGTATATAAATTATCTTTTTATATCTTATACTTTTTAGTTTGCATTATAATAAGATAAGTTAATAAGAAAAATTAAGTAATAATTTTAGTTTACCTAAGAACATTAACATATTTTACCTAATATGTGGTACCTAACTAAAAGATTGATAATAATTTAATACGTTGACAATTTTCAGAAATTAGTGGACTCGGTGACAATAATCGACACAGCGCCAGAGATGATCGACGTTAAATATTTCTCCCGATGTTTAAACAAAACAGGGGAGTTGCTGGAACGTCAAGAATGCGGAGGACTTCGCGTAGGCAACATTATCGAATTTGAAGTTGTACTTAAGGTGCGTTAATAAGTTACAATTATTATTATATATTAATTAACAATATGATTCATTATGATTTGATTAAACACCAGGTTGTCGAATGTCCCAAAAATTCAAAGGATTGGCATCAAACTATGGAAATCAAACCTAGAGGCCTAAATGAGAGTTTAACTATCGATCTGGAAATTATATGCGACTGTCCTTGTGAGAATCCTGGACACCGGGTAGATATACTAAAGCAAAACAGCTAACTCGAATAATAATGTTGAGGAATTTATTTTTTAATTAATACAAATTTAACTTACGTCTAATGTTAAAAAATATAACTAAAAACATATATAATACTGATATAATACTGATTGTCTTATAACACTCTTACTATCGAATTTTAAATTACCATTTTCGCGACATAGGGATATCAGTTGAACGCAGCAGAATGCAAGGGTAAAGGTACATCCGTGTGCGGCGTGTGTTCCTGCAATCCCGGTTTTTATGGAAAACAATGCGAGTGCGAGGGAAACGGCAATGGTGCTGACAAATCGATTTCGATGATCGACTGCAAACCCGACAATCAAACCACCGAGATTTGCAGCGGTCATGGCACATGCAAGTGTGGCGTCTGCGATTGCGACAAACGACCGAACAATCCGCAAGAACTGTTCTACGGAAAATACTGCGAATGCGACAATTTCTCCTGCAAACGCAGTGGTGGCCAGGTATGTCCGAAAATTAAAGATATAACGATACGATTGCAAAATAGAATTCTAAGCAATGCAGTCGAGAATGAAATCCTAATGCTCTTTATGTAAGTTATAAAAAAAGTACTTAATAGTTTTTTAATAAAAATACTCAACTGATATTGAACGTGATTCTCTTATGTAGTCTAATAAACATGATTTTATTACGGATTAAAAATTATGAGTTAAAAATTATATATACTCGTTAATTATACTAAAATATAATTTTCTTCATACCTCGGTCGAAAGTACGTACTTTCGTCCCTAATAGCAAGGACGAAAGTTTAACATTTACTCCCTGTGAAAAGTACACGCGCGCTCTCTATAACTTTAAACCTTAACGCCCTTTAACCTTAAAAATAGTCATCAATATTGTTCTGTCAATATGTCATCTGATGAATCCGTAGACGAGGAAGAAGTTATACGAAATTTCGATGCAGAAGCGCGATTGATAATAAATACAGATACGTTGCCAAAGAAGTCTGTTGATCGATACAATCTTGTTTACGACACGTATAAAAAGTGGCAGATAGAACACAAAACTTCACTGTCAAACTGTGAAGAAAATAATTTGGTTGTGTATTTTAAGGACCTATCTAAAAAATTAAAGCCGTCAACTTTATGGAGTGTTTGGTCAATTTTGAAAAGCACATTAAATTCAAGAGACAATGTTAACATAGGTAATTTTCTTAACTTGAAAGCTAATAGAATTAATTTATTTTTACAAAATATGACAAGACGACTCTTGGAATGTATTTGATGCCTGCCCCCCCGACCAGCAGCACTCGCTTCGCTCGTGCCGCAAATGTCGGGGGCAGGCATCAAAAACATGCTTATTAACATTTAAAGTTAAAAAAAGTAAAATTAATAACGTACTTTCGACCGGCTATGAAGAAAAATCGTATACACTACGCGGGCCAAAAGTTGAAATCTCGGTCCTGCTCGTCATGATGCCCTCGGCTTCGCCTCGGGGCATCATGACGCGCAGGGCCGAAAATTCAACTTTCGGCCCTTGTAATGTAATATACTATTAATATCTTTTAAGCATATTATAGTATTTATTTATATATAAACAACAAAATTACACGCTCAAAAGAGGATAGCCAGGAACAGGAGATCTTTATTATCGCGCGTATAACTACCGTGTTTTCTCGCTTGATAGTTGCTTTTAACAAATTCGCGCGCGGAAGTTACACGGCAATCTTGCCTACGAGCGAGCGCGGCAGCGCGGCGTTTATAAGGACGGTTGGACAAATTACACGCCTTTGTACGTACCCCATTACGCCGTTCGCCGTTCGTCTCTTCTTTGTCCGTTTAAGGTCTGCGGCGGACGGGGCAAGTGCGAATGCGGTACCTGCAATTGCCTGCCGGGATGGGGTGGCGAGACGTGCGACTGCAAGGAGACCAACAGTACGTGCATCCCGACGACGGGCAAGAACGTCGAGATTTGCAGCGGACGTGGCAAGTGCATCTGCGGTAGCTGTCACTGCCACGAGCTGGACAATATCCGATATTCCGGACAATATTGCGAGGCGTGCCCAGTGAGTGTTCACACACAAGGATTTGATCTGGGAAGTTTGTTCGAAGAAATTGTTCATCAATTTCTTTCAACAAACAAAATAAGAAAGAACATAAAAAATTCTCGAGATGCGTGGATATTTTTGCATAAAAATTTCTATGGTAATCGATTATTCGCATTCAGGAGACGATTTATGTACAATTAATATTATTATTGTACATAACACGCACATGGTGTTGAAAACTTAGAAAGTTATATACCTGTATGTACCTGTGAGAAAGAGGTGGGGGGGGGGAGGAGACTTTTCTGACCAAGAATAAAATTAAATTTATTGTTAAATGTTTGGATACTGAAACAATTTATTAAATTGTTGATTATATTACGCATCTATTCATTAATTTAATTTTATTTCTTATATAATTTTAAATCTTATATTAAATTTGATTTTTGCGAATAACGTACTTGGAAAATGCATATTTCGATCTGCACTTATATATAGTGTTCTAGAGTTTTTATAGTAGTAAAAAAATATCTTAATTTTACGAAACAGTTATTTATTTATAACCCACTTTAGACATGCCCAGAACAACGGTGTGATGAACTGAAGAATTGCGTGGAGTGCATGGCGTACAACGCAGGACCACTCGCGACAAACGGGAAGTGCGACTTGTGCGTGCACGAAATAGACATTGTTAGTAGTTCTTTCCTTGAGATAACACTTCTACTTCGCGAGCTGTGCGTGAGCGGTTAATAATTTGCGATGCGATACAAATGGACGCTAATTCTTACTCCACAGGTCGACACTGTCGAGGAAGATCCTGCGAAAGATAAGGAAACCGGCGCCCGCATATGTCGAACACCCGGTGATGCAGGCTGTACGTTTGTCTTTAAGTATCAATATCACAGAGCTGGTACCGGAGGAGACATTAAAATCCTTCAGATTCAAGCCGAGAAAGAAAGAGCTTGCCCAACGCTTATTGACGTTTTCGGTAATCATTCTTGTTGTACTATTATATTAATTATACTTTATTTCGTTATGTTCGCTGCCATGAAATATACAATTTACAGAGTTCCATTCTATGCTTTTTGATAAATTAAACAAGATTAATAAGTAACAAACGTAATTAGTCGTGATGAGATTAATAATGCACATCTACACATAACGTAGTTTTAAAAAATTATGTAATGTATTTTATGTTATTATTTCAAGATTATTTTATTTGTCTGGCCATTCTCTCTCGCTCTCTTTAATCCTAATTATTATTTATACGATGATGTTTGAAAACTAATATATAGTATCTTCGCGCGTTGGTTACGCTTACGTATACGATTGAACATCCGAGGAGATGTACAAAATGAACTAGAATTTACTTTCTTCCGTAGGTGTTGCGCTGGGCGTCGTCATAAGCACCGTCGTCATCGGTTTCCTGATTCTCCTCATTTGGAAGATCCTCACGATCATCCACGACAAGAGGGAATACGCCAAGTTTGAGAAAGAGCGCGCCCTCGCCAAATGGGACAGAGTGAGTCGCTTATTCCTCATTGTTCTCGATCGCGTGACTACGAGATCGCCGGATCGTCAATATATGTCGAAATGTTTCAGGGCGAGAATCCTCTGTACAAACAAGCGACGTCGACTTTCTGCAATCCGACGTTCAAGAAAAACGCCAGAAATTAGTAATTTTTAGCTTTAGACTCTCATTGTGATATATTACGAATTTCGTATAAGAGCTTCTAATTTTATTTTTTATATGTGTTGAAATTTCATATAATAAATAAATTGAAAGATGACATGTGTTATTCTTTATTAATCATCAGTTTTTAAAGATCAGTTCTTATATCAAAAATTGATTATCTACTATAAAAATAATTAAACACCAACACCTTGTTACGGCTCCACGCTCCATCTTTCTTTGATTGATTTCTAATCTTATGAGCCTTTACTAAAAATAATTAAACTTATTATTTTATTTTTAATACTAAACATTGATTTAATTTATTTTTCTATATTTTAACATTTAAAAAAGTGTTAAATAGCAATTAATGTATCATTAGTTATATTAATATATCAACCAAATTAAAAAATTAAGTCACGCAAATTGCTTGTGTCTAATGAACAGACGTAAATTAATATATAAATCATTATCTTTTAATATATAAGTGAGATATTCTTAGATCTTACTATTGCGCCCGGCTAGAAATATTATTTATGGAAGTAATAGGAGATTTCAACGCCGGCCTTCTCTCCAATATACAATATACCAGATCCGATGACTAGCGCCGCGCTAAAGCGAATGAATTGAACAAGCCTCTGCGGGCGCCATGGTGTTTAATTGCCGCATAATGAGAAGACCAATCGGCAGCGAGAATCTCGCCGTGCAAAAACGAGCAAAACTTTCCACGGCTCTTTTCCTCTTCTTCCGCCTCTTTACATTCTTCTGCTACTCTCACCGAGCTCGTAATAACATGTCTCCGCTCAAATACTTCCTGCTTCCCCCCTATTTATTGCGAAATCTAGCCGCGTAGGTTTTCCAACGAGACTTTTTGTTGTTTCATTTTATCATCGTAAAGCCGTTTTCTATGCCGGTTATGGCCAACGACAGATTTGTAGATAGCGATCTAAGAGCGATTGCTTAATTAATGAGCCGAAAAGATCTAGAATCAGTTTTACGAATTTAGAATTATTTTATTTATTTTACGTTAACACAGTAGTACACAGCTTCTTCAGCGTTGTCCTCTGCTAGTCTCAGTGCGTTTGTATAGTGATTCAGTGCTTTAGCCCAATTGCCTTTTTTATACTCTTCATTACCCTTTTCTTTCCATTCCTGTGCGGTCATATCTGACTCTGTCCTGATGGAATAACTCTCTACAACACAAATTATATACTGCTGCATTATATGTTTTAACATGGAAAGACTGTTTGTTATTTATATATTTTATATGTATCTAGTATTTTTTTAAATGCGGAAAGTATAAATGACGCAATTATTACTAAGTATTTATATGCAAGTATGAGACATTAATGGAGGAAAAATAAACAAAAATTTAATAACAACAATGCAATTATTAGCATAGGATCTTCATATAAATTGTAATCGATTCTTGCAATTTTTATATCGAAAAGCCAACTTTTTTAACATAAAAAATCAGGTTTATTTCCTGTGAATTATTGACATAATTAGGAGCATTGAAGCCGCTAATTGCAATTCAATTATTGTCGATCATGGAAATTCGGGTTTGGACCGACGACAATTTAAGATGCTACACGAAAATATCTTATTTTGTTTTAACGTGAAAAATGCAATTATGTATACGCTGCAAAAGTCAGGGGCAATTTACGTTCTTCCATTTCTCGTGTCGGAAATTTCAATTCCCCGGCGAGGGCGTTCGCTTGTTTTTTTTTCGAAGAATTTTTTGATCTGGTACACTAGTGCAATAAATTAGAGTGAAACAAAATATACTTGATTCACTCTAACTTATTGCACCAGTTCAGGAAGTTTTTCGAAAAAAAAAAAATAGACGTACGCTAGTTCAAGAAAGACGTGCGATTTATCTGAGAAGCGCGAAAAATTTATTTGCGTGAAGTTGAATTTCAACATTATTTTTATATGAGAGTCGTTAACCGTGTATTTGTTTATCTTTGATACATCCAGTCTTTCTTGGTCTGTTCAAACCCTAGTTCGGACGTGTTTCGTATAAAAGACTGCCACAATTTCCAAGACATGAATACTCGTTCAACAAAGACTTTAGATTCGCAAGAGGTCACATTTTGATAAGAAAAATATCACAGTACACGGAAATTAATCTCCTTATTACATAAAGAGAAGAGACATTATCGCATTGTAAAAGTACCTTGGTCTGAAATCTGTTATGATATTACGATTTATTATAAAATTAGGACGTTTGTCATTCGTCGCTGATCTTTCTTCATACCAACGTACATGAGATGTTTCTAAACGTGCGTTTATGTTAATGCTCTAATTGCAACTCATTTAGAAGAACTCCTGGTACTGTTTAATAGCCCTGCAATGGAATTATCTGGCTCGATCACTTAGCTTTACTGTTTCACTTGTGCAAGATATACAATGTTGTGGTCGAGCGGGGATAAAACGTTTTGCCCTACTTGCCCCGACGATTCGTCGAGATATTTTCGGCCAAAAAGTAATAATTAGTAATCTCACACGTTTGTTGCGGATATCTTTGTTACATCGAATTGGATCACATCGAACGCGCGGTAAGCTTCCGTGTAGATCGTCGGCGAAATAAATCCTTTATTACCTGTCGGAGTGTTTTCTCCTTGTTCCCTTGTGTCGATCCTAGTACTTTTCAAAAAGTAGTTTAAACCGGGAAGCATCGGCATAGCTAATGAGGCACGACGCTGCGCGTCACGTGAATTTCGAAAGCGCGGACTCGACCGTGTGGAAGGCCGTCAGACTGACGTTTTGCAGAATTCAGGACGAGACATAAACAAATAATGATTGCATGCGTCAAATACACCGACGCTTTTTCTTTAACTGTCCAAAACCGTGAGCAGTTCTTCCAAAACCGTACAATAAGAATTTTTACAAGTGCGTGCAATTTCTTCCATTTTGCAAGGATTAGGCGCCGAAATGAAAACCATTTATACGTCCGCGGCACTCTCCGAGCTCCACCGATTGCTAACAGCAGCGAAAAAAGAAATTTTAATCTGCAAAAGCGACAATCAAGAACTCACAAAGAGATTTTCGTAGAGACATAGCGATGACCCAAGTCTGTCGAGAAAAAGAATGGTTCTGTGCCTGAAAAAGCTAGGATGTTATTTATCATGGGTAAAAAGCGCCGAAGCACGAGTCTTGTAAATGCAAAGTTTTGTTATTTATTAATTATACTGTACATTGCGCTGTCATTTATTAAAATAAAAAATAATATTCTATTAAATAATGTGTCATTTAGATCCCAATTAAATTATTCACGTTTAATCTTCTTAATCGAATGTTCTATATTATCAGTGCTTTGTGACGATCCGCTCTCTTCGATGTTTCTCTTGAGCTTGCCCCATTTCACAGCAGCTTCTAAAACACGGGATGCTAATTCCTTGATCTTCTTGTTTTGCATAGTGTTATTATCGCTCAATTCTCTTACTCGTTTCATTATTGTATCTGTTTCGATGAGTTTTGCAGCGACGTATTTCGTACTGTTCATCATATTTAACGCAATTTCGGTACCTTTATGTTGTAAGTTATCGTCTGGATCATTGAGTAAAATAGGTAGGAATGTCGACCAAATATCCCAGCCGAGTAATTTTTCGCAAGCCTCTTCGCTGGCTGCCGTTAGCGTTGCTAACGTTCCAGCTATTGCCTTCTTTGTATGGTCATCTGTGCCGTCCTTTACGGACCTATTTATAAGATCAAAAAGTTGATCAGATCTCTGCTTAACAAGTTGAATAGCAACATCACGGCATAATACCAAATTGTTTATGAGTTGTGTGGACGTTCGTTTCAACAGCAGGTTGTTATCGTCACGCATACAGAGCTCAATTTTCTCATATTCTGTCTTGAAAATATGTTCTCGCATGTTGTTGACACTAGCTAGATTGCACAAAGCTGTTAGAGCATCGCATCTCTCATTAACAGAACGCTCCGGGTTCAAGAGATTTGAGATCGGCTGTACAACCTCCATGATTATCTGACCGGGAAATGCAACCTCAGGAGATGTCGTGTGTGCTAGATAGGCCAGGGCCCGCGTAGCATATATCATTCCTGTGTCTGTGCCATTCAGCGCTAACGACAATAATGCCTCCGTGCCGCCTTCTTGAACAACTATTTTTCTCAAATCATGTTGACTGCATATCGCGTTGAAAACGCGGGCTATTAATTCCTTGTTATTCTCGCTGCCTGTTTTAGCGAGGCCCACCAAAGCGCTGGTCACACCGGCCTCCGCTAACGCGCGCCGTCTTTCTTGCACGTAGTCGTCCTCGGTCTGTACGTGATCAATATTAAAACACTTGACAAACATTTCCCTCTCGGATGGGAAATTAAAATTGTCATAAGCGATGCACAAGTTCACCAACAATATGTTCACTTGATAGAGAATCGATTGATTTTCAATCTTGGCAAACTCGATTATCGCTTTAACGGCTCGTTTGTCTCCGATCAAATCGTCTTTGACCCCGAGGTCGACAGTGAGATACGACAGACCTTCAATGGCCCATTTTCTCATATTTCTCTGAGGATTGGTCAAGAATCGTATGCAAATCTTGAGCCATGTACCTATCTGTTCCTTATTGAACGTAGGGACAGCTTGCAATTCTCTTTCTAACTCGTCGAATTTCGTCATCTTACAAATACCCACAAACGCTCGAATCCGAATTGAATCTTTCAGGTTCTCAGAATCATGCGAACCCTCAGAATTATCCAGGTTCTCAAAATTATCCAGATCCTCAGAATCATCCGAATCCTTAAAATCATCCGAGTCTTCAGGATAACATAGTTTTCGTAATATAATGAAACTTTGACGTATGAACGTGTTGAATTCGTCATATTTAGATACAACGGCATAGATAAATTCGCAAATCACTTTTTTTATCAATAAGTCATTTTCCACTGTCTATCAAAAATTAACAATTATATCATTAAATCTGTCTTCAGTAATAAATGTGTTTGCAACATTAAACGGGCCAAATGTTAAGGTTGTCATCGCAACTATTGCACGCAACTGTAAAACAAACGATTAATGATTTATGAAGTTTTACGTTTTGTGAAACAATAATTATTTCTTTTTTTAATCAAGACAGTGTCAAAGTGTTATTAAATTGTGATTGAAATTAGAAAAAACCTCTAATTAAAAGTAAATTAAGCTGCAGAAAATACGATAAGTGAAAAAGTCATTCTTCAATAAATTTCGATTAAACTCTGTAATAATCATATTTGAATTTCAAAGTTATAGAATATACATTATAATGACAATTTCTCAAATATGCTATAGTTAAAAAGAAACTCGGTCTATTATTTTAAGACAATTTAAGTCAATAGAAAAGATAAAAAATTAAAAAATTCGTACTTTAGGTTCTTCGTCAAGCGAATATAATCTATTTCTGACAAATCTATTAATGCCCGCGGAAAGTTGTTGCCTGTAATCAAGTGGTAAGTTTTCATCAATTTTTGCTAAACACTCTCTGGTTATAGTTCGCGTGGAAGATGTGATGTCGAACGAAGATTGGTATTGGTATTCCACTAATTGACTGGTTAACTCTATTAATGTGCCCAAACCGCCAAACTCTATCATTCGTTTGGCCCAGCCTAACGCAGTATAATGAATGTTGCGCGTAATAAATTCTATTGATGCGTCTCTAGCAATGCCCGGTGTCAGTGTTTTATTGTCTATTTTATCCAACAAGCATGACAGAATAGTGTCAGTTACTTGCTTATGCTCCTTGCACAAAGTCTCGTCAGGTATTGAATCGGGTTCTTCGTTCCTGCCGCAACAAGTGTTCAATATACTCTGTAACCAAATTACACAATAAATTTTAATTACTCAAATACGAGTATTCTACCTACATTTTAGACGATAATATCTACCTGTAAACAATATTGAGATGCGTTGACTATCTCTGAAGATGTGCTGTTCATCATTTCCAGACACCAAGGCAAAACGTTTATCCTAATGGACTCGATTTTCTCAACATCTAACGGGCCGAATATTAAGGTTGTTATCGCAAGTACTATGCGCACCTGTAAAACAATTAATTAACAATTTGTAAGTTATTACCTGAAACAATATATTTGATTAAAAAGAAATCAAGGTAGCTACAGAGTTATTTAATATTGATGGAAAATAGTAGAAATCTTTGATAAATTATGCTTCAGAAAATACGATAGATTGCAAAGTCATATTTTTGTATTTTAATTTATGTTATATACAGATTATACAATATCAACAATTGAAAAAGAAATCTTCTTTGACATTTCTACTTTTAAAACAGCGTTTAACTTTTACAAATACAGTTAAACAGATATTTGACGCTTTTTTTATTATGAAACAATTTAAATAATTAAAAAAGACCGAAAATTACAAAATTCATACTTTGGATTTTGTGTCAAAATTAGGCAATTTATCTTCAATAAATTCTTCAATGGCTTTGATAAATGTTGCCTTATCACCATCATCGTACATCTTTTTATATATTTTTGTTAAGCACATACTGATTAGAGTTTGCGTGGAAGATGTGATGTCGATCGAAGATTCGTTTTTAAATTCCACCATTTCACTGGCCATTTCCATTAATGTTTGCAAACCGCCAAATTCGACCAATCGTTTGGCCCAGTCTAACGCAGCATGATGAATGTTACACGTAATAAGATTTATTAATGTGTCTCTAGCAATGCCTGTTGTTGTTTCATTCCCTATTTTATCCAACAAGCTTGACAGAAACGTATCAATATCTTTCTCATGCTTTACCAGCGCTGCGTACAAAGTTTCGTCGAGTTTTGAAACTGGTTCATCATTCGTACCGGTGTAAATGTTTAATATATTCTGAAACAAAATTACGCAATAAATCAATTACTGAAAATACATGTATGCTAATTACATTCGAACCGATAATATTTACCTGTAAACAGTATTGAGACGCGTTGACTCTCTCCGTAGATGTGCTGTTCATCATTTCCAGACACCAAGGCAAAACAACGTTTATCATAGTGGACTTATTGTTAGTTCGACTAACATTGTTATTGCATAATTCGGCTACAATACGAATTGCGCTACAGATCGCTTCATCATTCTCTCCTACTTCCTTTATGAAGATTTCGTAGGCATCTGTTTTCCAACGTGCAAGCCTAAGCAGAGTAATCACGGCGTTTTCACGTTTCTCTTGATCTGCGCTCACGTTAAATGCCAGACCCATCATTTGTGATACCTAATACAAAACAAAAGTCAGCGTATATTTAAATAAAAGAGTCACGGTCGGTCTCGCTCCGCGTATACTTGGCACTACCGTGTCTCTTGATATAGTGGTCTGTAATAAAAATATAAACTAACTACAAAAGATTATATTTGTATGACGTAATATTTACCCATATAGTAGGTAGATTATTAATCGATAAGAAGAAATAATACATTAGTTGCTTTCCATTTGCACTCAAAGTGATCTAAGTCACTCAGTTATGTGAGTATTTTATACTCAGATAAGATAAGTGATTTTGTACTTACCTGCTTATTTTGGTGACAAAGCTATCACATAACAATACAGATAGCCTCACTTTTAACGTGAATCTATTAGATTCATTAAAGCACACGGTCTCGATTGTGGATAAAAACTCAATTGAATCTCACTTGCTAGCATGCAAAAAGAACGTGCATTCAACTGAGTTATTACGTCACAAGTGAGAATTATCTGAGTTTTGATGTAAATGGAAAACAATAACTATTATATAATAAGAGAGCAGACAAGAACTCAAATCCGTTTGTCAAATTATATGTGATATTGAATAAAAAAAAAAAAAAGAACTCTTATTAAAATATATATATTGAGCATGAAAAATGTGTTATTATTTTTATATTATCTAGACAAAATTAGCGTGTCTTGCAAGTTAATGAATTTTTGTAATTATGTATATTTAGTTTGACATTAATACTTGCTTTTTCCTTAATATATTTGTCTGAAATATCACGAAATTGCTTCGCTGTGTGCTGATGTAGTGAATTATTTGAGCAAGATGTATCATTTGTGTAAGATGAAATAATTTTCTCGTCCGCATCTTTTTCGAATGCCTCCTCGTACCTCTCTAACTCTATTAATGCCAAAAATCTGCGAAACAATGTTATTGGAACGTCAGGACATATTTTTAACACACTGTTGCAGTCTTCAATCGCTTCGTCGTAATTTCCCTGCTCAAAATATGCGGCAGCGCGATTATCGTAATACAATCGCTTCTCAGTGTCGTCTGTTGCTAGTTCAATTGCCTTTGTGTAGTGACTTAAGACTTCAGACCAATTGCCTTTGTTGAACTCTTCGTCACCCTTCTTTTTCCATTCCTGTGCAGTCGTATCTGACTCTGCCATGGTGGAAGAATACTACAACACAAAATATGTGATGTCGCAATGTTTTAACATGGAAAGACTCTCCATGAAATTTTATACATATTATCTTAAATACGAAAAACACAGATTATAAACTTATTACAAAATAATTATACGCGAGTATGAGACATTAATGGGTCAAAAATAAACTTACAGTTTAACAAGAATAACATTGTATTTTCTAACATAAGACCTGCATATAATTCATAATTGATTGTTGCAACAATTTTTATATTAAAGAGCAGATAGCTAACTTGCACTAGCATTGAAGGACAAATTTATTTTCGGTAAATTACCTTTGGCATAAATATAGAAGCATTGGGGTGAAATATAGACTAAATAATGCTATCGACCTACTGATTGTAATTCAATTATTATCGATCGCGACAGTTCGGGTTTGGATCGACAACGATTTATTACATTACACGTAGATATTTCTACTCGTATTAGCGCGAGAAATGCAATTATGTATATTTTGCTGCGATAGTCAAGGGTAATTTACACTCGATCCTCCCTTTCATGAGTCGAACATTTAAATACTTCGACGAAGCGTGTCTGGAAATGAACCGTGCGATTTATCTGAAACTCGCGAGAAATTCAATTGCGTGAAATTAAATCTCGTTCTACCGATATTTTCGTTTATATGAAAGTATTTAATGTTCCGTCAACCGAGTGGTTATTTTTCGTTTTTTTCTTTGACACATCCAGTTCTTTAGTCTGTTCAAATCACTTCGAACGTGTTTCGTATAAATAGATCGTCACAGGTCGGTGGCTGAAGGGTAACATAAGAAAATAAAGACTTAAGGAACAAAGATTCGCGAGAGGTCACATTTCGACAAGATAAATATTACCATACTCGAAAGTTAATTTTTCAGTTATATAAAAAAAAGAAACATTAATATGATTTTTTATAAAATTAGGGTGTTTTCTCACACGTCGCTGCTCTTTTTCGACTAACATAAGATATTTCTAAACGTGCATTTATGTTAATGTTAATACTTTAATTGCAACTCATTCAAAGGGACTCGTGTACTGTTTAATAGCCCTAGAATGGAATTATCTGGCTCGATCACTTAGCTTTACTGTTTCACTTGTGTAAGATATACAATAGTGTGATCAAGTCGGGATGAAACGTCTTGCGCTACTTGCCTCGACGATTTGTCGAGGTATTTTCGGCCGAAAAGTAATAACAGTAATCTCACACGTTTGTCACGAATACCTTTATTACATCGAAATGGATCACGTTGAACGCGCGGCAATTTTTCATGTAGATCGTCGGCAAAATAGAACAGGAAATAAATCCTTTATTACCTGTCGGATTGCTTTCTCTTTGTTGTCTCGTGTCGTTTGAGCACCCTCAAACTTCCCAACTCGGTCTATGATTGTTTACGATCCTAGCACTTTTCAAGAAGTAATTTAAACCAGCAATCATCGGCGTAGCTAATGAAGCACGACGCTGAGCGTCACGTAAATTTCGAAAGCGCGGACTCGACCGTGTGGAAGGCCGTCAGATTGATTTTTCGCAAAATTCAGGACTCAGGACGACACATTATACGGTGTCTTATATAATCTCGAACTCGTCGAACGCAGCGCTCTCGACGAAACGAAGTTGCGAGCGAGAGGTCGCGACGCGATAATTCGACGATATTGTTCGCTGAAGTGTAACATCTCAAACGACCAATAAGGGTGCTCCGTTTGAATTACATCGAGGTTAACTTGGATTCTAGAGTCTTATTGTTAGATAAAAATGCCCAATCGTCGCTAAGGTACGTACCCGCACATGCGCTCACGATTCTGAAGGCGGTAAGGTAAATGTAAAATGTGAAGAATGGCATGAAATTTATAATACAGTTTTCTTTACAAATAATGATTGTGCGTCAAATATACCGACGCTTTTATAACCATCCAAAACCGCGCGCAGTTCTTCCGAAACCGTACAAGGATCTTTACAAGTGCGTGCAATTCTTTTCAATCTGCGAAAGTTTCTTCTTAAACAACTGCAGTTTTCATCGAACCATTTTTTTCATTCGTATAAAATTGCAAAGTTACAAGCTGAGATCTCGCGAAAATTGAGTGTTGCAAATTGATTGCTCTTTATTTGCTTGCAGTGTTTTTCACTTTAAAACTCAGTGCTTTTCTTCTCATAATATAGATGCAACAAGCGCAAACGTCTGTATATTCGTTCGTGATACAGCACAAATTATTACGGGACCGAGCGTTACTAATCACTCACAGATTGCTCCGAAAGCTTCTGCAAATAATGCATCGAGGTCCTATATATATAGCTCAAGTTTTATTTAGGAAAATGGTTCAATCGCTAAGTATAAGAAATGATAAAAATACTTAAGAGAGTGCACAAACATGTGCACACTTCTGGGGGGCGAAGGATGATATCTTAGAAGATAATTCGGCCGAGAGGAGCACCAGCAGCGAAAACTATATATATTGGATTGAGACGACGAGCAAAAGGTAATTAAGGACCGACGCGACGTTTCAACGATTTGTAATTTAATGAATGCTTGTTCTTAAGAACGTACATCTTTCAGCTTCTTTACTTAGAGACCAGACTGCCGAACATCCATATCGAAGATCCGAATAATAAGCTCTAGTCAGCGTTATCCGAAGCCAGAGAGAAGGATAACTTCTCTCTGCCGAAGCAGAGAAACAAAGATTTTGAGGCACTGATAGAAATAAAGAGGTGGGAATGTTGATACCCAAGTTAGTACCGTGGAAGCAGACTACCGTTTGGAAAGAAAATTATTTCAGCCCGTTGAAGAGGACACTAAAAAAACTTATAGCAATTATTTTTAAATAATCCTGCTTTGATAGACGTACGGCCGCTATTTAACGAAATGCAGGTTGGTAATAATAAGTTCATGTACTTATTATAGTATAATTAAATTGTACAACTAAACGTTATTGTTTATTGCGTTTAGAAAGCGTTCCCTTGCGTACACTTTAACGTGACGAATATGATATACGCTTTCGCGTATATATCGCTCTCTACTACATTGAGGATTATTTGAACTGTGCCGAGGAGGCTACCCATTTCTCTGACTATTTATCTGTGAAAATATCAAGGATAATAAGATCTTCAAAGATGCGGACTCGGCAATTGAATCCGTAATAAAAATATAAAAAACGTTAGCAGCTTGTACACCTATATATCAATATAAATGCAACCTATATATTATTATATTATAATATATTATTATTAAATATGTATACTTAGGTTGATTGATTGGCGCAAGACGAACAAACTTTAGCGGCGTTAAAGGAAGTCGGCGTTTCCATTTTGCAAAAATCGGGCGCCGAAATGAAAACCGTTTATATACGTCTTTGGCACTCTCCGAGCTCCACCGATTGCTGGCAGCAGCGAGGAAAGAAATATTAACCTGGAAGAGCAACAATTAAAAATTTACAAAGAGATTTTTGTATAAGAGACATAGCAAGACGTCGCAAGCCTGTCGAGAAAAAGATACTTCTGGTACTTGAAAAAGCTAGAATATTATTTATCATTAGGTAAAAAGCGCCGGGGCACGAGTCTTGTAAATGCAAAGTTTCGTTATTTATTGATTATGCTGTATGTACATTGTGCTGTCATTTATTAAAATAAAAGAAATATTCTATTAATATGTCATAGATCCGAATTAATTATTCATGTTTAATTCTCTTAATCGAATGTTCTATATTATCAGTGCTCTATGCCGATTCGTTCCCTTCGACATTTCCCTCGATTTTGTCCCTTTTTCGCAGCAGCCTTTAGAACGAGGGATGTTAATTCCTTGATTTCTTTGTTTTGCATGGTATCGTACTTGCTCAATTCTTTCAAAATAAGTTCCATTATGTCTGTTTTCATGAGTTTTGCAGCGACGTTTTTCGTATTTTTCATCATATTTAACGCAATTTTGATACCCTTATGTTGTTAGTTACTGTCTGGATTATTAAGTGAAAGGTATAGGAATGTCCGCCATATATATCCCAGCTGAGTAATTTTTTGCAAGTTTTTTTGCTGGCTGCCGTTAACGTTGCTACCGCTTCAACTGCTGCCTTCTTTGTACATTCATCTTCGCTCTGCCTACCACAAACCAAGTCATATAAGATCCTTAAGTTGATAAGATCTCTGCTCAACATACTGAATAGCAACTTCACGGGTTAATACCAAATTGTTTATGAGTTTTGCGTACGCGCAGTCCAACATGTTGTGATTATCGTTCATATAGTTGTTGAAATTCTCAAATCCCGAGTCGTTCAATATATGTAGTCGCATACTATTGTCGACACTAGCTAGATTGCACAAAGAGCTGTTAGAGCCTCTCATCTCTCATTGACGATTTATTCGCAAACGGTTGAATAACGTAATACCTTTCAAATTTACTCAACTTGCACAATCCCAAAAACGCTAGAATCCGAATTATATCGTTATTAGATTTATCCAGCTTCTGCAATATGTTTACACCTTCATCTATGAACTCGTTGAACTTATTATATTTAGTCGCAGCGGCAATGACACATTCTCAAACCATTGTCTGTTGCAATACGTCATCCGTTTCCGCCATAGCGAAGATCTTCTCAACCATCCCTTTTTTGAAAATAATTGCATCTGCAACTTTGAACGGGCCGAATATCAGGGTTATTATCGCAACTACTCCACGCACCTATAAGACAATCGATGATAACAATTTATAAATTTGTACATTTTATGAAACAATAATTAATTTAAAAAATATCAATAGGTAGTTTTATTTAATTTTGATGAATAATAGGAGAAATAATATGCTTTGGAAAATACGAAATAACGAAAAATGGCAAAGTTGTATTCTTCAGTAAATTTTGATTAAACTCTGTTATAACTGTATTTTAATACGTAAGTTACAGAATATTCAATATCGACAATTGAGAAAAAAATCTTTTTTGACATTTTTGTTTTAAAAATATAGAGTTTAAATTTCTCAAGCATGCTATGGTTAAAGAGATAATGGACTCTTTATTTTAAAACGATTTAAATTCAAACGACGAACAAAACGTAATTAAGAACTGACGTGTTAGAAATTTTGTGTCTTGATTAATGCTCGATCGTTCTTACAAATGTATATCTTTCAGCTTCTTGACTTGGAAACCAGAGATTGCTGAACGTCAATTTCGAAGATCCAAATGAACTCTGCTCAGCTTTATTGTCGCGAAAATGCGCCGGATTAGTTACTGCGAAATTTTGCGATTAACTTCTATAATTATTATAAGACAGAAACCATACTTTTTTTCTAAGAATTATAAATAAATATAAGATCGTACACCTCAATGTTTTGAACTTTACATACACATATATGTAATGTTACAACAAAACATTCATTTCTTTTAGACCCAAATATGAACTACTCGTTAAGTTTTATTAAAATAGAAATAAATGTTTTATTTATTTATTTATGTAACGAATAATGTATTGGTAGAAAGATAAAGGTAACAATTATAGTACAAAATATAATAGAATATTAATGCAAAAAATTTATCGCCTTTGAAAAAATTCCGCCTCCGCTAATTCTTCGTCTTCTGCCCTGTGAACGAGATGCAGCAGCTCTACTTGCATTTGCCTTCTTCGAAAATAGCTCAATTTACGCAGGATATCTCCTATCTGCTCCAGGAAATTGTCCACTGCATCTTTCTTTGGCGCATTTTCGCGAAGTAACTGCTGCAATATATGTTTGTTATGCAGTGCCTGTACATCGGGGTCGTACTGTCTTCCTGTAACACAAAAAATTCCATTTAATGCATTTAAAGTAATAAATTTTCATACATTTTTATACATTGTTAAACAAAACTGATTGTCCATAAAAAAAGTAACACAATTATAATAAAAACATAAATAAAATATTTAAAAATAGTATAAAATATATATATAAGAAAATGCACAATAAAAAGATTAATTTCAGACTATTACAATACTGCAAAAATTTTTTATGAAAAATCAGCACAATATAACAATTTATAAAGGCTGCGGTCCAATTGACGCTACAAATCCTTCTTTCTTTATTGAAAGAAAGGAGAAGAAGAAGCATTTGTAGCATCAAGTGGACCGCAACCTAAAAGTTATGAAAAGTATAAAGATGTATCAATTAATTATGAAAATCTATGAGACGTGTGTCGATTATCAATTATTCAAAATTAACTCACTTTTTTTTCTCGTGGTCTACAATCGGCCGAACTTCCTGCTCTTTCAGAATTGTCTGGCGTGCTACAAGTTCTTGAAAAAGACACATTACATTCCTCGAATTCGGAAAGGTTTTGATACCCAAGTTAATGCCGCTGATGGATATGCCGGAAAGAAAATAATTTTAGTTCGTTGAAGAGGACCTAAGAAGATTTACAGCAATTTATAAAACATCCTGCTTTGATAGACGTACCGTTATTTAATGAATTGCAGATTGGTGATAATAAATTCATATGCTCAAAATGGTATAATTATAATTGTACAACTAAACTTATTATTTACGTTTAGGAACTTATTATTTGCGTCTCTTTACGTACCCTATTACGTAATATACGCGCTTACGTCATAAAGATCATTTTTTACTAAATTGGATATTATTTGAAATGTATCCAGAAGACTGCCCGTGTTTTTGTGACTATCTGTGAGAACATATGAGATACAACGAAATTTTCAAAGATGCGGACGCGGCAATAGAATCCGTTATAGAATACGTAAAAGTGAGTAGCCTCGTACATCTGTATATGAATTTAAATGTAAACATTATAATATATTATTATTAAATATATATGTAGGTTAGCCACAAGATGAACAAACTTTATCGACGCCAACATTAGCCGCTTCCACTTCGCAAGAATCGGGCGTCGAGATGAAAACCGTCTATACGTCTGCGGCATTTTCCGAGCTCCACCGATTGCTGGCAGCAGCGAAGAAAAAAATTTTAACCTGCAAGAGCGGCAATTAAGAATTCACAAATAGATTTTCGCAGAGACAAAGCAAAACGACGCAAGCTTGGCGAGAAAGAGTATACTTCTGGTACTTAAATTAATGCAGCTAGAATGTTATTTATCGTGGACAAAAAGCGTTGGGTCAAAAGTCTTAATTGTAAATGCAAAATTACATTATTTATTAATTATACCGTACATTGTGCTGTCATTTATTAAAATAAAAAGTAATTCTATTAATATGACATTAAGATCCCAATTATATATAATTTTCTTAATCGACATGTTTAAACACGTCTAAACTATCAATGTTTTGTGACGCTTCATCACTTTTGTCGTTTCTCTCGATGTCGACTATGTGCGCAGCAAGCAGTAAAGCAGTACGTGCTAATTCCTTGATCTTGTTGTCTGGCACGGTATCGTTCTCGGACAATGCCGTCAGTGGTCCCATTATGTTTATATTTTTGATGAGTTTTGCAGCGAGGTCTATTGTACTTCTCATCATATTTAACGCAATTTTAGTACCCTTATGCTGTAAGTCATCGTCTGTATTAATGAGTAAGTTGTGTAGAAATTTTAGCAAAGGATCCGCACAGATTATTTCCTCGCAAGCCGCTTTGCTGACCGCCGTCAGCATGGCTACTGTTCCAGCCAATGCCTTAATGGTATCTATATCTGTATCTTTGTTCTCGAACAATAATGTAAGATACCCAACTTGATAAGATCTCTGCTCGCAATATTGGACAGCAACTTTACGGCATAATACCAAATTGTTTATGAGTTGTGCGGCCTTTCGTTTCAACATGTTGTTATCGTCATGCATATAGTCCTCGAAATTTTCAAATCCTGCCTCTTTGAATATATATTCTCGCACGCTGTTGTTGACGCTAGCTAGATTGCACAAAGCTGTTAGAGCCTCGCATCTCTCATTTACGGAACACTCCGAATTCAGGAGATTTATGATTGTCCAAACAATCTGCATGATTGTCTGATCAGGAAATGCAGGAGGTATCGTGTGCGCTAGATGGACAAGGGCTCGCCAAGCATGCTTCTTTCCCTTGTCTGTGCTACTCAGCGCTAACGACAATAATGCCTCCGCGCCGCCTTGTTGAACAACTATTTCTCTCAACTCCTGTTGACTGCATATCGCATGGAAAACGCGGGCTACCAATTCCTTACAGTTCTGATTGTCCGTTTTAGCGAGTCTCGCCAGAGCGCTAGTCACACCGACCTCCACTAACGCGCGCCGACTTATTTTCATAAAGTCGTCCTCTTTGGGCTCATCTCTCCCGGAAAAATAATATTTGATGAACATTACCGATTCTATCATCTCGGGTATAAGTTCATTATCGTCATAAGCGCAACACAAGTTTACCAACATAATAGTCACGTCGCAGAGTACCGATTGATCATTAGTCTCGGTTATTAGGTCAATAATTGCTTTTACTGCGGCTTGTTGTTGGTCTTTGATCAACTGCTCTTTGACCTCGACGTCGATAGTGAGATACCTCAGGCCCTTAATGGCCCATTTTCTCATCTCTTTATCTTTTTTGGGATTAATCAAAAATCGTGCGCAAATCTTGGTCAATTTCTTCATCGTTTCATCCGCGAACTGCGCGAACGGTTCGATAGTTGTGTAACTGCTTAAAATGCTTTTTTCAAACTTGCTTATCATGCACAGACCCACTAACGCTCGAACTCGTATTGTATCATACGTAGAGAATATATACAGGTGCTCCAATATACGTACACATCGACATATAAACACGTTGGCCTGTTTAAATTTGGTCATTGCGACAATGATACATTCACAAACCACTTTCTTTTGAAACACGTCATCCGTTTCCGACATAGCAATGATCATCTCAAGCACCCCTCTTTTAATTATAATTGCGTATGCAACGTCTAACGGACCGAACATTAAGGTTGTTATCGCAACCATTCCACGCACCTATAAAACAACGGATTAACAATTTACAAATTTTTACGTAAAACAATATTTGATTATAAAGAAATCAAGGCAGCTATAGTGTTATTTAATTTCCTTGGATGGCAAAGTCATATTCTTCAATAAATTTTGATTAAACTCTTATAATCGTATTTTTTTTAATTAAAACTTACATATCGACAAACGTACGATATCGACAAATAAAAAAGAAATCTTCTTTGGCATTTTTGCTTTTAAAATAATTTAAATTTCTCAAGTATGCTATGGTTAAAGAAATAGTCGACCCTTTATTTTGAAACAATTAGAAAAGATCAGAAGTCACGAAATTCATACTTTGGATTCTGATTGTGAGTCAGATGTAAGCAATTTATCTTTAATAAATTTCTCAATGGCGTCAATAAATTTTTCCTTAGCAGCATCATAGTACACGTTTTCATAAATTTTTGTTAAACACATGCTGGTTTTAATTCGCGTGGAAGACGTGATGTTCATCGAGGATTCCTTGTATTTGAATTCTTCCATTTCACTGGCTACCTCCATTAATTTTTGCAAACCACGAAACTTGATCAATTGTTCGGCCCAGCCTAACTCGGTATGATGAATGTTACACATAATAAGTTCTATTATTGCGTCTCTAGTAAGGCCTGCTATCGTTCTATTCGCTATATTATTCAATAAGCATGACAAAATCGTATCAAGTTCATTCTTATGCGTTTCGCACGAAGTCTTGTCGGGTTTTGAATCGGTTTCATCGTTCATGCCGCTGTAAGTATTCAATATATTCTGAAATCAAATTATACGATAAATTAATTACTAAAATACGTGTATGTGCTAGCTACGTTCTAGTCAATAATATTTACCTGTAAACAAATTTGGGACGCCTTGACTCTATCTGTACATGTGCTGTTCATTATTTCCAGACAGCGAAGCAAACCAATATATTTCAGAACGGACTCGGTTCGATTAATATTGTTTTTGCATAACTCGCCTAAAATACGAATCGCGTACGTCGCATTCTTGTTCTCTTCAACTTTTATAAGTTGTGCGAGTTTTGATACACCTTCGTTCTTGAAGATCTCCTCGGCACCTGCTTCGTCACATGCGTTCACAAACAGATTATGCATAGCATATTTATATTCCTCTTTATCCGCGCTCTCGTTAAATACAGAATCCATCATTTGTGATATCTAATAAAATGCAGAAATAAACGTATTTTTAAATACAATAATGTGTAATGAAAATGTAAATATCTGTAAAAAATAATATTTGTATCAGTTAATTTCTATCTATATAGTGTGACTATTATCCCGAGAGAAATTAATAATTACATATAATAAAAAAAAAACAAACATAATTTAATTTTTTAAATTAAATTTAGTAACAAAAATTCTTACTAATATATCCAGTATGAGAGAAATGTGTGATAATTTTTACATTATATATCTTTTACCTGACCAAATATCATGTCTTGCAAGCTAATGAACCTTTGTAATAGTTATGAATATTTACCGTAGCTCTAAGATTTGGGTTCTTATGACGATCTTGTAAGCGCGTCAACACGGGATGAATAACTTTGTTACTTGGGTCAGATGAAATAATAATCTCCGCGTCCCGATGTGCCTCCTCGAATCTCTCTAACGCTTCTAGTGCTTGGCATCTGCGATACAATGCTTTATTACAACATATCTTTAACGCGCTGTCGCAGTCTTCAATAGCATTCTCGTAATCGTTCAGCTTTAAATAAGTGGCAGCTCGATTTTTATAGTACACTGTTTTCTCAGCGTTGTTCTCTACTAGGTTCAGCGCGTTTGTGTAGTCACTCAATGCTTCTGACCAATTGCCTTTGTTAAACTCTTCGTTACCCTTCTGCTTCCATTTTTGTGCAGTCATATTTGACTCTGCCATGGTGAAATATTTCTACAACATAAAATATATGATGCATTATATGTTTTAACGTGGAAAGATTTTCTGTGATATTTTATACGTATTATCTTAAATGCGAAAGGCATAGAGTATATATAAAATTAATTCTAAATAATTATATGCAAGTATGAGACATTAAAAGATAAAAAATAACAATGAAATTGCTAGTGTAAGATCTGCAAATGAATTGTAAACAACAGTTGCCAAAATTTTTATATTAGAGAGTGCTAACTTTCACATAAACAGAATTATTGGAATTTATAATTATGACTGAATAATACTTCCAACCCGCTGACTTTAAATCAATTATTTATTGTCGATCGCGAAAAGAAGAGTTCGAGTTTGGATCGGCAACGATTTATGACACTACATTATTCGAATATTTTATTTCGTCTTACTGCAAAAAATGCAATTATGTTCTGCAAAAATCTGGTGCGATTTACACTTGTCTGGGAAGATCGTGCAAATTATCTGAGACGCGCGAGGAATTTATTTGCGTGATATTGAATCTCAACGTTTTTCTTTATATATGAAGGCATCTAACTTTGGTCGTCAATTCGACGCGAGTATTTGTTTATCAGTTTTTTTTACACATCTAATTCGTTAGTCTTTTCAAATCAGTTCGGATGTGTTTCGTGTTAATAGACCGGCACAATTGCCGGTAATGTAAGGATATATCATAAGAAAATAAAGACTCGAGCAGCATCAGTGTTTTTAAATTCGTGAGGGGTCACATTTCGAAGAGATAAATATTACAGTTTACAAAATTTAATTTTTTAGTTACATAAAAAGGGAAATTTATTATCGCATTGTTAAAATACGTTCTATCTGAAATCAATTTTAAAATTACGACTTATTATGAAATTAGAGTGCGCCATGCCATTTGTCGCTTTTTTCTTCATGCAACATGAGATTCGTCGTGAGATGCATCTAAAAATATGCGTTTAAGTTAATGCGCTAATCGCAACTTACTCAACCTTGTGCCTCGTGCCTCGTTATGTAGTTTAACAATCCTATAGTGGAACTACTGGCTCGTTTGGCCTCACCGTTTCACTTAAACATGTTATACAATAGCTTTTGCATTACTTGTTTTGACGATATGTGGAAGTCTTTTCGGGCAAAAAGTAATAATCTTACGTATTTCCGAATACTTGTATTATGTATCGAATTGGATCACGTCACGCGGCAAGCTTTTGTTTTGATCGTCGCAGCGAAACAGAACCTTTACCTGTCGAATATAGTTTTCTTTTTGTATAATGTTCTCTCGTATATCGCACCTTCAAACTTCTTCTTTTCGCCCCACGACTGTTTACGATTCTAGCACTTTTCAAGGACTAACTTAAACCAGCGAATATTATTCGAATAGAGTACCGAGCGCTGTCTCCCTGCGATAAAATTTCATCCTAATTGGCTTCTCCTAGCTACGTGACCGACTAATGAAACGCGCGTCACGTGATTTTCGAAAGCGCGCGCGTTCTCGGCCACGTGATAGGTCATAGATTGATTTTTCTCAGAATGCGGAACGAGACGATATTGCGGCGATAAGCTAACGATTTTTAATCGTACGTATTTTTCGTAATATTTGGACAGCGGCAGTGGCAGACAAGCGAAAGGCCGTCATTTTGTGATATCCAAGCGCATCGTATGCCGTCATGCCTAATCTCGCGTACTTTGTAACGATATAATAGTAAAAGAAATTTTTCTTTTTTAAATCGTCTAAATTGTTTCTATTTTCTAAAATTTTTGGACTATAAATAATAGGCTAAATAATAGATAATAATCGCCTTCGAGATATATAAGCCACAATATATATTATTACCAAAATTATGTTATTTTATTATCAGAAATATATTATTTTTATTATAAGTAATTTGTTATAAGTAATTATGTCTCTCATGTATTATTAATAGAAATAATTTAAAACTTTACTGCATATAATTTTGGAGTCGGTAGATTTTGTATTTCCTGCGCACAAATCTGAGCGGATTCAAACCGCACATTTTTGCGACGTCGTAAACTGAGATTTCTGTTTTAAACAATTTACAATTCTGGTCATTACGGTGAAATTCTAAAATATATAGCTTGTACAGCACCTATATAAGAATATATATAAATATATATATTATAATATATATTATTATTAAACATATACTTAGGTTCATGTTGATATTTTGCAAGAATTAAGCGCTGAAATGCGAAAACGTCTATACATCCGCAGCACTCTCCGAGCTTCACCGATTGTTGGCAGCAACGAAGAAAGAAATTTTAACCTGCAAGAGCGGCAATCAAGAATTCAGAAAGAGATTTTCGCAGAGCGACGACCAAATCCTGTAGAGAAAGAATGTACTTCTGTACTTGAAGAAGCTAGAATATTATTGGGTAAAAAGCGCGGGGGCAAGAGTCTTGTGTGTAAATGCAAAGTTGCGTTATATTGTACATTGTGCTGTCATTTATTAAATAAAAATAATAATTCTATTAATACAACATTAAGATCCCAATTAATTAACATTTATATAATTTTCTTAATCGACATGTTTTAAATTATCAGTGCTTTGTGACAATTCGTCACTTTCGTCTTTCACTCTGATTTTGTCCCATTCTGCAGCAGCTTCTAAAGCCAATTCCTTGATCTTGTTTTGCACGGTATCGTCCTTGCTCAGTGCCCTCAATGCTTCCATTATGTCTGTTCTCATGTCTTTTGTATTTCTTATTATATTTAACGAAATTTCGATACCCTTACGTTGTATATCACCATTTGGATTAGAAAGTAAATTGAAAGAAAATGGGAATTTTAGCGAGGAATTCAAATAGAGTATTTGCTCGCAAGCCTCTTTGCTGACCGCCGTCAGCATCGCTACTGTTCCAGCCATTGCCTTAACGGTATCTTCATCCTTGTCCATGAAAAAAAGTGTAAGATGCCAAATTTGATAAGGTCTCTGCTCGAAATATTGGACAGCAACTTCACGGCATAATACCAAATTGTTTATGAGTTGTGCGGCCTTTCGTTTCAACATGTTGTTATCGTCATGCATATAGTCCTCGATTTTCTCAAATCCTGCCTCTTTGAATATATGTTTTCGCATGCTGTCGTTGACGCTAGCTAGATTGCACAAAGCTGTTAGAGTCTCGCAATTCTCATTCACGGAACACTCCGAGTTCAGGAGATCTATGATCGGCCGAACAGCCTGCATGATTATCTGACCAGAAACTGCAATTTCAGGAAGTATCGTGTAAGCTAGATGGACCAGGGCTCGCGAAGCATATTTTTTTCCTTTGTCTGTGCCATTCAGCGATAACGACAACAATGCCTCCGTACCGCCTTCATCAACAACTATTTTTCTCAAATTATGTTGACTGCATATCGCTTTGAATACGCGAGCTATTAATTCCTTGCAGTTCCAGCTGTCCGTTTTAGCGAGGTTCACCAGAGCGCTTGTCACACCCTCAGTCGCTAACACGCATCGTCTTTTTTTCACGAAGTCGTTGCCATCTTTGGTCAGATATTCCTCGGAAAAATAATGTCTAATAAACATTACCAATTCTGTCATCTCGGGTATGAATTCTTTTTTGTCATAAGCGTCGCACAAGTTTACCAATATAATGGTCAGGCCGAAGATAACCGATTGATCGTTAGTCTCGGCGAGCTCGATCATCGCTTTAACGGCTTGTCGGTCTTTGATCAACTCCTCTTTGACCTCGACGTGGCTAATGAGATACGACAGACCTTCAACGGCCCATTTTCTAATGTCTCTTCTTTTTTTGTGATTAATTAAGACTCGTATACAAACCTTGGCCAATTTCTTCGTCGCTCCATCTGTGAACGGTTCGATAGTCGTGCAATCGCTCAAAATGCTTTTGTCAAATTTGCTTAACTTGCAAAAGCCCACTAACGCTCGAATCCGAATTGAATCATTCTCAGATTGATACAGATTCTCCAATATATTTACACTTTGACGTATAAACACACTGACCTTTTTAGATTTGGTCACAACGGCAACGATACATTCGCAAATTACTTTCTGTTGCAATATGTCATCCGTTTTTGACATAGCAAAAATCGTCTCAAAAATCTCTGGTTTAGAGATAACTGCTTCCGCAACATCTAACGGACCGAATATTAAAGTTGTTATCGCAAGTACTATGCGCACCTGTAAAACAATCAAGTAACAATTTATAAATTTTTACGTAAAGCAATATTTGATTAATGAAAAATAAATTAAGGCAGCTACATTGTTATTTAATTTTGATAGAAAATACGAAAAATCTTTGGTAAATTATGCTTCAGAAAATACGATAGGTGATAAAGTCATACTCAATAAATTTTGATTAAAGTCCGTTACAATCGTATTTTAATATATGTGTAAGTTACACAGTATACAATATCGACAATTGAAAAAAAAATTTTCTTTGACATTTTTAGAGATTATAGAGTTTAATTTAAATTTTATAAACTTTAGAGATTATAGACTTTATTTTGAATTAATTTGAGTTATTAAAAAAAACCGGTAATTTCAAAATTCATACTTTGGATTCTGTGTCAGATTTAGACAGTTTATCCTCAATAAATTCGTCAATGGCGTTGTTAAATTTTTTCTTAGCAACATCACTGTACATATTTTCATAGACTTTTGCTAAGCACATACTGATTACAATTTGCGTGGAAGATGTAATGTCGATCGAGTAGTTCTTTTTAAATTCCACCATTTCACTGGCCATTTCCATTAATTTTTGCAAACCGCGAAAGTCAACCAATCGTTCGGCCCAGTTTAACGCAGTGTAATAAATGTTACGCGTAATGAATTCTATTAATGTGTCTCTAGCAAGGCCTGATGTTATCGTTCTACTCGCATTCAACAAGCACGACAGAATAGTGTCAATTTTTTTTTTATGCATCATGCACAACGTCTCGTTGGGTTTTGAATCGGGTTCATCATTCATGCCGCTGTAGGTGTTCAATATAGTCTGAAACAGAATTACACAATAAATTAATTACTGAAATATGAATGTATGCTGACTCTATTCTAGTCGATAATATTTACCTGTAAACAATATTGAGATGCGTTGATTTTTTCTGTAGATGTGCTGTTCATTATATCCAGACACCAAAACAATCCAGCATATTGCACAATGTATTCGGTTCGATTAATATTGTTTTTGCATAATTCGCCTACAATACGAATCGCGCTACAGCTCACTTTCTCATTCTCTTCTACTTTTACAAGTTGTACGATTTTTGATACACCTTCCTTCTGGAATATCTCTTCGGCAACAGCTTCGTCACGTGCGAACACAAGCAGATTGGTCATAACGGTTTCACGTTTCTTCTTATCTGCGCTCACGTTAAATGCTAAATCTAGCATTTGTGATAGCTAATACAAAACAAAAGTAAGCCTGTGCTTAAACATAATAATGTGTAATAAAAATATAAATAATTGTTAGAGATAATATTTGTAGGTATCATATAATTTCTATCTATATAGTGTGCGTAGACTATTAATCCCGACAGGAATAAATAATTATATAATAAGAAAAACTTAATTCAATTTTTCAAATTAAATTTAGTATTTAGTGAAACAAGAATTCTTACCAATATATCGAGTATGAGGAATATATTATTCTTTTTTATTATTCAGATCAAATTATCATGTCTTGCGTGTAGTAAACTTAATAAACTTTTGTAATAGTTACGTGTATTTACCTTGTCACTACTAATAATAAGATGTGGGTTTTCCTTACGACGTACAATTTCAAGTAAGCGCGTCGACACGGGCTGAATAACTTCGTTATTTGGGTCAGATGAAATAATAATCTCCGCGTCCCGATGTGCCTCCTCGAATCTTTCTAACGCTTCTAGTGCTTGACATCTGCGATACAATGCTTTATTACAACATATCTTCAACGCATTGTTGCAGTCTTTAATAACTTCCTCATAAATGCCCTGCTTTAATAAAGCGGCAGCTCGATTTTTGTAATACACTGTTTTCTCAGCGTTGTTGTCTACTAGGTTCAGTGCGTTTGTGTAGTCACTCAATGCTTCTGACCAATTGCCTTTGTTAAACTCTTCGTTACCTTTCTCCTTCCATTCTTGTGCAGTCATATTTGACTCTGCCATGGTGGAATATCTCTACAACATAAAATACATGATGCATTATGTTTTAACGTGGGAAGACTCTCTGTGATATTTTATACGTATTATCTTAAATGCGAAAGGCATAGAGTATATATAAAATTAATTCTAAATAATTATATACAAGTATGAGACATTAAAAGATCAAAAAATAACAATGAAATTGCTAGTGTAAGATCTGCAAATGAATTGTAAATAACAGTTGCCAAAATTTTTATATTAGAAAGTGGATTTTATAATTATGACTGAATAATACTTCCAACCCGCTGACTTTAAATCAATTATTTATTGTCGATCGCGAAAGGGAAAGTTCGAGTTTGGATCGGCAACGATTTATGACATTACATTCAAATATTTTATTTCGTCTTATCGCAAGAAATGTAATTATGTTCGCTTTGCTGCAAAAATCTGGCGCGATTTACACTTGTCTGGGAAAACCGTGCAAATTACCTGAGACGCGCGAGGAATTTATTTGCGTGATATTGATCAATTTCAACGTTTTTCTTTATATGAAGGCATCTAACTCTGGTCGTCAACCGCGCGCGATTATTTGTTTATCAGTTTTTTTTTACACATCTAATTTGTTGGTTTTTTAAAATCAGTTAGGATGTGTTTCGTGTAAATTAAGACTGGCACAATAGCCAGTAATGTAAGAATATATCTAGTAAAATATATCATAAGAAAATAAAGACTCGAGCAGCAGTATTTTTAAATTCGTGAGGAGTCACATTTCGATGAGATAAATATCACAGTTTACAAAATTTAATTTTTTAGTTACATAAAAAAAGGAAACTTTATTATCGCATCGTTAAAAAGTACGTTCTATCTGGAATCAATTTTAAAATTACGACTTATTATAAAATTAGAGTGCTATGGCATTTGTCGCTTTTTTCTTCATGCAACATGAGATTCGTCGTGAGATGCATCTAAAAATATGCGTTTAAGTTAATGCGGTTAATCGCAACTTACTCAACCTTGTGTCTCGTATGTAGTTTAACAATCCTATAGTGAAACTACTGGCTCGTTTGGCTTCACCGTTTCACTTAAACACGTTATACAATAGCTTTTGCATCACTTGTTTCGACGATATGTGGAAGTATTACGTATACGTTTCTACGAATACTTATATTATGTCGAATTGGATCACGTCACACGCGGCAAGCTTTTATTCTGATCGTCGCAGCGAAACAGAACAGAACGTAAAACCTTTACCTGTCGAATAGTTTTCTCTTTGTAATGTTCTCTTGTATCGCACCTTCAAACTCGTCTTCTTCTCGCTCCACGATTGTTTACGATCCTAGCATTTTTCAAGGACTAACTTAAACCGGCGAATGTTATCCGAAAAGAGTGCCGAGCGCTGTCTCCCTGTCTCCCTGCGATAGAATTTCATCCTGATTGGCTTTTCCTAGCTACGCGACCGACTAATGAGGCGCGCGTCACGTGCATGATTTTTGAAAGCGCGCGCGCTCTCAGCCACATGTAGGGTCACTGGGTCATCAGATTGATTTTTCGCAGAATATACAAGACGATATTGCGGCGAGAAGCTAACGATTTTTAATCGATCATATTTTTTGTAATATTTGGACAGCGGCAGTGGCAGGCAAGCGAAAGGCCGTCAGTTTGTGATATCCATGAAGCGCATCGTGCCGTCATGCCTAATCTCGCGTACTTTGTAACGATATAATAGTAGAAGAAATTTTTTTTTTTAAATTGTCTAAATTATTTTTATTTTCTAAAACTTTTGGACTATAATAGATAATAGTAACTCGATTAAATTAAACTGCGGGTTTTCACTAATATTGAATCTAGAAGAATTGCATTTTCCGTGGCTTCGAGATATATTCGCAATATATTTTATTACCAAAATTATGTTATTTTATTATAAAAAATACATAATTATTTTTGTTATAAGTAATTTATTATAAGTAATTATGTCATGTATTATTAATGGAAATAATTTAACTCTTAACCGGCACACGTCCGCGATCGAACGTTATCTGCACACGGGGTATACCCCACACGACTTTGAACGTTGGTTACGGCGAAATGGAGGCTTCAATAGGCTTGAAAAAAATCAAATACATACATTAAATACTGGAAAATGATACCCATTAGCCTAAACTATGAAATTTTTAGTTTTGGGGCATCAAAAAAATTTTTAAAATAAATGTGTTATGAAAAATGGCTATTTTTGCTAAAAAAATTATATCTCAGTCAGAAATAAATATTTTTTGATAAAAATTTAACACGATGTTCTTGAGATAGACTACTTTACGAAAAAATTATGATTGTAGTGGGTATTTAAAAAAAATGTATTTATTTTCATGGTCGCTTGTGCCTTTTGAAATCTTGATTTTTATTCATTTTTATTTTATGTTTAAGTCAGAAATAATCAATTTTACTGTAAGATTTTCATAGAAAGTCTTTATATTATTCAAAAGTATAAAATTATTGTTTTACATAAAGATCAATTATTATGATAATGATCAATTATTATTATTATTTGGATTATTTCAACTTTTTATGGGATACTTACGTTCATACAACAGCGTCGAGTCACTACAAATAGAAAATAAAAAAAACTTTTTTCAATAAAAAATTACGAAACTTGCACTTGGGGTGTTCAGCACCCCAGCAATCCTGACTCGTCTGATTCAAATCGTGTTTGGAAAGGCGCACTAACGATTTCTGCCAGGTGGAACGTATTGGAATGCGTCATTGGTGATTCGAACTAACGACAAATGGCACTGCGATGCGAAAATTCATATATTAACCGACCAAAAAAGACGCCTAAACTTCGTTTTGGGGTGTTCGACACCCCGCGTTCCGGTTAAGGGTTAAAGCTCCACTGCATACAATTTTGGAGCCGGTAGATTTTGTATTTCCTGCGCACGAATCTAAGCGGATTCAAGCCACATTTTTGCGACGTCGTAAACTGAGATTTCTGATTTAAACAATTTACAATTCTAGTCAAATTTTACAGTAAAATTCTACCAATATATTTTTTAAAAATTAGTCCGTAAATTCTCTCAACTATTATTAGAATCTGTTTTTCTTGTACTACATGTACAATAAATTATAAAATTAATATTACACATTACAAATTACTCCAAGTTGTTTCGTACGCCTGTAAAGGCCATTGCACGTAACAAATTTTTAGTCATAACCGTAAGAACCGTAAGAAAATTGACCAATCATAATTGAAATTTATATAGTACAATTATAATATATAACTTAAACTAAATTCAATTTCTCTTATTAGCTTTGTGTGAATTTCTGAAATAAAATGGCTATAAATTATACAATATAAATATATTTTTTCAAAAAATGTATTATAACTATTTTAATTATAAGCTTGATTTTCAATAAGCTTTTCCTTTCCAATCGTTTATAACTCAGGGACTCTGTGCGCCTCGATGTTTAGTATCGAGAACGAAAAATTCGTATTATAGTTTAAAATTTGATAAGAGACATCTATATCGATATAATCTTACGCTATAAGTATTTAACAAAAAATGTATTATACAAGTATTATCTAATTGATTCGAAAAAGCACATCAACTAACGAAAACAACTTCTGAAAATTAACATATAAACAAACACATATTATTTATGATTTATGATCTTCCTGATGTAGATATCTTTGTCCACAAAATTTTGTCCAAAAAATGTGTAACGGTACGAGTCTATCAGTTCCGTGAGGCACTGTATTTACATGACATATCTATCAAAACATCAGAGGGGGACATTGTAGTCAGTATTCGATAATCTTTCGAAATGGCAAGACGGCACTTACGCTGAGCTATTCCTGATAATAACGGCTTTCGTGGCGACAACGCATAATTGCTGCACAGAACTGTATTTTAATCAGCACACAATTGTAATATACAAAGTAAGTCGTTAAAAGCAATAATAATTAATTATTTATCTTCTGTTGAAGAAATATATTTATATTTCTTGAAAGACAAAATACACACATAATTAAATTAAATTTTATTTTGTCGAGATTATCTATTCTCATATAGATTGTAAATTTTTATTTTAAATATATATTTTTTACATCAATCGACATATTTTGTTTTTCATTGTTGCTGCGTGAGCTGGCAAAATATGAGCTAGAAAAATGTAATATAATTT